>NC_133580.1:68943546-69280935 GCF_964106895.1 Numenius arquata
TGTGGGGAAGGGAATCATAGAATATTATAGAATCATAGAATTGTTCAGGTTGGAAGGGACCTTCAAGATCATCGAGTCCAACCATCAACCTAACTCTGATAAAAACCATCACTAACCCATGTCCCTCAGCACTATGTCAACCCATCTTTTGAATCCCTCCAGGGATGGTGCCTCAACCACTTCCCTGGGCTGCCCATTCCAAAGCTTGATAACCCTTTCCATGTAGAAATTTTTCCTAATATCCAATCTAAACCTCCCCTGGCGCAACTTGATGCCGTTTCCTCTTGTCCCATCGCCTGTTCCTCGGGAGAAGAGACCGACCCCCCCCTGGCTACACCCTCCTTTCAGGGAGCTGGAGAGAGCGAGAAGGTCTCCCCTCAGCCTCCTTTTCTCCAGGCTGAACCCCCCCAGCTCCCTCAGCCGCTCCTCACAAGACTTGTGCTCCAGACCCCTCACCAGCTCCGTTGCCCTTCTCTGGACCCACTCCAGCCCCTCAATGGCTTTTTTGTGGTGAGGGACCCAAAACTGGACACAGCCCTCGAGGTGGGGCCTCACCAGTGCCCAGTCCGGGGGGACCATCACCTCCCGAGTCCTACTCCCCACGCTGTTCCTGACACAGGCCAGGATGCTGTTGGCCTTCTTGGCCACCTGGGCACACTGCTGGCTCCTGTTCAGCCGACAGTCCACCAACACCCCCTACCCAACTACCCCAACACCCATTATGCCAAGACTGATCTACTGAGGAACGTTTCTTTAGTTGCATTCACTTGACAATCTTTCTGCCATTAAGCATAAGAACATAAATTATGTTTAAACTATGTCCTAAGGCCTCTCTTTTGGAGTGGCTTGTATTTCAGTATATTGCTAATTCTTCTTCTGTTTGGGTATTTTTAGTTTTTCCAATCACAAGATTTCCTTCACTCAAATGTTATTAGCTTGTGAGCCATGTCCCCCTAACAATGTTTCAGACCAATTATTGCATGAGGAAAGAAGGACGGTTGAGTCCCAATAGCCATGCTTACATATTTTTCTTTAGTTCAGATTTCATTAGAGATAGGTGTATTAATGTGAACACAAGTAGGATTCTCCAGTAACTAACTGGCACTTCAGGAAACTTGGGCACTTACCAACAAGTTTTTCTTACTATAGAAATACTTCAGACTAATTTCTATAGAATATTCCTCTTAGATTTTTGTTTCAGTCTTCATCTTTCTAAACACTGCACACCGGTATACCTGCATCTCTGCTACAGTTATTCTAGTTATGCAGCTAAATAAAAATGTTCTCAGGATTCTCTTAACTTCTACACTCTGGTATTTCATTATCATTTCTACCTGAAAACCAAATGAAGTCATGGATCCATTTGCAGTTAAGAGTTCAAAAAGTTTAATTCAGTAGCGAATCAGCAGTATAAGCTAATATAGCCGATTTTTACTTTAGTTCCTTCTTTTTTCCATATGGGAATAATTTTAAAGAAATCTTGGAATTAGAATTAACTAATAATAGTTTTATTCATGATGGTATTCCTCTGGAGACTGTTAGTTTGACAGGAAGACATGTTGCAGGGGGAGACTGGGAGAGGAAGATCATAGAATCACAGAATGATATGGGGTTGGAAGGGACCTCTGGAGATCATCTCCTCCAACCCCCTGCCACAGCAGGGGCACCCACAGCAGGTCCCACAGGAGCGTGTCCAGGCGGGTTTGGAATGTCTCCAGAGAAGGAGACTCTACCACCTCTCTGGGCAGCCTCTTCCAGGGCTCTGCCACCCTCACAGCAAAGAAGTTCCTCCTCATGGTGAGATGGAACTTCCCATGTTCCAGTTTGTGCCCATTCCCTCTTGTCCTGTCACTGGGCACCACTGAAAAAAGACTGGCCCCATCCTCTTGACACCCACCCTTTAAGCATCTATAGGCATTGATCAGATCCCCCCTGGAGATCCCTGCAGGCAGGGACACCATGAGGTTCCCCCTTGCATCCTCCTGCTTCCTGCTACTATCCTGCTACTATCCCAAAGGCAGAGACTCCTCCCCAGGAGTAAGAAGGAGAGGTAAAACGTGTCAGTCATGCTAACTGGACTCATAAACGCCATTTCTGACGAGGAAAGGAGAAAAGAGTGATATATTGCTGACTCGGCATGGCAAGGAACGGCTCCTTCCCATAAAGGAAGGTATTTGAGTCAAGAAGATTGCAGTGGTGGGTTCAAAAGCAACCATAAGCACAGGATTTCTTCAGTACATTTCCTTTCTTGTTACTCACATAAAGCAAACTGACCCTGTCACCCACTTCGCATTCCATTGCGGTGAATATTCAACACAAAGGCTTTGAATGTCAAGAAACTTTGATGTAAAAAAGTTCTCCCGGGAGGAAGAGAGAAAGTTGTGCACTGACTGGTGAGTCCATCCCACCAGCCAGGTTTTTGGATACTGGATACAAACAGCAAGTTTTTCACACATAGTTTGCATCCTGGAACGATTGGCAGGATGACCCAAAAAACAACTTGAGGTAGCAAATCTTTTTAAAAACAAACCAAAACAAAAGGCCGTCTCACACACAAATAAAATTACAACGTAAATAAGTAAGCATTTTATGTCCGGACCCTTCAAGGACATACTTAGGCCACTAACTAGCTCCCTTTCAGTGCTAATAAATACTACTTTTACTTTGAAACTACGTATTTATTTTCACAGACAGAAATTAAGCCTATGCTTAAATATAAACATTAAATTCCCAGCAACTAAGCAAAGCCTGAATTACCTTAACCTTCATCTGGCAAGATCTTTGATGGCAAAATATACTGCTGGAATTGATCAGAAAAACACTTTAAAGCCTTGCAGACCAATAAAGAATATACCCTTCAGTAACATCCAAGCGTTACGTTATAAATCTTAAAAGATGTTAACAGTTACGTTCAATTGGAATTATTTTTGAATGAAGCTTCAAATATCAAATTTTGAAGTTTCATTGAAAACCCTAAACCAAGGTTTTGCACTGGTAATCTGAACTTCACAAATTAAAAGTACAGGCTTCCAGAATTATCTTAGCAATTCTAGCTTTGCGAATTGTAATTACTACACAAACTGTGCTTTTCTCAATAAAATTTTTCATTCTCTTCTTCAGGAAGAACAAAGACAAAAGGTTGTGCGGGAACAAAACCCCCACATTTCCAGTCAAAACACTTTTGGCTTACAGCTGAAATACTGGAGTCAAACAACCTGTTGAAATAAATAAACAACAACAAAACCCCCAGCTCGCGATACCTTTACAACATCCCCCCCTCACTGAAGATGGAAAAAACAGTTTTAACAGGAAATCTGTGTCACTCCTGAATGATATGCATTGTATGTAGTTATTTCACACAACTTGCGCTCTTGATGGGTAGCTGAAGGGATGTTTAAGCATCCTAAAGAGTTAAACTTAGGGAGAACTGGTCTATAAATGACTCCGAATCACACTCTGCCAGCTCCCGTTGATGGCTCTCGGTCACAGTCATTTCCTCACACTGTGCACAGGAGGCGACACTAGTCATTGCAGTAGGATGGGTCATAGACACTAAAATGGGAACTATCTTAACTCATCTTCAGTTAAATTTATATTTCATACACTTTCGCATAATTACGTTGTCTTTGAAAAAACCCCCACAACTGTTTACTGTGGGATTCCGCAAAACGGTAGTGTTTCCTACAAACTACATGGGAAGAGTCATTGCATAGTTTCACATCAGAAAAAAAATAATTGTGCCTTTAAAGAAGGATCCATTAGAAAACGTAGCAACGTTTTTTCTTCAGTTAGATGTACTTTTATGTATCAACTATGACACAGTCACAATAACACAAAATTATGGGAAGGCAAATTATCCGTGTGTACAGGGCATATTTAATATATATTTGCGAAGACTCCAACAGCGGTATGCTAAATTTGTGAATTCTAGATATTAGCTGTAAATTGCTCCTTAATCTGCAAGATGCTGAGAGCCATCTGTGTGGGATTGGTTAAACCATACTTGTGAGAGCCTCAGGTTTGAGGCTCAGTATGGAGCTCGGGGTCTGGGATGGAAGGGGTCTCGTTTTCTTGAGGGCCTCCTCTAACACTTTGATGGTCATAACAGACCTCGCGTTTCAATGAAAACCTCTTCTTTGTGATATAAAGAATATTCAACCCCATTATTGAAGTTCTACAGATTTACTTAGGGGAGAAAAAAAATCATTAACATGTTTAATTTCCGCTCCAGCTGAGCAATACATTAACATATCTCATAGATAGCAAATGTCTTCCTTCAGGTCCATGCAATAATTTAAAAAATAGATGAAAAACATTCCAAAGACATTTATGTCAACCATTTTCATCTGTGGATGGTAAACAACGGGAGAAAATATATACTAAGATAAAACTACATTTTCTGTATGTAGCGAATTTTGAAGTTTATCTACTATAAAGTAGACAGTTATGAAGCAGATCAAATTTCTTCTAATATCAGGGTTTCAGAATAATCTCTGGCATTTCTAACAAGTCTATGTGCAGGATCACTAATTTTGTTTTCACAGAAGTAACAATTTCCTTTTTTACTTCAAATACGTGTACACACATACTCACAAAACAAAAGAACTACAAGAATCGTAAGGCTCATTCTAGTGCATTTCTCCTTTATGGTGCTGAAGGATAAATAGAAAACCTCAAACAAACAACGCCACACAGCAGAAGATGAGGAACTGCCATATTTGCAAATGGAGAGACTGGTATTTATTCCTTATTTTTTGAAAAACAAATTGATTTCATGGTAAACTCCAATTTTTACTAGACCACCTGAGATGATCACAGAATCACAGAATGATGTGGGGTTGGAAGGGACCTCTGGAGATCATCTCCTCCAACCCCCTGCCACAGCAGGGGCACCCAGAGCAGGTCCCACAGGAACATGTCCAGGCGGGTTTGGAATGTCTCCAGAGAAGGAGACTCCACCACCTCTCTGGGCAGCCTCTTCCAGGGCTCTGCCACCCTCACAGCAAAGAAGTTCCTCCTCATGTTCAGATGGAACTTCCCATGTTCCAGTTTGTGCCCGATCCCCCTTGTCCTGTCACTGGGCACCACTGAGAAAAGACTGGCCCCATCCTCCTGACACCCACCCTTGAAGTATTTATAGGTGTTGATCAGATCCCCCCTCAGTCTTCTCTTCTCCAGATGATACCAAAAAACCTTCTAAAACTAATGTGGATCTTAAAGCCTACCTGCTTGCTCTTCAGATAAACACTGTGGGTAAATGTTGGGTCTTGGAATCCACAGTGTGGTAACAAATTTTGTTGCGTGGACACATTTCAGAATTTCCTAGGCTGTCTGCCGCAGATGAAAGTGTATTTTTAACTGATGCATGGAACACAATATACATGAATATCACATGATGCAGTCTTCTAAGGTGCACTTTTACTTCAATAATCAAAATGTATTTGGTATGGATGAATGGAGGCAATAATCCTTTGCTTCCCGACAAAGGGCATTGTGTAAAACCTTGAACCTCCATATTTCCTCTACAGCCAGTGGTGCTTATTGGGGGTTTCTAAGGGCCTTCATATGGAGACCCAAGCAAGAGATGCTTCCCTCCCTCTCTTTTAGTCTCTAGCAACACTAAGTTACCCATCATCTTCTTTATTTGAGAAGATAAAGACGAAGGTATTTTCTCCACGTGGAAAAGATTGATTTTTTTCCTGATCATCTACAGGACAAAAAAACATTTCCACCAATAACAAAACCACAACATCCAGGCTGAAACCTGCCAGAAGAACGACTAAAGTCACAAATGCCACAGAACAGGTAAAGTCAACAGGTGGAATACTTTTCCTGAAATCCAACTGGAGTTCTGCCAGAGACAGAATACTGAGGTCAGATGGAAAGGAAGCAAGAACAAACCCGTTATACCGGCTAGAGCACGCAGGAAGCACGGCTCTGATTTCAGAGCTAGCTTTGAGCACGCTTGGTCGCATTACAGGAGACTCCACTAACGCTGAAAAGCAACAAAACGGTAACGTCTAAAAATTCTCATTGAAAGACATTGGAATTCTGACTATCCCTGTGTTCGACGCCGGCTTTCACAATCTTACTAAGCTGCAGAATAGAGTTGCTTTCATTCATTTTTCTGAGGAACTGATTTCTCCTATTTGGCTATTTTGAGGAACTATAAATAACTGGTTATTTGAGAGACTATATAGTTCAGGTTTCTTGACTTAATATTTCTGCAGCCATTTCATAAGCTTCGTGGGCTAAAAGTGTGTGCTACTTGTACACTCACGTCAGGTGAGCTTTTCACACAAATTTCACTTATATCAGACACTTAATTATTTGTGGTCTTTGAAACAGCACACTTCCGAGCTGAGGTAAAACATTTCTATTTAACTGAGTGCTCCTCAGTGTTATGTGAATGTTACTTTTCTCCTCGTTTTGCTCTCCCTCGTCGCAATCACTTTGCATAATGAGATGTGGCACCACCACAAGTTCAAACCCCGGCGTATGGACTACATGAAGGAAACTGTCACTTGTGATCATTATCAGTAAGGATTTGGGGTTTTTTCCTGTGTTATGTGTAGTGGTAGTATTTTATTTGCCTGCTTCTATTTTGCACAGAACTGGTAACTTGAGATTGTGATGGTGCAATTCATGATAATGCCTGGAGACATTTGCAGAATTGCATTTAAGGAAAACTCCATGATGATTTATTTGTCACCAATTCACTCATGTACAGAGGCAAAGAGCAGGCTCAAGGAGAAAAAGAATAATTGCCTTTTTTTTTTTTTTTACAGGGTTGTAATAAGTCTCTTACATCAAATACTGCCCTCAAACCATCTAACTAAGGTTTTATGTTGCTAACTAAACTATAACTTGAGATCATTAGGATATTGAAGGCATAATAAAAAGAGGAAATATAGAGCTTTCAGCTCATGATGAAGTTTCTCAATACCCTGGCTTTGGCTAGGACAATTGCTTAAGTATGCATTTAGGGCTGGCAGCAAACCGAGAATTTGTCCCATAAGATGAACAGGCACTTTGGCAAACTCCGCTTTTTACTCTTCAGACTGAAATACTCCACTTTGAACCCTTCTCTTTGAGCTTGTACCCATGCTTTCACGGGGCCTCTTTCTTCTGTCCTGTTGACTATCAGAAAAATAACAGGAAGACCATAACACAGTATGAGTCTTACTACATTCAGACGCTGGGTCAAAATTAGGCTCTGAATAAAATAAGCTCCTAAATTCTTTGTTATGAACATTTTAGCTTTCTACTAAGTAGAAAAAAAGCCAGACTTGTTTCAAGTTGGGAACACAGATATATTTGTGCCTTTATCCTTCCTTATAAGACATCAGCGACTTACAAGCATCTTATAAGAAGGTTCACACTCCCACATGCACAGCACACACTTCTTTTTAAGACCTCTTATTTTATTGCTACACAGTATGTTCCAGCTCCTTTGCATATTACCAGAGTGTTCCCACTCCATCTTATGGATATTTCAGCCCAGGCTTGTGGAGACCAAAGAGGCCCTTGTCAATGGCTTCCTTGGATCCCTGGAGACCCTGGTCAATGGTCTCTCTCTGCTGATGCCAAGCACTGAACTTTGGCACTGGGCATCAGAAAAAGGATGCACCTTCCATAGTTTCCCTTCACGATGCTCAGGCTGCACACAAGAGGGTGAGATGGGAGAACGTAGAAGGATTGAGTTGCAGACGTTAAAGAGCAAGGGCTCTCAAGCCCCCAGCAACCAGTGAACTCGGAGAGAAGGAAAAGAGGGAAAATGAGGTGCATACAAAAGAGGGGACGGAAGATGAGACAAGTGAGTGCACAAAACCATCTCTAGCTACATAATCAGCCCCAACTTCTAACAGAGTGTGCATCCAAAATTCCTGAGGAAGCCTATTTGCCAATTGATAGTAAACAGCTGAAGAATACGTTACATCTCCTCCAGGGGCTTGCTCCTTCCTTTTCTTTATTCTCTAAATGAAAGTAACATCTATGTGCCATGCATTCTATAGTTCCATGGAAATATTCATCCTATTAACTCTCCTTACTCTTTTCTACCACCTCACACATTATTTTTAAGGCAACCTAGAGAGATGAAATCCTAAAACCTATGTCTAGCAGGAAAAAATATTTCATCTTTTAGTAGGTTTTGCAAAGACATTGCAATGAATCGTATCTGGCCCATCTTAACAACTAGACCAAAAGAAGCCTGCACAAACAAATCTTCTCCTGTCATTTTCCAAAGTCTGGCTGCTTAAGTTTTTGATCTTAGCAAGTTGCATATGTCATGCCTTAGACTGTGAAGGTGAACTGAGGGATTTGGCTACAGATTCCTTTTCAGCTTTCTGTTCAGTGTCCACAAAGCACAATGTCTTTGGCTGCCAGTCAAACAGGCAGTCTGGAAATTGCATTAAATACCCAGCTTTCTGAAATCTGGGTTCATCCAAATTCAATTTCTGAAATCTAATATGGCCTTGTCTCTCAGTTTCTTTAAAAAAACACATTAATGAAACTTTACAGTAGGAGCAGGAGAGCGCTGTAGAATGAAGTCATTACAATATTCAGGCTAAGATGCAGATTAAAAAGATTCATTCACAATGCAGACTAAATCCCAACCTCATTTTTATACTACACTTCGAGATTATTACACCAAAAATGTAATATATTAACTGCTGTTTTTTCTCCTTTTTTTTTTCTTTTTTTTGTTCTCTGAGGGTATAGAGGAAGTAGAGCTGTATTTGATGCCAAATCCTGTATATTCTTACTGTTCAATAGAACAATATTCCTACTCTGGTTTCATGCACCCCTTTTTTCACTCACCAGCAATACAGACCTTAAAAGTTGGGTGACGGTTATGCAAATTATTTGGTGTAGAAGGAAGGAAGCATCATACTTAAACCTCGGCTTTTTCCCTCTTTTGATAAAACACACAAAATCCACAGAGAAGTAGGCTGGACAATTACACATATGATCAAAAGTCTTATGGATGGCCCTCTGAATTAATGAAAGGTAGGGAAGAATCCCTGTGGATGACTGAAACAGATAATTATTTAAGTTAAACGCGGCACTGAGGCTAATTAGGAAGAAACTCAAGGTCAGTTGAGCTCGATAGACCGATGGTGTTTTTTTATTTCTTACATCTGTCAATCACAATCTTACGGTTTCTAGGCAGCAAAATCTGGTCACATGTAATAGCCATTTCCCAAGCATCCAGGCAGCCAGAAAAGACGGATAACAGGAACAGGCAGAGATTTGCTTATGAAAATTTCAGCTGCAATGCAGAGCTGGTACAATTTATAGTTTTAAATCTGTATCTCTTCAGGCTGGTGACCTCTTTGCTAGTTTTTCACACAGTACCCTTTATTTTGTTCCATTCCTGCCATAGCATGCTTTCAAAATGCTTTAAACAATCGTTTAACAACAAGAAGGTATATTTATCGGCCTACCAGCCTACCTGCAGAGCATCTCCCAAAGCTATTTGTAGATGAATTTCATGTCACTGAATTGTCTCAATAACTGGTAATAACGTGCCATAACTGGTAATAACGTGCCAATCTACAGTGTAGCCAGAAAGAAACCACTGAAATTACATGTTCTAAATATACTCTCTAATCAAAAAAGCGGAAAGTCAAATAGCTAAAGACATAAAGAACAAACTAAGATGTGACTGGCAGCACAGTTCAAATATTAGAGGATAAGCTTCAAAATAAAACAAAATCTAAAATTAAAAAAAATACCGTAATAGCAGAAAGATAAATCACTGTCATAACAAAAATCGCATGTATATAAAATTCACATTCAAACTGAGCATGAGAATTTTAAATTCCTTGTAGAATATTGCACAAGGGGTCCTCTTCAGGTTTCTACTCATGCTGGTACCATGGGGCAAAGATCTCCATGGTTAGCAGGTGTATTCACAGGCAAATCTAGAGAATAAAGCTGTTTAGCTTTCAGCTAGGGGCAAGGTTTACTAAACGTGCCCGGCTAATTCTAACCTAAAACTTGCCATTCCTGGGAGTCCCAGAGAAAAGTACGGAATTTAACACTAATGGCTAAGAGGCAGAGAGAGGGTGGTGATGCTGGTTCAGGTATGATGATTGCAGAGAGCCCTCACAGCGGATGTGCTCCGTCTTTAGGAAATGGCAACAAACCCAGCAGCAGCAACGGAGGCACTTAGTGTAATAAAACCATTTAAAGGACTAACTCTCCTGCAAAGCAATGGGGGGAACATCTGAATTCAGCAGTCGATGACATTTTTCACCTGGCAGAAAGCCAAACCCAGAAGCAGCGAGAGGGCTTAAACTGCAACTTCATTTTTCGTTAAGAATATCAGCGCTTGATGGTTGTTATTCTGGGTGTTTTGTCATTTATGTCACAATATTCAGATTTCTTTCCCCCCAGAAAAGGAAACAAGTTTCCTCATCTATGGCAGAGAGCCCTGACTGTTCGCAAGACTCCAAAGCAGAAGGAATTGCAGCTCAAACCTAATGCTACTCCGCCGCAGAGCAGCACCCAGTCTATGGCCTCACCTTCCCTGTAAAGTGAATTTAGCTACGCCCTCTGCATCATCACACACCTCCATCACACCTCAAAACCATCAAAGTGCTTCTTAAATTCAGCCCATAAATAGAACAGCTAATACCGATTCAGATTTTACTTCCGTAGTTCCCCAATCCAAGCCGGCACCTTGTTTAGAACAACGCAGCGTACCAAGCGCTGGAGCCTGAAAAATTGAACCAGATTGGCAGGCTGTAACAGGGCATAATCCACAAAACAGTACGCTGCTGAAGGGAAATCACCTCCCAGCGCCCTGCGCAACACACAACAGTCATTGCTGGAGTACGGCCAGGTGTCGCGGTTTCAGCCAAATTTACCAAAACCAGACTGACAGATGGCCCTTCCCTTCCCCCCCCCGCCCCCCCAAAAGAGAGGAGAGGAAGAGATAAGGAGATCTATGAGTTTAGAATGAACTACACTACTTTAATGGAGAATTAATACGAAAATCAAAAAGAAGAAAATAATGAAATAGTTACAGTATCTACAAAACCGTATCAAGCTCCCAGGATGACATCACCAGCAGGCACTGAGGAAGTCCCAGACTGGACTCAGGGATGGATGGGAACTGGGTTCCAGCTCTGGAGTCAGGAACACAGGGATCAGGATCAAAGGCAGATGAACAGAGTCCTCTTCGGACGTCGGCCACTGAAGAAAGAGCGTTGACCCTTTGATCCCTCAGCTTTTATACTGAACAGGGGGCAGATGGGATGGAATACCCCAGTTGGTCAGGCTTGGGTCACCTCTCCTGTCCACTCCTCCCCACACATGTGACCCCTCTACGCTTTTCCGTTTCCAACCTTCTAACGGGGCAAATAACAAAATTGGCTGCCCTTGGTTGTTATAGCAATAAATATAAGCAAGGGCCTCCCTGCTCACCATCCCTTGGCACGGAGCACAAACATTGGGCTGATCATTCTGAGAACGAGCAGTTTTCTCCACAATACACCGTTAATTTCAGAGAGTTAGAAGAGGCCTAGCTAAAACGTAAAATTACTGAACAGAAAGTTGGTTCTGTTTTACTTCAAACCAGGACACCAGGTCACCTCAGAAAACCAGGCAACCTTCTACCAGCCACCAAAAGCCCACAAACATGTAAACAGCATCCACAATTAAAAATTCCAGTGTGACAGCTCATCCTTCCAAATGACAATGGAAAGATGCAGAACACGTGCTGGCCAAAGCTTCTGTTTTAAACTGCAGAATGAAATACAGATGGAGGGAGGAATAACTTGGCAGTTTGTTTCTAAAAAACAGCAATATTTTGGGAGAAGTAGTTGCAGGAATATATTTCTCAAACTGAATTTTAGAGATACTAACTCTATCTCCAGTGACCTAACCGACAGAAGTTATTTTACAATGGCTATAACACATTGGTTATTTGGATTCATTTCTCTTCCGTACTCAGAACCTTTACAGACCTGCAACATCAGCAAGACCCAGCCGTTGCAGGCTACCTGAGGAAAAAGAGAAGAAAACCAGTAATTTGTTGTTTTTCTATTGAGGTGGGATCTAGAGACTGACTAGTAGACATTTGTCACCTGCATTTTTAACTCATCTACCTCACAACAGCATCTCCAGAGGCTTCCAAGACAAGAACATTTGAAGATGCCAGTAGCTTGCCAGGCAGTAAACTGAGAAATCTTTTTATCAGGTACTATCCTTAATATGCACCTTAAACAACTACTGCTACAGCCTTTTCTCTTTTCAATCTACTAAATTTGTCTAAGGATCTGCACCCGTTACAAGCTCAGGGCTTGCTCTATCAGTGGTCTCAGAGCACTGAGATCTGGTGTGGTCCTCTGCTATCTGAGCATTTATACACTAAATGGAAATAGGATCTTAATGTTGATAAGAAAGAATCATCAATAAAGTATGCATAATATAGCAATGTGCATAAAGAGACTTAAAATATATTAAAAAAAAAAAAAGAATAAGAACATTTTTCCTTAAATACTCACAAGAATAAAAAATTTTAGGCAACAGATGGGATGTTTTTGTTGATGTCTCAAGAAGCATTTGGAGGAAGGTTTTCAGAAAAACAGCTTTCTTCAGAACCCATCATTCTAAATCTCTAAACAAAAATGTTGACAGATATAAAAGGTCAAAATGGTTTCTTCTGAGAACAGTTAGAAAGAAAAGATACAACTGAAGAAGACACAAGATGAAATTGCAGAGACACCCTAGTGCAAGCAGAGATCAACCCACCCTTTCAGAGCACACTGCCAAATTTCTGCTTTTCGTATTTGAGAGCCAAAAATTCAGTGTATTCTAATTAAATTGCATTTAGCCTGAAAAAAGGGAGTAAAATAAATGTAGTAACAGCTCCAAAGGATCAGCTTCATAGATATGAAAATTTTCACAAGCAAGTTGACTGAGGTGGGCAAGAAGCTGGAAGGGGACACAACCAGGACAGCTCACCTGATTGGGCCAAAGGGATATTGAAGTGTGAAGAGAATGACCAGCAGGTGGAGGGAGGTCATCCTCCTCCTCTGCTCTGCCCTGGGGGGGCCCCATCTGGAGCACTGGGTCCAGTTCACAAAATCACAGAATATTTTTGGTTGGATGGGACCTTTGAGATCATCGAGTCCAACCAACAAAAAAAAAAAACCAAACCAAACACCACCAAAAAAAAATAAAAAAAAAAAATCCCAGAACACCAAACACCAAAACAAACACCCACAACCACACACCACCCCACCCACAAACAGACACAAATCAACAATCTCGGGCACTAGAGCATGCCCTGAAGTGCCACGTCTACACGCTTCTTAGATACCTCCAGGGATGGCGACTCCACCACCTCCCTGGGCAGGCTGTTCCAGTGCCTGACCACTCTCTCAGTAAAGTCATTCTTCCTAATATCTAATCTAAACCTCCCCTCCCCCAACTTCACACCATTTCCTCTGGTCCTGTCATTATTCTCTTGGGAGAAGAGAGATGCAGGGAACAGCCTGCTCCTGGGCCTTTAGGATTTCCTTCTTGAAGAGCTTCCAGCCTTCCTGGACCCCTTTGCCCCACAGGATTATCTCCCAAGGGACCTTCCCTACCACGGTTCTAAACAGGCTAAAGTCCGCCCTCTGGAAGTCCAAGGTGGAGGTTTTGCTAACCCCCTTCCTTACGTCACTAAGAATTGAAAACTTGACCATTTCATGATCGCTAAGACCAAGACGGCCTCTGACCTCCACATCTCCCACTAGTCCTTCTTTGTATGTGAAAAGTAGGTCTAGCGAGGCACCTCCCCTGGTAGGCTTTCCTACCAGTTGTGTCAGAAAGTTTTCTTCCATACACTCAAGGAACCTCCTAGCCTGCCTGCTCTCTGCTGTGTTATATTTCCAGCAGATATGCAATAGGTTGAAGTCCCCAACCAGAACAAGGGCTGGCGATTGCAAGACTTCAGCCAGCCTCTTATAGAATATATCAACCTGCTCATCCTGGTTGGGTGGTCTATAGCAGACTCCCAACACAAAAACCCCCTTGTTAGCCTGGGATCCCCAGTTCCAGAAGGACAGGGAACTGCTGGAGAGGGGACAGCAAAGGGCTACAAAGATGAGGAGGGGACTACAACATCTCTCTGCTGAGGAAAGGCTGAGGGACTTGGGTCTTTTTAGTCTGGAGAAGAGAAGGATGAGGGGGGATCTGATCAACACCTATAAATACTTCAAGGGTGGGTGTCAGGAAGATGGGGCCAGTCTTTTTTCAGTGGTGCCCAGGGACAGGACAAGAGGGAACGGGCACAAACTTGAACATGGGAAGTTCCACCTCAACATGAGGAGGAACTTCTTTGCTGTGAGGGTGGCAGAGCCCTGGAAGAGGCTGCCCAGAGAGGTGGTGGAGTCTCCTTCTCTGGAGACATTCAAACCCACCTGGACACGTTCCTGTGCAACCTGCTCTGGATGACCCTGCTGTGGCAGGGGGTTGGATGAGATGATCTCCAGAGGTCCCTTCTAACCCCATAGCATTCTGTGATTCTGTGATATTCCATACCATGTAACATCACACTCAAAAATAACGTCATACTCAACTGGGGGTAGAAGAAGGGGATGGGGTCGGAGGTCGGGCTTCCAATGTGGCCATTACTCAGAGACAGGCAGAACATTGCTTGTTTTATGGGAGGTGGTGAGTGATTGTCTTTGCATCATTTGGTTATTTTCTGCTTTCCTTCACTTTCTTGAACTATCCTTATCTCAACCCACAGGTTTTCTCACTTTTGTGGTTCTTAGTCTCTGTTCTGCTGGGGAGGAGCAAACGACCCTGTGGGTGCTCAGCTGTTGACTGTGGTCAAGCCATTGGTGAAAACAGATACACTTTGTCCCCCTACATACTGTGCTAAAGGTCATTGAAATAACTTTTTTTACTACGTAGTTATGCAGGAAAAACAAACAGCTCAGGCATCCTTTACCTATGTATTCTTCTTCTGTTTGGGGGGTAGGGGTGTTTTGCTTTAAGCTGTAAGGTAATTATTAAGTATGCACATGACACATTTAGGGTTAAAAAAAAAGTATGATGAAAACTGTAAATTAAACAAAAATTTCACCAGAAAAAGCTGTTTACTTGAACCAGATGTAATTCTCTTCAGCCATTACAGGTGAATTTTCTGTTGCTCTCTCAAAAGTAGGGCCTGGGGGGATTTCTGGATCTTATCTCCATCGGGTCCGGACATATCCTCCACCACACCCCAGATATTAGAGTTTCCAGACTGGAAACTCAAGGCCGATCAGTTAAATTGATTTCTTTTCTGTTTTAATTTTGGTAATAACACAAAGTTGCAATTTAGCTAACCAGCTGTGGGATTTTTTGGGACATTTTATTTTGAAACAGTAACTCCTCACAATCCCCTGATCAGACTGACAGAATTTTCAGTTTATGTGAGTGGGTAGGCAGAAATGACCTATGAATGAGTTAGAATTGAAACCAAGATTTCATTTAAAAAAAAAAAAAAAAAATCCCATGAACTAGGAAAAAACTTTTATTCACTCCTCTTTATAATTAAATGCCAAAATTCAAAACTCAGGCCCTCTTTTGTGTATATAGCACAATAGAACCTTTACTTAGGAGTGCTCACAGCAGTCTCAAATAAGAATCAATCTTAATTTCCATACAAAGGATGAACAGCTTTACAGTTCCTATACCTGTTTTTGAAATCAGGATTAAAACAAAACAAAACAAAACAAACAACTAAAAAAAAAAAATCTGAGATTGAATCTGAGTTTGGAAGAAATTGACTTTCCTTAGGAAGCAGCTGACAATTTAACGCCTATTCTGTGCAGTTCTAACTGCTGCTCTGCTGACTTCATTAGGAGCGGGGAACATTTTCCTGCAGGATCAGAGCTTGGGTGGCCAAAAATGCAAGCCCTGGCCATCAGCCTTTTCACAGAAAGGGGAGAAACAGAAAAGCTTCCAGGAGTACAATAGCATTGCTTCACCTTGAACCGCGCTGCAAGAATTGACTTAAACACTCTTTTTTTTTTTTATATATATACATATCCTCATAAAATTGAAAGCGTTAATTCTGCACAGTTTAGCTCATAAAACTAATCATTTCATTGGCAGGCTTTTTCATGCTCGAAGAAAGTGAAGAAGTCCCCAGGTGTTAACTGTATTCATAGGTTAAAATGCAGTAATTTAAAAGGTAATCTTTTGTACCTTATCAGTACTCCACAATAGACACTTAATAACACGCCTGATCAGGAATGGATTTTAACCTCAGAATTAGTAAGGCTCTAAAATTCTTCCGTGAATAATTTAGGATTTTCAATTCCCTTCTTACAGCGTTAACAGCTATTCATTCAATAGTTGCATTTTTCACAGTTAGGGACTCGGGGACAAAGCAAGAAAAATATTTGGGGAGTCTAAACCTCACTGACCTTACTCTTGAAATGAAAACTGCAGTCCTCCCCACCTCAGTAATTTCCTGAGCCCTAAGGCATCCCATCCCCATCGGCATTTAATACTTCAGCATGGAATTTCCAACAGGGCTTACACTTTCGGTGATGGGCAGCCCAAAATCACCTCCACCTTGCAACTAATCATAGAACGGTTTGGGTTGGAAGGGACCTTAAAGATCATCCAGTTTCAACCCCCCTACCATGGGCAGGGACACCTCCCACTAGACCAGATTGCTCAAAGCCCCATCCAGCCTGGCCTTGAACCCATCCAGGGTAACAAGCATCCCCATACTCAGCTGTTGTCTCAGCTCTGTCAGGACCCAGGACCCCAGTGGGGGTATCCTCTGGAAGGGGTTTTTCTGGTGGGCATCTCCCTCATACAACAACCAGTCTGCTGGTGGGACATGAAGAGTGACGGCCCTTGCATCACTCGTGGGTTTTTTTTTTTCTCCCGTTATAAAACTTAGCCTTGACCTGTGAGTATTTCTGGCTTGTGCCCTTCCAGTTCTCTCCACTGTCCTGCTGGGGAGAGGGAGAAAGGGACTGGGTGGGGGCTTTGCTTCTGGCTGGGTTCAACCCACCACAGCAAGAAATATATAACATTTTAAAGCATAATACCACAATTCTCAAGAAGCTACCTTCCAGCTGCCTTCCATCACAGTTATTCTGCCTGTCCTTGGGATACGATTTCCAATGACCTATCTGCCCGCAGTGTTCTAAGCTCAGATCCTCACAAATAACTACACCAGGGTCCAGGAAAGACTCCGGACAGAATCACAGAATCTTCATGGTTGGAAGGGACCTTTGAGATCATGAAGTCCAACCATACACACACACACAAAAAAAAAAACAACCCAACAATCTCGGGCACCAGAGCATGCCCTGAAGTGCCACGTCTACACATTTCTTGAATACCTCCAGGGATGGCGACTCCACCACCTCCCTGGGCAGGCTGTGCCAGTGCCTGACCACTCTCTCAGGAAAGTAATGCTTCCTAATACCTAATCTAAACCTCCCCTGCCCCAACTTCAGAGCATTTCCTCTGGTCCCATCATTATTCCCTTGGGAGAAGAGGCCAACACCCACCTCTCTACACCCTCCTTCCAGGTAGTTGTAGAGGGCAATGAGGTCTCCCCTCAGCCTCCTCTTCTCCAAACTAAACATGCCCAGTTCCCTCAGCCTCTCCTCATATGACTTGTTCTCTAGACCCCTCACCAGCTTGGTGGCTCTCCTCTGGACACGCTCCAGCAGCTCAGTGTCCTTCCTGTAGTGAGGGGCCCAGAACTGAACACAGCACTCGAGGTGAGGCCTTACACCAAAAACTGCAACCCTCAAACTACCGCCAAACTTGTCACCACGTGCTTTTTTTTTTTTTTTTGCCATTTGAATTCTACTTCAGGGCAAGTCCCCAACTGCTACCGCACAGGAAAGCCAAACAACTCGGTTCCCAAATTAATAACACCAAATAATTTAAGTATATGAAGGCAACTTTGCTTTGGGTATCACTTTGGGTTATACACAATGACTCATTCCATCACTTGCAGGGCATGAAAAGCCCTACGCTTCAATCACTATAATTTCTTGAGAATTCCCTGTTCAACATCCACGTTCTATAAGGCCAGACAACAATATTTGACTCTAAATTGCAAGTTTTTGAATTCTATGACATTTTTTTCCTACTGACAATAGCAAAGCTGCAATTTGGTAACCGTGTCACACTTCAAATAATGCCTTATCTTTAGGTTTTGAAATCCATTTATTTTAATGTTTTGTTTATAGTAGGATCACATTCTCTCATTTCACAAAAGACAAACATTTTGATCAGGAATCTTTAAATGCATTCTAGAAAGTCGTACTCACTATGGATTAGAGCTGACCTCTGGAGTTACCATTTGCATGATTTACGTTTCTGAAACAAAAATCTTGATGACAGAGTGACATGTGCAAAAAGAAATATGCTAAAATAATGCTAGGAAGTTCACTTACACTCATAAATAAACATAACAATCATTTTTGGACTGGTGCTGTCCAAAAAGACCTGAATCATAGAATGGTTTGGGTTGGAAGGGAGCTTAAACAACATCCAGTGCCACCCCCTGCCCTGGGCAGGGACACCTCCCACCACACCAGGTTGCTCCAAGCCCCCTCCAACCTGGCCTTCAACCCCTCCAGGGATGGGGCAGCCACAGCTTCTCTGGGCAACCTGGGCCAGGCTCTCACCACCCTCACAGTAAAGATTCCAAAATAATATTATCTCCAACTTTGCACAACTAAAGATCAGTTCCTGAAACAGTTTCCACCTGGGGACACCATAGTATGTGCTATTTTCCTTTTATTAGTTGATCTCATAGATTTTTTCCATTCTCACAAATAAAATTCTGGGGTAACAGCGAGACAGTTTCAATGACTGGGATTTATTCTGTTGTAGTGACACAGCACGTGGACCTGAGATGTAGGAGCTGCCTATTCGCAGCTTTATATACTGAAAGAGATTCTCAAAGATATCTAGGGCCATAAGTTATTTTAGACTCCATCCTTGGTGCTCAATGGATTTAAATCCAGCTGGCGGCCGGTCACAAGTGGTGTGAGCCTCAGGGCTCAGTGTTAGGACCATTTCTGTTTAATGTCTTTATTGATGATCTCAACAAGGACATAGGGTGTATCATCAGCAAGTTCGCAGATGACACCAAGCTAAGCAGGAGTGTTGATTCCCAGGAGGATAGGGAAGCTCTACAGAGAGACTTAGATAGATTGGATCATTGGGCCAACATCAATGGTATGAGTTTCAACAACGGCAAGTGCCAGGTTCTGCACTTGGGCCACAACAACCCCGAGCAGCGCTACAGGCTTGGGGAAGTGTGGCTGGAAAGCTGCCTGGAAGAAAGAGACCTGGGGGTTCTAACTGACAAGCGGCTGAATATGAGCCGGCAGTGTGCCCAGGTGGCCAAGAAAGCCAACGGCATCCTGGCTTGTATTAGAAATAGCGTGACCAGCAGAAGTAGGGAGGTGATTGTGCCCCTGTACTCGGCACTGGTGAGGCCACACCTGGAGTATTGTGTCCAGTTTTGGGCACCTCAATCCAAGAGAGATATCGAGGTGCTGGAGCGAGTGCAGAGGAGGGCAACGAAGCTGGTGAAGGGCCTGGAGAATAAATCATATGAAGAGCGGTTGAAGGAGCTGGGACTGTTTAGTTTGAGGAAGAGGAGGCTGAGGGGAGACCTCATCACTCTCTACAACTACTTGAAAGGACACTGTAGAGAGGTTGGTGCTGGTCTCTTCGCACAGGTAATTAATGACAGAACAAGAGGGAATGGCTTCAAGCTCCAACAGGGTAGGTTTAGACTGGACATTAGGAAAGAATTTTTCACAGAAAGAGTGGTTGGGCACTGGAACAGGCTGCCCAGGGAGGGGGTTGAGTCACCATCCCTGGGTGTGTTTAAGAGCCGTTTAGATGTGGTGTTGGGGGATATGATATCGGGAAGAACTTTGTAGTGTAGGGTAGATGGTTGGACTCGATGATCCCAAGGGTCTCTTCCAACCTGGATGATTCTATGATTCTAAAACAAGCCCAGAAGCAGAATGAAAAACCTGTTTTGTGTCACATACTCTAAGGTCTTCTGAGGTGTAACTGCACCTTCGTTCGAGGCAGCCAAAATTGCTAGATTCTCTCTAGCAAAGTCACCTGGCGATTCCCAGCATCACTACCCAAAGATTAAAGGAAAAGCAGAGTAGCTTTGTGCAGTTCCTATGAGAAATCTTTACTGTGAACCAGGTGATCTTGGGAGATTTTCAGCTAAAGAAATTCCTGAACTCCGCTAATTCCCCGAGCACTCGCTGGGGTATCGGCTCTAACTGCTGCTGAAGCTTGCAAATACTGGGTGCAAATATGATATTCTGAACACATTTATACAAAACCAGGTCAAATATATGTGACTCGGGATGTTTACACTTTAAATATTTCCCTGCAGACTGAAACACTGGGGAAACATTCTCGACAGCATTCTCGAAGACGATAGAAAATAAAGAGAAGGTAGGAAATGATGGAGCCACATGAGAACCAAAGCACCTGATTCAGAGACGCTTCTGCCACACTAAAGATCCAGGTATAAAGCAGAAGAGCAGTTTTCTAAATATTTATATCAGGTATTATATTAACGACAGAGTGCATAGTAAGTAAGAATAAATACAGCGATCTTCCCTCCAGCTAAGTTTTCAGACAGCCATTTAATTCTGCAGCAGCGGAGACATTACAAAACCATATTCCTAATTATCCTTGTCCTTCATGTCATGAAACAAAATGCCAACAAGCAAGTTCAGACTTGTTGACTGCTAAGAGACTTAATAAAATCAAAGTAAATATGGAAAAACGTTATTTTATATGTGACAGTTTAGTCCCTCTATTTGCTGGGGGCGTTATTATAATCATGCAACAGAAATATTTAATTGCTAACTACTAACTAAATACAGAGTTTAAAAGGACAAAGTTTAATAATATATTTGGTATGTGTAACCAGGTGTCTGAGGCTGTAAGGATACATCAGCATGCAGTGTCAACCGAATTACCATAGATTAATAGATATCATAATTAGAGTTGTAATCTGAGCAAATCTAGCACGAAATGAGACTTTTTTTGAAAGCTGGTGCACATTTAAGATTAAGAGGCCAACAATGAGGGGCAATGCATGACTTCATAGAATCACAGAATGATTTGGGTTGGAAGGGACCTTTAAAGATCACCTAGTTCCAGCCCCCCTGCCATGGTTTGGAACTTAAATTATTGTTCATTCCACAGAAGACCTCAAAATCGCTTCAAGGGTGACAAAGAGACAAAATAAAAATTAAATAATTTGATATCGTATTTTTTAATTTGTCTTTAAATTTTTTTCATGTTTGTATTTCAGTTTATCCAATGCTTTTATCACATCTTATAAGATAAACTGAGGAGGCCGAAACAAAAGTTTCTCAAATCTGAGGGAAATGCTCTAACCTTAGGACTATTGTATAAAAAGCAAGTACTGGCGTCGTTTACAGACAGCAGTAACTACTAATCAAATCCTGAACTGGAGGGGTGCCATACTGCGGTCTTTGGATGGGCTTGATTCAGGGCTGCAAGCAGGTGCCTGAGCTCTCAAAAGCGGTGGGGCATCAGTGACATCCTGTTCTTCTGTATTTCCCCTTTATCCAAATCCATGTGTCCTTCTCACTCTGAGCACTGACTTCTAGGACCTCTTTATCGTCCATCCCAAGGCACTATCTTAGGAGCCTAAGCACCTAAGAGCACGCAGATCCTCCCAAAACAGAACAAGATCTTCCACTAGCATTTCATAAATCAGTTTATAAAAATCTACGCTGCGGAAGATGCCTCTTAGGTGTGCAATCAGGCTTCTAGGTAATAAATCTTTTTTTTCATGGCATTCTTTTCTTCTCTTTCTTTGTTACCACAGAAAGGAAGAATCATGTCCCTCAACCTGCTGGCAATGCTCTTCCTAATGCACTCCAGGAGGCTCTTGGCTGCCTTTGCCACTGGGACACGCTGCTGGTTCACATTCAGTTTGTTGACCAGGACCCCCAGGTCCTTTTCTGCAAAGGTTCTTTCCAGCCACTTGGTCTCCAACATATATTGGTGCCTGGGGTCACTCCTCTCCAGGTGCACGCCTTGGCATCTACTGTTGTTGAACTTCATGAGATTTCTATTGGCCCATTTTTTTCCAGCCTGTTGACATCCATCTGAACCTTCCATCAACTAATCCTCTCAGTTTTTTATCATCTCCAAACTTGCTGAGGGTGCACTCTGACCCATCAACCAAGTCACTAATGAAGATATCAAACAGAACAGGACCCAGTACCAAGCCTGGCATATACCACCATTCATCTGGACTTCATGCCACTGACCACAACCCCCCGAACCCTGTGGTTCAGCCACTTTTCAGACCATCTTAGTGTCTGCTTATCTAGTCCATCCTTCTTCAGCTTGTCTATGAGGATGTAATGTATTGGGGAAAACCTTGCTAAGGTCAAAACAAAGGATATCTGCTACACTCCCTTCATCAACAAACCATTCATGCCATCATAGAAGGCTGACGTGCTCTCTTCCAGCCCTCAGAAACCTCTCCCAGTAACTGCAGCCTCTCAAATATAATCAAGAGCAGCCTCTTGATTGACATTGGCCAGCTTCTTCGGCACGAGTGAGTCCATCAGACTTATATACACCCAATGTATTTAGATGTTCTATAGCCTGGTGCCCCTTCATTGAGGGTAAGTCTTTCTTGCTCCAGACCTCCCCACTGATTCCAGAGGCAGGGGGGTTGGAAGTCGATGATCTTTAAGGTCCCTTCCGACTCTAACCATTCTGTGATTCTGATTCCCAAAGGCCAGTCTCATGTAAAAGACTGAAGCAAAGAAGTTGTTGAGGACCTCAGCCCCTTCTGTATCCTTTGTCATTGTGGCCCCAGACACAGTCAGCAGAAGGCCCACATTTTCCCTGATATTCCTTCTGCTGCTGATAAACCTGTAGGAGCCTTTCTTGTTGCCCCTCCTGTCCCATTCCAGCTTCAAATCCAGGTAGGCTTTGACTTTCCTAACGCTGTCCCCACACACGCTTGGACAGTGTCTCATGTTCCTCCCAGATCACCCTGTACCTGGTCCTACCTCTCTTGTATGCTTCCTTTTTATGTTCTAATCTTTAAAAGCCTCCTGATAAACATACGTATGTGTGCACAATGGAAATACAAATTACTTTATTTACAATTACGTGTGTTTGCGTGCATAGCTTCAGTACCGCAAAAAAAATCCCGGTGTTAATCAACCCAGAAGTCATAACCCATATATTAAATACATCCTTTTTTATGCTCCTGTGGCAGTATTCAACCACTAACATCAAATTAATCATGTTCTGTGGGGAAGCAATTATGCAGTTCCCCATTTAATCAATAATCAGTGCAGTCGTTTGCAACCCTGACTTCTGAGGTAGCTCTGAGTCTCCTGGCAGAACTGCTATCTGCACTGCAAAAAGCAGCCTGACTCCTGTGCCAGGGCCTTCTCTTGAACTTTAGAGTTGTTGGTTGTCTCACTGAGATTATCTGACCACGCACGTGTTTGAGTATGCACATAAAAAACACTGGAACATATAATGGGTGCAAATCCAGCTGTTTTCAGAGAAGAGCCCTAGGGTTCAGCACTTGTGATGATTTTTCCTTACTCATTTTAGGTAATGTCTACTTACCGCTATTCAGAAATGCTCACAGATGTTGTCCTGTCAAAGCAGCCATTGCATATTTTTCTTAGACAACAGTCGTCAGAACCCTGTTCACAGAATCACAGATAGGTCCCAGAAGAGACCCCCTGGAGAGCACCTACTCCAATCCTTGATTCCCATCAGTTCCAGTGAGATCTGCTTCTTCAGAGACTTGTCTATTTGAGTTTTAATATCTTCAAGGAAGGAGATTCCACACGGAGCCTCCCTGGGAAACATATTCCTACATTTGGTCACTCTCATGGTGAAAAAAGTATGTAATATCTAATTGGATTTTCTGTTGTTGCACCTTGTGTCCTCCTCATTCTCTTAACAGTGCACCTCCAGGAAGGGTCCAGCTCCGTCACTAGTTTTCTTTTGACTGAACAAACCGATCTCTCCCTGTTTCCCCTTGTATATTTTA
Organism: Numenius arquata; assembly: GCF_964106895.1. Classification (NCBI taxonomy): domain Eukaryota; kingdom Metazoa; phylum Chordata; class Aves; order Charadriiformes; family Scolopacidae; genus Numenius; species Numenius arquata. Next base: position 68,967,647 of record NC_133580.1, read on the forward strand.
TACTCCATTCATTTTAGTGTCACCTGGTAGGGTCACTCTACTACATTAACAACTCCCTCGCACCGGGAATCCCAAACTGGACACAGTATTCCCGGTGCAGCCTCACAACCGATGAACCAAGAGGATGAAGCATTTTCTTACCCTTCTAGTTACGCTCAGGTTACGTTCTGGTCACCTTTGCCTAAGAGGCACTGGACTGGGTCTACCTGCTTCATTTGCCCTTAAAAGCGCTCCCCTTTCTACAACTTAGATGGGAGCACAAGAGCATGACCTGGACAGGCTGGAGAGGTGGGCCCAGATGAACCTCATGAGGTTCAACAAAAGCAAGTGCAGGGTCCTGCACCTGGGAAGAAACAATCCTCAGTATAAATACAGACTGGGGGATGAGGTGTTAGAAAGCAGCCCTGAGGAAAGGGACTTGGGGGTGCTGATGGACGAGAAGCTGGACATGAGCAGGCAACGTGCACTCGCAGCCCAGAAGGCCAACCACATCCTGGGCTGCATCAAAAGAAGTGTTGCCAGCAGATCCAGAGAGGTGATTCTGTCACTTTACTCTGCTCTGGTGAGACCTCACCTGGAGTACTGTGTGCAGGTCTGGAGCCCTCAATATAGAAAGGACATGGACCTGATGGAGCGGGTCCAGCGGAGGGCCACCAAAATGATCAGGGGGCTGGAGCACGTCTCCTGTGAGGACAGACTGAGGGAGCTGGGGTTGTTCAGCCTGGAGAAGAGGAGGCTCCGGGGAGACCTCATAGCGGCCTTCCAGTCCCTGAGGGGGGCTACAGGAAGGCTGGGGAGGGTCTGTTTACAAAGGCCTGCAGTGACAGGATGAGGGGCAATGGCTTTAAGTTGGAGAAGGGGAGATTTAGATTGGATATTAGGAAAAAGTTCTTTACCATGAGGGTGGTGGAACACCGGAACAGGTTGCCCAAGGAGGTGGTTGAGGCCCCTTCCCTTGAGATATTCAAGGTGAAGCTCGATGAGGCCCTGGGCAACCTGGTCTAGTTGGGGGTGTTCCTGCTGACTGCGGGGAGGTCGGACTAGATGACCTTTGGAGGTCCCTTCCAGCCTGGACCAATCTATGAATCTATGATGTAGAGCTAAACCTCAAATCCCATCCTCTGAGAACAGAAAGACCATTTTTGTTGCAGGATTTGTTTGTTGTTGGGTTTTTTGGGGAAGGGGTGAGGAGGGGGAGTTGTTTTTTTAATTCTGTACTTGCTATTGAGCAATCAGGCTATTTAGACTCAGGCTACAATCTGGACTACTTTCCAGTTCTAAACATTTCAATTATCAGCTCTCCTTGTCTCCATTTATTTTAATTACATAGGTTTTTTTCCACTATTGGCAAAGAGGTTTGAGATAGCTACAATAGCAGACACCCTGCAAAACCTAATTCTCATGGATCGCCAAAAGATGAGATGGTAAATGAACTTGCTTCTCTTGGCACCTAGCTGAAGATTTACTAATGCCACTATTTTGGTAATCAAAGCTGTGGGAGAATAATGATTTACAGTAAAAGTCTGTGTTTAGTAGTCGTAGCCAGAGGCCCCCATTTTGAGGAAAACCCACGCGTCAAAATTCTCAGATGATGTCACAAGGGAAACACTTCTAGAAACAGATTTGTCATTTCCAGCAGTGCTGTGTGGGATTGGCTTCTACTGCGTATGACAAAGAGCCTTGAAATATTTAACACAATCTTAAGAGAATTAAGTAACACGGTGTCAGAAGCCTTTGTTCCATGCCAGAAATGACTGCAAGCAGATGTCAGCTATTCAGAAAAAAAAAGAAAGGAATACAAGAAGAATATTGCTTTTTTTCTTGCCATTTTGACGCATCTACGAGATAAAAATCTTTGTTCTTTTAAATATTTTGTATGGAGGGAAACTGGGCGGTAAGAATAAATACCCTGGAATCTGGCAATGTCCACCAGTTAGTATCCAATGGCATCAGGCACAGCATGAACCAATTTGGGGAGTTTAAGCATTCTTTAAGTCGGGTAATGAGTAATTTTGTGCTGTCAATGGAATAAACACTGTTGTTATCTGTAATCTCTGTTTATATCTTTCCATAAAACTCGTGGGTTCAGAGTAGTAAGTGGGTACATTTTGACAGTCTCTTTTATTAAACTCTCATTACTAGAAATTGCTATTCTCGACACAAAAAAAATGCATTAGTATTTTCTCTTAAGTCCTTTATGAGTCATTACGCTTACAGACGGGACAGTCATAATATTCTAGCTCTAACAGTCCCTAAACATTCTGTGTATCTCTCAAAATGTTGAAGTGTTCACTTGCGTTTATTAAAAAAAAAAAAAAAAAAAAAAATGCTTCACGGAGAAAAGTTTTGCTGCACAAATAGTCAGTAGATGTGTCAGCTGCCTGCCGTGACCTTTCAGTACCCGCTTCATTTAACCCAGAGAATCTATCCCGGCCCAGGGATTCAAAATGTTAACATCTGTTAAAAGATCCAAAGCACGAATATGCGCTTTGATTCCGCAAAATTCAAGAGAAAATTAAAGGTAAATACGCCACAGGCACCGCAATCTGACTAAACACATCTGACCGGGATGCTTGTTCTAAAAATTCAGAGCGGAAAACAAAATAAAAATTGGTATCGATACACATATCAGAATACCAAATGAGGCCCGGGTTTTGAAAAGAGAGAAATGGATTTAGGTATAAGGATCCACCTGCAGGGATCACATTCCTACAGATTAAGTTAGACCCAGTATAAATGCTACTTTTGCTGCAGACTTGATAGTTCTTAAGATTTACAGAATTCTTCCCACTAGCAGAAATCACTCTTGGTTTATCACAGAAACACATACATGGAAAATTCTGCAGAATTTTAATTAATAAATAAAAAGCAATTTAAAAAAGATTTTTTTTTCCCCCCTCCAGAACTTCTACACTAACTCAAAAACGTCAAATAGAATATTCTTATCCCTTGCAAGGAAGCATACACTATGGGTTAAGCCTACGTCAAAAAAAGCCCTTAAGAACATGCTAAAAAAGTTTTATTCGTTGCATAAGGTTAAGTTCCAGCTGGTAGAAAAAAAAAAAAAAAAAAGCATTAGCAGCAGGAAAAACACACTGAGCATTTATCACTTGCCAGCCAGAATTCAGCATCGACTGGCATTTCTGAAAACACTTTGCATTTTAAGAGAACATGCACACCAAAGAAATTATAGCGCTCCCCGCTCTCTATAATCCTTCCTCACCAGATACACACACAATTTGAGTTATAATAGCCATTTCCTAATTATTCCATAACTCGGTTTTCTATTTAGAGTGCTCTGAGAGGCTTTGCTCTTGCTACGAAAAACATACTCAAGCCCTCCTCATCACATTTACTGAGAGCTACTGTTGCCAAGAACTATACACGTAAAAGCTCTTTTCTACACAGTCAAGAAGAGGGATCTACATTTTTAGGACTCATCCATCTTAGTCTGCCTGAGGCTATAAGAAAAAGGAAATGAGGAAACGCAACGGTAGCCAAAGATAAGAAACTGAGTCAAGATGACGATGGCTAAAACAGTAATTACTGCTCTGAAAGCCTGTGGATGATTTCCTAAATCATAGAGTTTTTGATGGAAAAGATTCCTAACATTTTCTGAGAAGACAGTGAGTCAGTCACAGAATCATAGAATGGTTAGAGTTGGAAGGGACCTTAAAGATCATCGAGTTCCAACCACCCTGCCCTGGGCAGGGACACCTCCACTAGAGCAGGTTGCTCAAAGCCCCATCCAGCCTGGCCTTGAACACTTCCAGGGATGGGGCAGCCACAGCTTCTCTGGGCAACCTGTTCCAGTGCCTCACCACCCTCACAGCAAAGAATTTCCTCCTAATATCTCATCTAAATCTCCCCTCTTCCAATTCAAAACCATTACCCCTTGTCCTGTCACTACATCTCCTGACAAAGAGTCCCTCTCCGGCTCTCCTGGAGGCTCCCTTCAGATATTGGAAGGCTGCTATGAGGTCTCCCCGGAGCCTTCTCTTCTCCAGGCTGAACAACCCCAGCTCTCTCAGCCTGTCTTCACAGGGGAGGTGCTCCATCCTTCTGATCGTCTTTGTGGCCCTCCGCTGGACCCGTTCCAACAGGTCCATGTCCTCCCTGTGTTGAGGACTCCAAAGCTGGACACAGTATTCCAGGTGGGGTCTCACGAGCGCAGAGTAGAGGGGTAGAGTCACCTCCCGCGACCTGCTGGCCACACTTCTCTTGATGCAGCCCAGGATGGGGTTGGCTTTCTGGGCTGCCAGCGCGCACTGCTGGCTCATGTTGAGCTTCTCATCCACCAACACTCCCAAGTCCTTCTCCTCAGGGCTGCTCTCCAGCCATTCTCCACCCAACCTGTATTTGTGCCTGGGATTGCCACGGCCCAGGTGCAGGACCCTGCATTTGGCCTGGTTGAACTTCATGCGATTTGCACAAGCCCACCTCTCAAGCCAATCCTCAAGGTGCTTCTCACAAAGAGCAGTGTAAGGCCATGCAGGATATCTGTGGGTGACTGAAACACATCCAATGTTTCAGAGAAATAAGGGGCTCAGGTGAAGAGACTGAACATTTTTTTTCCCTGGGATGTAACACCTCTGAGTGAATAAATATGGGGGTTTTTTTTAATATTATGCTTTGAGTTAATAATTTGTCCCAGAGAGGCTTCCACTAGATGTCTCATTCCGTTTTCAGGCTCCAGCACAGAAGCAAGTCAGTGGTCACCAAAAATTCAAGTGCAGGACAGTACAAGGTTTAGGCATAACACTGCAGTTTGCAGGTGTGGTGAAAGGCTGCTCATTCACAGAATCATAGAATCGTTCAGGTTGGAAGAGACCCTTGGGATCATGGAGTCCAACCATCTACCCTACTCTACAAAGTTCTCCCCTACACCATATCCCCCAACACCACATCTAAACGTCTCTTAAACTTATCCAGGGATGGTGACTCAACCCCCTCCCTGGGCAGCCTGTTCCAGTGTCTGACCACTCTTTCTGTGAATTGTTTCCTAATGTCCAGTCTAAACCTACCCTGTTGCAGCTTGAAGCCATTCCCTCTTGTTCTATCACTATTTGCTTGTGAGAAGAGACCAGCACCAACCTCTCTACAGTGTCCTTTCAAGTAGTTGTAGAGAGTGATGAGGTCTCCCCTCAGCCTCCTCTTCCTCAAACTAAACAGCCCCAGCTCCTTCAATCGCTCTTCATAAGATTTATTCTCCATTTACATAGAATGTTTGCCACCAAAGATAAAGGTCATCAGTCTGTGTTAAATAATTAGGAGTCCTAAAGATACAGCAGAGAGTGACATAGCTAACAACATGGTTTGTCATTACAAGCAGTAGAAATAGAAAAATTAGGGAGGGAAACTGCAATGCATATGTTTTCCAAGAACACAAGATGCTATACATACATATATATATATATGTGAGGAAGAAGCTCAAAGGGAAAAAAGACAGAAGCAAACGAAGAGGGGAAAGAGTGTGACGGAGTGAAAAAATGAAATAAGCATGAAATCAGAAAGCCTAAGAAATTATTTTATGATTCTAAAATAATGCATATCTATACATATACACACATACAGCATATGCATAAAGTGATCAGCAAAAACCCCACTGGAAATGAAAGGAATTTTGCTCATAACTAAAGACCACTCATGAAAGATTTGCAAGGAGATGTCAAAGACAGAGACAGCATGGCAAGTCCCTGGAGGGTCTGTAAGGTGACATAAGAGGTCGGAGCTGACTGTCTTCCCCGTGGTAATATTTATCAGTGTAGGAAAAATGAAAAAGAAATGCAGAAGTTGAGAGCGGAATAAGAAAAACATGAACAAATGAGAAGAAATCCATAATAAAAGTATCAAAATCTGTCTAAAGAATAGAAATATGTTAAAATAGGAGAAATATGAACCCAAATATAATAATGTGTTAATCTAATAAGCTACTAACAATATGGAAAAGGAAGAAGAAATGTTCTTATGTGTATATATATGCATGTACACGCATATATCATGCATATATATAAAATCAGTTTGAAATAGAAGCATATTTCATTTTATATGTTTGAAATATAAAACTATAAAAGTAAAAGAATCTGTAAGCATGACTTCATGTTTACGATTAGATATTACTTAGGATACTTGAGCAAGACTTCAGACAGACTTAATTTTACTACATAATTTAGAGAAACAGCAGAATTCCAAGGATTCTGATCAAAATTCATTTCCTTAACAGAAGGTGAGGTAAAAAATACTTTGATTTCCGTTTGCTAGTGCTTTCTGCAACAAGGTTTTGCCTGCATGAATATACGAATTTAACAAACCCATATAATTTACAAGCACGGTCCTGGGTTCAGCGGTTCACAGTCATGCTCTAAGAATCCAATAGTTGCAGTTAATAATATTGCCAGTACCACTCTCAGTAGTGATTTTAAGAGTTTACGTGCTGCTCTGCATGAGATCATAGAATGGTTGGGGTTGGAAGGGACCTTAAAGCCCACCCAGTGCCACCCCCTGCCCTGGGCAGGGACACCTCCCACCACACCAGGTTGCTCCAAGCCCCCTCCAACCTGGCCTTCAACCCCTGCAGGGATGGGGCAGCCACAGCTTCTCTGGGCAACCTGGGCCAGGCTCTCACCACCCTCACAGCAAAGAACTTCTTCCCCAGATCTCATCTCAATCTCCCCTCTGTCAGTGTCAAACCCTTCCCCCTCCTCCTAGGGCTCCCCTCCCTCACCAAGAATCCCTCCCCATCTCTCCTGTAGGCCCCCTTTAGGTCTACAGGTCTCCTGCTATAAGGTCTCCCCAGAGCCCAGGATCTCAGTGATTCTAATGACAAAACCCTTAAGAGGTTGAAGAACACACTAAAAATATTACAGAGTGCCAAACTCAGCCTGACAAAACACCTGTCTGCAACGGTGCATCCCAGCCTCACGAAGACCTACCAAACTGGTCACCACAGGGGCATTTCTGTTGGTTTTAAGGTGTTAAACACCTTTAAAATCTGCAGAAGAGCCAGCACAACTGTCTTTGAGGATTTTTCCCTTCAAAGGTACGACGAGCAAAAATATTTGCAATAATCGGTGGGATTTTTCTGGCCAGAAGTAGATCTATCTCTCTGATACAATCAACTTAAACTTCTTCTATAGCCAACAGAGAAAAAAAGGTAATTATAGTAATGTACTAACATCTTCCTAAAGTCAACAACTGAAAGCCACAAGCACCTCTAAAAGGGCGACGGATGCAAACATCCAAATTCAAATAAAGGTGAAAATGTGCACGGCTGGTTCTTTGGATCTTGAGTACGCTGCAGAAAGTCCTACAGACCAATCACCCAAGTTAAGTAGTTCAATTAATTACTTTTTCTAGAGCTCATACCACATGAAACATGGTTAACTCCTATCTTATTTTGTCTGTATCCAACCTATGCTCTACAAAAAGGCAGATGTAACTTCTGTCCCCAGCTTCTTTTTATGTGAAAGTCTTCCCGCACCTCCTATTATTTTTCCCTAACCAATTCAGATTTGTGTTACAAACCGTTTAGCTTTTTATGTCACCTACATGATTAATTTCCTACAGTAGAGCTAAAAGTCTAGGCAGAGATAAATAGGTAAATATAACACACCTCTGTTGGTCTGACAGTGAAAAGATTTATTTCCCATATACATCTATGCGTGAGTGGATTAAAATATCTTGTTTTGATAAGTTCATTGATTTCACGATTTCCAACAACCCGCAATTTCAAATACAACTAGTAATTTTCAGGGCTTCATTTCAGGCTTCATAAACGTCCAAAATTTCATTTCAAATGGCTCTATGTGTCGTGTGTCCGTCCCCGTCCCCCCCCCCCGCTAATAAAACAATCAAGCTATTTTGGGGTGCGTTAGGCAAAGTGTTCAGAATATACATTTAAATTCCAATTTTAGCAGCTCGGCGAGCACGAGCAGCACACACCAGGCGATCAGGGAGCCGAGGCCAGCGAGGTGTCACTGCCTGCCCGTTATCCCTCTCCATCGTGGCTTACGCCTTCTTTTGCCACTCAACCAGGTGGCACCAACGCCTCTACCCAACCCCTCACCAGAACAGGTCTCCATCCACCCTCCAGAGAAGATCTAAACCACAGTAATCGCAGGCTTGGCTTTCACAAATCCACAGTTCACTTCTTCCTTTCATTTTGCAATTGTGCTTGTTTCTCTCTCCCTGCTCTCAAGTCAGATGCTTTTACATATAGTTTTAGGAAAGACAGATAAAAATCTGTATTTTTTGTGAGAATTTCCCTGTTCGAGTAAAACAGCACAGAAGTTAAAGCAATAAAAAAAATATTACCCAACAAAAGTGTTTGTCTTCAAAAAAAGCAAGGGATGTATGACATGGAACCAAAAAGTAGGTAAAAAAAATTGCACAGAGGAAGAATCAGGGGCAGAAATGTTGGCAGGGAACAAAAATTCTCCAGAACAGTTAGCTATAAGGTGAACCATCACTTAAATATCTCCTGTTTCCAAATATTATTATTTCCCCAGATACTCCCACCAAGCTTAGATTATCTTTTTTATTATGTAAAATCTGCCATCACCATCTTTCTCTCCTATTTTCAGTAGTAATACAGAAAGACACATCGAATTGTCACGATGACTCACCCAAGAGGCCTTCGACTCATTATTTTATTAATATCACTTTTTCATCTCATGCAGCACCCAGAAAAGGCAATACACAGGCTGCAGGAATATTTTACTTCTATCTGCATTTAAGTCTTCTTAGGATTCAGACTTTTTCAGGGCTGTATATGATTTTGGGAGGTCACCATTTAACGACTCTTTCTTAAGAAATGTCTAACGGAAAATAGCTTTTCCCCTTAACTTTGAGGACTCCTTTCTTATACATTATTTGCCTCATTTTCAGCACTTCCCGATGGTTAAAATCAAGTTTGGCTGAGCATGTTTCCCGCAGTCGTCTTCTGGCTTGGCTTTGGAGAATTTGTTTTCTGACAGATGAGAGAAGCCTTTGACCTTTCAGCTTTAGAATGCTTCATGATGAATGATTCAAACATCCTTTTCTAACTTTCCTTATACAAATACATCAAAAGTTACTACCTGATGGTGAGAGTTTTATCTGCAATGAAAATAAATCATTTCTTCTCTTTATTGCTATTTCAAGTTTGCTACACTATTCTTCCTGGGAAGAAAAAGAAAAGATCAGCTATGACCCGGTTGCCAGTAGCTACCTATCCACAGCACACCTGTACAAAAGCTCTAGCTGTTCCTGACAAGCAGGGTTTCTGAAAGTTTTAGTAAAAAGGAAAATGGAGAAAAAAAAAGAAAAGAAAAAAAAAAAAAGAAAAAGCAAGAGAACACTTTAGGAAGCTGATTCTGCTTTGATTTACACCAGAGGCAGAGCTACAGTAATATATAATGCTAGAAGGTGAGGGCATGTGGCTCCCTCAGATCCACGACTCAAGCTGAACCAAGCAAATAATAAAATGTATTTTAAAATGATGCCTGGAAAGAGCTGCAGTAGCATCTGGCAATCCTCAGTACCTGCATAAGAAATGGCAGACAGAAAATCCCACATCAAGAAAAAGAAACCTCTCTAACTATACCTAATATTATCTCTCAAAAAGGAGACACAGGAAAAAATCGGTGATAATTCTCTAAAAGCATCAGCTCAAGGTCCAGCAGTAGTTAATAAACACATTTCTAATATGCTAACTACTTACGTATGGAAATAGGTGTTAAGAATCATTCCCTTATCCTTTTTTTTCCCCGCCTTATACATGCATTATCAACCACCTCTCGAGACAAGACAATTTCTAATTGGGTTTTGGCCTGGCCCAGTTCTCAGGGGAAGATGCAAAACCAGTTTAAATGGGATATGGGAGTGAAGAGGAAGAGGGGGCATCTGACAAGGCAGGAATGACAAGAGCACCAAGGAATGTTATTTGGAAAAGAAGACATAATGAAGCATCTTTAGCTCCTCAGTAGAAATTGCAATGTTCTGGATGCTTCCTCAAGAGATGCTTCACCCATCATCCCAACAGTTCCTGCTACACCTCTTCTAAGAGAGGGGAAAAAAAACGGAAAAGGGAGCTGGGAGAAGTGAATCAGACTCTTTTTTCTGCCAGGAAGAAACCATGTCGGTGACGTTCTTGGCAACAAATTCAACAGCTAAAGCGTTGTGGTGTTCAGGCAGAAAGAAAGGGCTTGATTAGCTAAGGCAATCACTTGGCTTCCTGGCCTTCATTTTCTACCTGAAAAAATATGAGATAAAATTTTCCTATGAGAGAAACAGTCTTTCACAGGCTGGCAACTGACCTATTCACATGCTTTTAAATTTCCATTCCTTTTTTTAATTACCCCATTTCTATTTATGTCCGTGTTGAGGCCACGTAACTGAACAAAAAGCTTCAGAAATAAAGTCGAAACGCAGGGCACCAAATAAGTGGGGCTGAGTTAAACCTAGAGAAAAATCCAAACTCATGTTGGTGAAAAAGAGAAAAAAAAAAAAAAAAAATCAGAAAGATTCCTGCCTCTTATAACCTTTTTATTGGAAATTGCACTGAAGCTTCAGCTGTATAAAAGTTGTTGACAATTCTTCCACTGCTAATATTGAAAAAGAGTTAAACTTCAGGCTCCCGGCTGCAACTGCCATTTTATGCCTTTGGTGCTTCCAGTCTATTTTCAGTGTATTACATGAGGTGCAACACAAGGGACGCCGCAAAATGTGTCTGGAATTTGATTTGCATTGTTTTGTGTCGTTTAAAACTTGAAAGAATTAAACGCTTCCAGCTTATATTTAGAACTAAAGCTCCTTTGTTGTAAAATGCTTAATTAAATTGCTGCCATTATTTCCTCTGTGTTCATTGGTTACTATTTTTCTACAGCATAATCCACCAGGTAACACCATTATTCTTTTCCAGTGACTTTTCTGCTGCATTAGAGCCACTGTAATACCCTTTTTTCAGTATATTTCTCACGTGTACAGTGCTTGGCTTTGTTTCACTGCGCTGAAATATGAAAGTCAAGAGAATAATCAAGTGCACAATAAGCACGTTAGATCTTTTTAGGTCCTGACTTGTAGCTGGTTTACAATTAATACAGTTCTGCGGCAGTGCACAGAACCATAACAATTTAAATTAGCTACGAGATTTAATGAATATTTGGTTAAACATCAAAAAATATTTTACAGCCTAAAAATAAAGGCTAAAATTCTAGTCTCCTTCCAGAATTACACTTGTCAAGTCTCATCAGACTCTTGCAGAAGTGCTCAGAGCACAATTCCGACAAGCAGAGCAGGGTATTTCTTACAGATGATAGGCCATGCTGCACTTTTCAGTCAGTTTTCTAGTTTCCTTGTAAGGACAGGGGTTTTTTTTTGTTCTACTAAATCCCTGGTTATATCTCTGTGAAGGTCACCTTCAAAATGAGGACACTGGAAAGCTGAAGGGACATCTTCCACACAGGACTGCAGAGATTTCTGAATGCTGGTTTTGGCGTGAATGGGTTCTGTCTGATCACGATTTTTGTTCCCTATTTAATGAAAGCATACAAACGCCCAAGGAAAATAAACTGTGGACCAACGGCCAAAATCCCGACAATACCAATTAGTAATCAGATGAAAGGAGTTTAAACTCTGGCAATCGCTTCAAGTTGGGTGGCTGCAGATACACCGAATTTCTCAAAAAGTTGTAAGAAGGGAGGGGACAACAGACTGTCTTATTATTCATAAATCTCAGCGTTCTCTCTGATTTACAGAAGCAATTCTTTCCTGAGTGTTAGGAATTTCTGGGGAAGTGCTATTAAGTAATTATTCAAAGGTATTTTAGGAAAATAGAATAGACAGCAGTAACTTAGGTAATTTTTTTTTAATGAAGCTAGAATATTCTTAAGGAAGCATGATCTAAATGCTATTTAAAATAAGTCAACTACTGTAAACACTGCTCTTTTACTAACTTCCATATACGAAAATAAGATCCAGTGACTTTGGAATATATATATGAAAACAATGGGGAAAGAATTACAATTATTCATTAAATTACTATACTAGGGAAGCCCTAGTTTTAACCATAATCAGCAAAGAAGATGGACCCACAGGCTGGATTCTTCGACAGAGAACTTGCAGGTCTTCCATCAGGGTATGGATATAAGTGCCAAATAAAACTAATGCGCTTTACAATTCTGTGAGCAAGGAAAGTTCTATAAACTTCAAATTGTGCTTTCCAGAACTGTGGCTGCAAGGAGTCGTTCTGTGGATGCGCGCAGCTAAAAATATTCTTCATTGAAAGCTGAGACAAGGAAAAGGCCAATTAACAGCAAAAGCTTCTTCCAGAACTATTCAGGATGCAAGTTATACCCAAGACACTGTTTCTTCTTCTAAACTCATCTGAGTACAAAGGCAGATTGTAAACCCTAGGTACAAGAGAATATCACATCTTACACAAGAGGTAGTAAATGATTCTGTCAATATATAATCAGCCTAGCCAGCCTAAAAATAAACAAATGTAATAATGGCAGAAGGTTATATCCCGACAATATAAAGTCTACCTACATTTCACTCCCATGCTTCAAAAGCCAGTCAGATGAGTTTACTACCTTTCAACTTTCATTTATACACACACACAGAGTCTATTTTATCCTTTTTTCTTTTTTTTTTTTTTTAATTCACCACTGTCTTGTGCTGGAGCATCGATGCGGATAAAGCAGAGCAACGGCTTTCTGCAGAGGTGCAGCGGGGATGTAAGCAGATTGTCCACCACGCAGAATATCCTTGTCTGCTTCAGAGGCATGAACATGTGCAACGGTACGTGCTCGAAGGAGCTCAGAGAAGGATGAAGCTGGCACATCTCCTAAGGCTTTCTCTATAAAAACAGGCGCTCCAGCTGCAATTAGGGCGGGTCTGTTATTTAACTCTTTAAGGTTCCCCTGCTACATCACTTTAAATGAAATAAACAGAAAACACCAAGATAGGGTGATCAATCACATTTGCAACTGCTGCACCTTTACAAAGCCAAGTGTGCACTTGGTGGATGACCACCTCCCGAGAAGTCACAGGTGGCTACTGCTAGCAACACCCACTCATACCCAAAAAGACAGATCCCTCTCATTATGCCATTACAACATTTATCGGGTGGTACCTAAGGTGTAGGTTCTCACACAACTTTGAGACTACCCTACCCAACTGCTTAGTCCCCCAAAAACAAGCATCCTCCACAGGTAAAGATGGATTTTCTTCAGAAAGTTTATTTAAATATGCCACAAATGTTTGCAATAGCTCTTGATGTCCTCTACATCCCCATTTCTGTAGAATTTGCCGAATTGCACCATCACATCTACTGCAAACCAACATCTCTACGACAGGCCCTACCAGCTTCTTACCAGAAGGAGAAAAACAAGAAAAACCCCAGACTATCATAGAATCGTAGGATGGTTAGAGTTGGAAGGGACCTTAAAGATCATGGAGTTCCAACCCCCTTATTCCTTACCCACCACCCCAAGTCTTACAACTTCCCTAATGACCCTTAACAGATCATCTTTTTGATCCAATTTGTTCAAATTTGTTGCTGTTATTCTTCCCAGTGCTTCAACAAACAAACAACATTCATTTTAAAAAATATGTTTATTTCCCATCTATATTAAAAGAAAACTGAGTGTCAAGGAGCCAGCACCCAATCTACGCAGACGAGAATATTTCTTCACAAAACAACATGGTGAGGACCCTGCTTTTCTCCTTTTCATCTACCAAGAAGCTCCAAAAATGTAATGGACAACGTGAATTAATCCATTTTCACCAGGACTGAGAGGACATAGATGACTGCTTGTGTTGCCCACCTGAGGCACCCTGTCCCCTTCACCCACTACAGGCAAAGGCAGCCACCATGACTTAGAAGAAAAAAAGAGGAGAACAGAAGAAATAGGGTTTGCCCTTCTGTGATGGGGTTCCTCACCCCCAAAAACACAGCTGACCTGAGATACGGTTCGAGTCCTCTGAATGTAACATGTTGCTATTGTTATTTTTGTTGTTTATTATAGCCATTATTCCTGTCCTTCCATTTCTGCCCTACAACAAGTAAATAGTTAAGGGGGAAGATACCGAGTCTGACTCACGCAGCCAGAGATGGAGTTAATTTTCTTTCTGTGTTTCCTTACAAAGGAAAGAAACATTCCGCAGTGGGGGTGGAAAGTACAATTTCTATATCTAGATTTAGCCATTTAAAAAAAAAAAAAAAAAAAGCTGCAATATTGGGATTTAATAGCATATGAAACATAAGGAACAAAAACACCACACAACAGAAAAGCTTATCAAAGCCCTTCAGCTAATTCAGTGACACCAGTTTTTTACTGTGCATAATTTAGTTCCTTCCAGCAAAGCTCTTTTTCATATATGAGGTATTTCAGATGCCATTCTGTATGTGTTAGATGTGCGCAGATGTGCCCCGTTCTCATTTAAACCTTTCTGATTGAGAAAAAGAGAGGGGCTAAAAATCCCATAACTAAACAAGATGGGTAACACACAAAACTGGAAAGCTAAAACAGTAAAGAGAGTTTTGTAGGCAGAAGCCTAAGATTAGATGAGAACATCTGCATCTTCAAGCACATGAATAGGAGGTGTGATAAGGTTGTTGATTTTATCAAAAAACAGTATTTCCAACATTTCTATCCCTGAAGAAAAATGCACCCTTTGAGCTGATCCTACCTTATCAGCAGGATTAGGATGTAATAGCAACTAAAAGGTCTTAACCCTTTTAAAAGAGTGGGGGGAAACAGCACATGAACTAAAAAGTTTCTTAAAGACTAAAGTGCACCGGTGTAGGTATCTCCAGAGGAAGGCGGCTTTTTTAAAATCAATAGCTTCATATCGAGGCCTCAGTAACTCATTTGCAAAGTGCAATGCTCTGCCCAACTGAGAGCAACACAGATATAAGCAAGATAACTCTAAACCCTCCTGCCCTGGGCAGGGACACCTCCCACCACACCAGGTTGCTCCAAGCCCCCTCCAACCTGGCCTTCAACCCCTCCAGGGATGGGGCAGCCACAGCTTCTCGGGGCAACCTGGGCCAGGCTCTCACCACCCTCACACCAAAGAAGTTCTTCCTTTTGTGTAAAGGTGTAAATGGTGTCCTTGTCACTACAGGTCCTGGTAGAAAGTCTTGTTACATTTTTCTAATAAGTCCCTTTTATATATTGAAAGGATGCAATAAGGTCTCTTCTCCAGACTAAGCAATCCCAACTCTCTCAGCCTGTCCTCATAGCAGAGGGGCTCCAGCCCTCCCAGCATCTCCATGGCCTCCTCTGTTCCCGCTCCAACAGGTCCATGTCCTTCTTGTGCTGGGGACTCCAGAGCTGGACACTGCTCCGCTCTGGGGAGACCCCACCTGGAGAACTGAGGGGCAGAATCCCCTCCCTTGCCCTGCTGGTCATGCTGCTTTTGATGCAGCCCAGGATACGGTTGACCTTCTGGGCTGTGAGCGCACATTGTCAGCTCATGTCCCATTTTTACTGGGATACCAGTATCCCCAAGTCCTTCTCTGCTGGGATGCTCTCAATCCCTTCATCACCCAGTCTCTACGGATACCGGGAACTGGCCCGACCCGGGTGCAGGACCTTAACACTTGCTTTTGTTGAACTTCATGAGCTTTTCCTCATGGGACCACTTCTCCTCCAGCCCATCCAGGTCCCTCTGGATGGCATCCCTTGCCTCTGGAGAACGGGATCAACTGCACCACTTGGCTTGGTGTCAAGGCTGCCTGTTTGTGTTCTGATAAATACGTAAGTTATGGTAAGCATTGCTCTTGTACCTTGTAGGTATAGATGCAATAAAGCCTGGTGGACTAAGCCTAGTCATCAGGCCTCGGCAGCAGTTATGCACGCATCGTCAACCTTAATTTAATGTCCTGGGGGAACGGAGAAGGCTGATTGCTCTCCTGGAGGAGCAGCTCAGGTAGCTCATTAACAGAGCTGCACTGCCTGTTTTGTCACTCTGCTCACAGCGCCCGGGGCAACAGCGACAAGAATAAAACTTCGGAAAAAAAACCCCAAACAATTCAGAGAAGCTGCCAAAAAACATTACTGAGACCTGCGCGGGGCTGTATCTCACTGCTATCAACTATCAGAGCTCGCATCTGACATGAAAAAAAAAAAAAAAGCCAGTAAGTTGGCATGTATCTCAGCCTGGGGAGCAGTCAAGGGCATCAAAACCTTTCTGGTGCCTCACCGTGCAGGTGACCCTGAGAGGAGACAAAGGGAAATGGGATAAACTAATGGCAAAGGAGTAAATCTTAAAATATAAAACTAAACCAGATGTAAAACAGTAGGCGAAATTGAAGGGGATACTTCTCGAATATTAATTCTTCTGTTTCCCACACCGCCACATTTATTATAGCTAAACTGAGGGGGAAAAAAAAATATCCATGAGACCCACACTGCTACCAGCTGCTGTGAAGCTGCTGCTCCAAGTCTATAATCACAATCCATCAAGTAATATAAGGTAATTTACTGTACACTCAGTGCTAAGTGTTGCTACATTTTCTTCTAGAAATAGCTTTGGCTCATTTGGGCAAGATATTCTACTTTTGATTAAATTAACTGCTTGGGACCTGATTGATGTGAGAGTCTGAAAAGACAGCAATTGCCAACCTGGGTTGCTCATCAAAAGCTGGCATTTAGAAAAAAAGAAGTCCATTCATTGTTATGAGAAGCTTTTTGCTCTGTGAAGAACTGTGGTACGTGACACCTCGACTGGCCATGAGCATCGCCCAGCAACGACACAAAGACAATGTGCCAAGACGCAGGAACTTGAATTACACCACACTCGGCTCTAAGGTATCCGTTTCTTGTAGTTTCACCCAGGAGAGACAGGAAGACCAAGTACTGCAAACAATGACAAATCTCTCATAATAAAACTTCTGAAGAACTTTGAAGGCCAATGTTTTGCAAATGATGGCTGCTCAGCAGCAGGCCACCCCCTGACATTAATTATTTCACTTTATTGTTCACTGATACACTTGGAGGACGATTAGACCTTCTAATCAATTTGGTAATCAGTGGGATTAATTTCTCTCTCGCCCCATGAACCGCTTTTGTAGAAATATTAATGACTGCCAGTGGTGGAGACCTTCTGCTCTCATATTAAAAACACCGGTTATAGGGTAGCAGCTGAGGTAGACCAGAACAGGCATATGCAATTTCATAATAATTATAGATTATAATTACAGCACTATTATTGCACCGTTCTATAAATTTCCACATAGCTAAGCGCGATTGCAGAATACGCTACAATCTCCGTAGCTACGCTCAAGGAAGGAACTTTACTCATTCAAATATTTTCATGTGAGCAGTTCAAGAACTTAAATACGTGCAAGCTTTTGCAGGACTGAGACCCAAGAGCCTCATCCCATATTTACTGCGAGTCTGGAAAAGAAAGGAGGAGGAGATAAACAGGAGATCCACAGGAGATAAAGGAGAATATTCCTCCTTTATCTGGAGGAATATCTTAGGGAATAGCAATAAACCTCTCAATAATAAACAGGTCGTCCTTTAAAAAAGAGTCAATACAACAATTATAAAGTGAAAGATAAAACAATGAGAGAAATGAACTTCTAAACGTGCTGTGGCAAAGGTTACTTCATCTTTTTACTTGTATGTGTTCTGATCTGGGTGTGTTTGTCTAATATTCTAATTTAAATTATGTATAAGACAATATTGCAAGCATCTACTGCAATTAAATTAAGGTAAGAATTTAAATCAAATTTCACCACCATTTACACCAAATTCTACCACATCAATGAAGTCATCTGATTTATTGGGTTGAACACTGGATTTTAGTTTGTTTTCTAAGACAGATATGAACTTGCTGAGTATCCCCTGCACAATTTTCTGATCTTGGTTACCTGTGTTAATCCCATCAAGTGAAATCTGTTAACTTCATCAGTTAGGACAGGGACTTACAAAGGTTTAAATCAGAGGAGACTATTGATTTCTCATTTTTTCACTAAGGCTTCACTGAAAAAAGGGTTATCTGTGTTTACAGAAAGAAATTGTTGGAGCAAATCCTTATATGTTAGGAAAGTAACATACATTTAGTGATGGTTTTTATCAGTGTTGGGTTGATGGTTGGACTAGATGATCTGAAAGGCCCCTTCCAATCTGGAAAATTCTATGAATCTCTTAGCAAGGAGCAATTGCAAATTACCAAAAAACACATACAAAAGAAGCTCATTGTCACGTTGCTCTCCTTACATCAGCTGTAAATATAGCAATGGAAACAGGTACGGCTCAGCCTACCTCAAAGACAGCATTTGCTTCAGGACCTATTAACAAAAGAGCTGGAAAACCAACAAAAAAGGAACCGTTGCCTGGCTTGCTGCCATGTATGTCAACGGCTTCTACAGAAACCAGCAGCTGTGAGAAAAAGAAACCCGTATCCA
Source organism: Numenius arquata (assembly GCF_964106895.1). Lineage (NCBI taxonomy): Eukaryota > Metazoa > Chordata > Aves > Charadriiformes > Scolopacidae > Numenius > Numenius arquata. Next base: position 68,986,050 of record NC_133580.1, read on the forward strand.
ATTCACCAGGAGGAGGCAATGCAAAAGAACAGAACACATCTGAAAAGATTCGCTCAACCAGCATCATGTTTTAATTAAAGAAAATAAGACCGACCATAGCAACGTACAGCACTCCTCGCATACCGCATAGCTCCGAGGAATTACTGAACGTGCAAATAAATCAATACCCGTCTGCCTTCACGGAACAACGCAGGGGGCTTGACTGGGAGTGAAAGTGCTTTCTGTAATGAGCACAGCAGAGCCACCGACACTTTATTCTGAGAGTTAGAGCTCTTGCAGAAGCTCTGACCAGAAACTTTTTTGCAGCAGTGAAGAAAAAAAAAGAATAATAAATTGTTCTATTCAATAAGGATAGAATCATAGAATTGCCGAGGTTGGGAGGGACCTTTCAGGTCATCAAGTCCAAACATCAACCCAACACTGACAAAACCCATCACTAACCCATGTCCCTCAGCACCACGTCTGCCCGGCTTTTAAATCCCTCCAGGGATTGGGACTCCACCACTGCCCTGGGCAGCCTGGCCCAAGGCTTAATAACCTTTTCAGTGAAGAAATTTTTCCTAATATCCAACCTAAACCTCCCCTGGGGCAACTTGAGGCCGTTTCCTCTTTCCCCATCACCTGTTCCTTGGGAGAAGAGGCCGACCCCCCCTGGCTACACCCTCCTTTCAGGGAGTTGTAGAGAGCAAGAAGGTCTCCCCTCAGCCTCCTCCAGGCTGAACAACCCCAGATAAGGTGTAAAATTTTCCTTACCAGCCCTACAACCTCCCAATTTCCCCAACAAAACCTGGCAGCAGAACTAACCCCATTCTGAATACGTGCTTTAGTTTTCCATACTCACCTCTGGAAACCTGGCCCAATCAAGACTGGGTACTGTGTGCAGGTCTGGAGACCTCAATATAGAAAGGACATGGACCTGATGGAGCAGGTCCAGAGGAGGGCCACCAAAATGATCAGGGGGCTGGAGCACCTCTCCTATGAGGACAGGCTGAGGGAGCTGGGGTTGTTCAGCCTGGAGAAGAGGAGGCTCCGGGGAGACCTCATAGTGGCCTTCCAGTCCCTGAGGGGGGCTACAGGAAGGCTGGGGAGGGTCTGTTTACAAAGGCCTGCAGTGACAGGACGAGGGGCAATGGCTTTAAGTTGGAGAAGGGGAGATTTAGATTGGATATTAGGAAAAAGATCTTTGCTCTGAGGGTGGTGGAACACTGGAACAGGTTGCCCAGGGAGGTGGTTGAGGCCCCTTCCCTTGAGATATTCAAGGTGAAGCTCGATGAGGCCCTGGGCAACCTGGTCTAGTTGGGGGTGTCCCTGCTGACTGCGGGGAGGTCAGACTAGATGACCTCTGGTGGTCCCTTCCGGCCTGGACCAATCTATGAATCTAAGATGCATTGGATTACCGAGACAAATCTGTTACTCATATGCTACAACCCCCTGTGCTGATCCCACCACATCCATGCCCTGTGCACTCACAACTCATCCAACCCTGTTCCAGACCAGCTGGACTAATTATCCAATCACACTACTCATGTTTAGTGGTTGTAAACACAAGTAGACACATGCACCATGCTAAGTCACATTAAAAAGCACAGATTGGAGGCAAAATCTCCCTGTAAAAGCATGAAAACTTCTTCCTGAATGGGCTTCTACTCCTGGCTATCCAAGCCCTGAACTCAGAGCTTTTGCATGAGTCCCTGAGAAATTAGACTATATTTCTGAATTAATCTGACCCTCTGTGTTTTAAGTTACCATGTTAAATAGGATATACTTTTCTAAATTACACTGTTTATTAAAAAAACAAGCAATCTAGCAAACCGCTGCCCTCCAAATAGAAAGTAATTCCTGTTTTCCACAACTGGTAACAGTAGAACTGGTTGACTTCTGCTCATTTTCTCATTGATAGTTAATACAATAGCATAAAATGCTTACGCTTCTGTTTCTGAAGACCATAAAATCTAACATTACCATCTCATGATTTTGGCACAAAAAACCACTTGCAAGTAATTTTAAAATTTATTTACCATAAGCATCTTCCCTGAGCTACAGGACTACTCCATCAGTCCAATAATCTTTTTTAATTTCAAATCCATGTGAGAAATGAAATCAGCTCCAAAAGATACAACTTTCTTCTGTCTTACAGTCCCTTTTTCTCACAATAGAGGGTTCGGAAGCATAAATATTTACTGTTTTATGAAGAACACGTTTCAATCTTCTACCATTCTGGAGAGCAAATTTTTCATTCAGTTCACCAAATCAGATTTTTTAAAACTATCCTGAAATAAAGTTGTGTTTGGTAATCAAATAGAAATCACATTTTAGCTTCTTTAAGCTGTTGAATAGTGTGGTATTTCACCATCTAGATGACTAGAATAGATACGTGAATGATGTAATGGGGAGGGTAGTTTTGATTTCTTAAACCCTTGCTTGTAATGTAAATTAGAATTTCAGCAAATGCTAATCCATGACACTGGGATTCATAACTTGTTTCCTCCCAAGTATCTTCTTATAGCCCACTCTCCTTTTTATTTTTTTCCCCTCAAAGTCAACAAGGAGGTCTAGCACAAATCCAAGCAAGCTACAGATTAATTATTTCAATAAAATACACAACTGGGACTGTATGGGACTGTAATTAGGAAAGACGAACCATGTCCCCAACAGCCATAGTCACCATCCAGTTGAATATTGTCAAGTTCTACCATCCTTAAACCTCAGTGACAGTTGAACAACACAGGACATGTCCACGGGGTGACTTGTACAAGGACTTACATCCTTTCTCTCCAGTCCTTGAGCCCATCAGATACAAGCCAGCTCTAACCCAGAAGCTACATAACCATGCCAACCCAGCGCTACGGTGAAGATACCACGTCCTACTTCTTAGCAAGGTGCATTATTTTTAACCTCTGGTTTTCCCTGATATTAATACAGGCTTTGGCTGCCTGGCTTATCTTTTTTTTCCCCGTTCTGCAGGAGAGGAGGACACAGAACTGCTGCTCTCAGATGGACACACACCAAGATATCTCTTGTTCTCAAGTTGTTTCTTCCAGTCAGTAACTAGACTAGATCCACAGCCTGTGAACGGCATCTGTTGGTTTTGGTCCAGCTCCAGGAAAAAATCCTTAATAATGTTTTGAACATTTACCTGGTATGAAGAACCAACCGTGTACAAGTTCTCCTGGCAAGACTATCAGATATAAAAAAAAGAAAGAGATTTTGTATGTTCATAGTCTTACCAAGGTACTGTTAATTAGAAAACTTGAAGAATTTTTGTTTATTGGGTACTTGAGCATTACAATAGCAAGAAAAGGTCCTTTGAATACAGCCAAGTTTAATTTGTCACATTAACTGCCAATCTAGAAAAAATAATTTAATGTAAAAAGAGATATTTTTAAAGTAATTCGCTCTTATTTGTACATTCCTAATGCTAATATAAAATATTACTTCTTCCAGTATCTAGAAGTGTCATATATAATATTAACAATGAAGATGCAAAATGAACAAATATTTTTTTAAAAATAAAAATAAAAAGTGAATATTTATGTATTGATATTGAAATTATAATCTTTATTTTTGCTGCAGATTATTTTCTCTTTTTTTAATTGGACCATATTCAAAAGAGGAGGGAAACTGAAGTTAAAGAAACATGTTGGGGTTCAAAAGTAACCCCTCAAATAATTGCCAGCATAAACCTCATTTGTGGGGGAACCAAATCATCTCTACAACTGGGAAGAAGCAAAAGAAGGCTTCAAGAGAATGAGAAAAGGGGTAAGAAACCACAGCCACTGACTTGAGAGCAAAGTTGTTCAAGTTCAAGAACTATTTTCCATGACGAAAGGGACGTTCTTTTGGATTCACCTTGAAGCCTAATATATGTCACAGCCAGTATAAACACAAACCAACAACAATATAAAATAAATTTATATAAGAACCTAATTTTTTCCCAGTGAATGGCTGAGGTTGGAGGAGACCACTGAAGGTCATCTAGTCCAACCCCTCCTGCTCAAGCAGGGCCACCTACAGCTGGTGGCCCAGGACCATGCCCAGATGGCTTTTGAATGTCATTCTATTGCACGCTTCTGTTTTGCCCTTCCATGTCTCTTGGTCCTGGATTTATACCCTTTAGGTTTTCCTTGCGCATAGCTTGGATGTATTGAGGTTTTCAGGATTCCAGTCCTGACCTTTGACAGGAAGCTAGGATTCGCCCTGCAAAATTCAGTCTTATAAAACACTGATATCTGGGTAGTTTCTTTAATGGCTCATCAGGTAGTAACTGAAAAGTTTCGGTCCTTGTTATTTTCTCCATTAACATCTGTTTGTTAGATTTCTGTATCTGTATTTTTATCACTTCACTGCTTACTTTGCCTTTTTTATAACTCTATAGTCCTTAACCAGGTATCTTAATGAAGCAGATACTCTCGCATTCCAAATATCCTCACAGATTTCATCAGAAAAACTCTCAGCTTAAGAACAATTTCCCTAACTTTCCATCTGTACTGACCCAAGAGATATTAGAATCGCAATCAAAAAAACCATCCCCAAAAATAAGTAAAAAGCAACCAAAACCAGAGAGTATAACATTTTTGAACTAGCAAACAGAACAGAAAGGGGGGTAAGATACTTGAAACCAGAGATAACTTAACAATGTCATTCCAGTCAGAATACTCTTTATAACACTGTTTTATTGCTGAATTGTAACTGAATGATGTTTATTTTGATGAATCAAGGAAAAAAAAGTGTCAGACACCTCTAAAACCAGGAAACAAATTTGTCAGCGTAAATTCTATTCAGCACAAGAATTATATGATAAGCAACAAAAAACCGACACACTCATTTTTGCGTAAGTAGGAAATAGAGAGTAGTGCAGCATTTACCACGCAAGATCTTGAGAGGAATTTGGGTTACTAGAGAACGCAGTTGCTAAAAAATGCAAATCATCCTCTCATTTTCCCAAAACTGATAGATGACACTTGTCTAAATTTTATACGTTGCTGTTCTAGCTGAGATCTCAGAAGGATTTTATCCATTACACGTTTATGATAAAATTACAGGATTGTTTCCACAAAATATACCCATTTCTAACACGCTGTTGCTCCCATTAACACCTGACTGTGAAACATGTCAAATTGTAAGAGACGTTACAATTTTCTGCCGTCATCTTTTATACGACCAAAACTCAAAACCTTCTGTTAAACACATGGAGCGTTCTTCTGTAGAGAAAGGAAAACAGCTTTTCTGTGAATACTCTGTGTTAATCACATGAATTAATTTGGGAGGGGTTGATTCACAGCCCCTAACACGAACTGCCACCACATTAATGTAACAGCTCACATGTTAACGTTCTCATTCTCTAAGCAATACTGCTTCAGCAGGGGAGTTGGACTAGATGATCTATATGGTCCCTTCCAACTCTAAAAAAAATTCAGTGAAATTCAGTAGCAGTCCATATCAGTCCTAACCAATAAGCTGCCAATAACTAGGCCTTTTCTGTGATACCTTTTGAAGCTATTTTTTCCCATTTTTGTCTATATTCTGCAATAGAGGAGACTGATGACTAAAATTTTCCCCAGTCGTAGACGATTTAAATACAAGTTCTTTCTAAAGATTAAGACAAATAGATTTACCGGTGAGTTTGAAAGAAAAATTATGAAAACTATGAAAAAAAAAAAAGTAAAAATAGCATGCATTTAACAAATGTGTGGAATATGAGGTATGTGGACTTCCTCAGCTACTTGGAACTTTAATAGGGTAAAAGTCTTTTCTTTTCACTGTCTACAAAATCACTTTTAAAGACTATGACGCTTTGCAAAAAAAAATTTTTTTTTTTTTTTTGTAAAATTATCAAGGGGAAAAAAAGGCTTAAAAAGAACTGGAGGACATCCAGTCTACTGTTACTCTGCCTTAGAGCTGAACAACAATTTTGGAAGTTAATTTACGTGCCGATAATTTTCACTTGGTACCAGAAAAGAAGCGGGTTTACAAGAGCATGCTTTTATCACTCCCCTCTTCTATTGATTTATCACCTTTCTTCAGCGGACAGCAATGCTCCAGATACGATGGTTTCCAAGAGCTGATGGTGGTCACCAGTCCGTAATATATAAGTTGAAAAATATGTCCCAGCCCCACCTAGCAAAATCCTTCCAGATGTTTGCATAACTTGTAGAAAATTATTCCAAACGCTCCCCCCAAATGTAAAGACAATTAATCATTGCTATACTTAGGATAGGGAATGAGCGCGATGGCCAAGAGGCCTCATGCCAAAGAAAAGCTCGGATTCAAACAGAGAAAATCACAACTCTTTAAAAGGTAATTACCAGCTACTGTGCAGCGCTAAAGCGCTCCCCTTCTATTAATATCCAGAAAAGCTTCACTTTCCCAGAAGTCTCACGCAATTGCGTCTTCTTTATGCTCAGTATTGATTTCAGCTGCTCTGAAATCAAACACTCTTAACAATAATAGTCTCAGCACATCCTAAGGATGAAACAGATCAAAACGGAAGAACATGATAATACTAATAAAGAAGAGAGAAATACACGAGGGCTACGTATGGAGATCCCTGTCTTTTTTTTTTTTTTTTTCCCCACAATACTCTCTGAAAAACCAACCCTTAGAAGTTCTTAAAATAGTAAACGCTCTTCGTATGCTGAGAGGAGAGAGAAGCTGTTCCAGGCAAAGCAGAACCCGTAGGTAAAAGTGCAGTTTTCAGTGGTCACTGAAACCCAGTGCCTCACTGGGTTTGCATTATTGGGGATATTTTTTTTTTTACCACTGCTTACCATATTTAAAAATAAGTTTGCATTTTGTACTTGGAAAACACAAAAGCCAAATTATATTACTGTATGTGTTTGTGGCTATTCCTAATCTCATGTGCAAATCACTAGCCTTTTATTTCCCGTTTTCCAGTTTCTTTTTCTTTTTTATTTTATAAACATTTTCCATTCCAACTTGAAGACTTCTAAAACTCCTGATCTTTTCTCTCTAGGTGTCTATTTCCTGACATCCCTGTCTTACTGATCTTCACTAAAATTTAAAAATAATCAACAGCAAGCCTGTCGTAGAAGAAACAATATTTTCCTAGCAAGTAAATAATGTTTCAGGGTGAAAAAGCAACTTTTAAGAGAGCAAGCGCAGGTTTGATGAGATCCTAGATTCTCCAAATTTAAAGACGACTCCTGCATTTGTTCTTAAAAACTAAAGCACCTAGACTTATCTCTTCCTCTTGATTACAAAATACTGTTTTCCTAAAGCATTACAGTATTTCTCCTCTCCCAAAGGAGCTTTTAATTGCTAAGTGTTTTTACTGCCCTTTTCTTTTAAGGTAGCAAGATTTGGCTTTTTTTCCCTTCTTCACTATTGTAAATTGTGTGGAGACTGAGATAATTCTTTTGCCTAGATCTTTGAGGACACTTTGAGCTACTATCTGGCACTCAGATTTACCTGAACGTCTACAGCATATTTGATCTTTACTAAGTGACTTGCCTTTGTACACCACTGCTTGCTCGAAAATTTTTCAGATTATGGCAATTAGAAACCCTACTTTTAAAACCAACCCAGGAAAACAACATAAAATCTCATGTTATCTATTCTGCAATATTTACTCTTGATATCTGTTTGTCTGTAGCATTTAGAAGCTCCAAACAGGGATGACAGCTGTGTACAAAAGCCAATCTGTTTTCCAAACAGCTTAAAATGCATATTTTTAATTTAATCAATTTTGGTATTTTAAACTCCTGACACAAAACACTGAGAATTTCACAAAAGCCAGAAATAAAACACATCCCATGAGAAGAAAAGCAAACAAAAGGGAAGAAGCAAGGAAGACTGAAGGAACATTCACTAGAAAGTTAAAGGACAGGGCTGTTAAAGGGAGGATAAGAGCAAGAAATCAGATTAAATGAAACAGAGGAGGAGGGATGCACAAGGCACTGACAACTTCTTTAACTTTTTTAACATTCAAACTCAGCAAGTCTGCCGTATCCTTATGACATGAGAACAGATGGACAGATAAAACTCAAAAGAATGGAAGTTTTTTCTCTGTACCACGATTCTCAGTCACTGCCCCCTTCTTAACTGAACTGGGAGACCTGAAAAATGTCCTGTGGCTCCCTTTTTCCCCCACCGTATTTGAATAGATATAGTGAAGGGGAGAGGAGGATAAGACTGCTGAGAGGTGGGTAGACATCTACACCTCGTCCTGGAATGGATCAAGCTCCTCGGTTCCCCAGCACACACTCTGCTAAATTCAAAAGAGACTTTACCCTTATAGATTTAAATGGCTTCCCCTACTTTGTATCTGTCAATTTACACCGGCTTGTAAGTTTTTCCAGGATCAGCTCCTTGGCTGTTGAGGATAGAGCACGGAGTTACTACAAAGACAGATTGACTACTGAGATGGTTTGGACAGTTTACAGAGACTGTGGTCTTGGGGACGCAAGAGTTGGGACAGACACCCACACACAGTGAATGAGAAGCTGGACGTGAGCTGGCAATGTGCTCTTGCAGCCCAGAAAGCCCCTCGCAGCCTGGGCTGCATCCCCAGCAGCGTGGCCAGCAGGGCAAGGGGCGGGGGATTCTGCCCCTCTGCTCCGCTCTGGGGAGACCCCACCTGGAGAACTGTGTCCAGCTCTGGAGTCCTCAGGACAGGAAGGACATGGAGCTGTTGGAGTGGGGCCAGAGGAGGCCACGGAGATGCTGGGAGGGCTGGAGCCCCTCTGCTGTGAGGACAGGCTGAGAGAGTTGGGGGGGTTCAGCCTGGAGAAGAGAAGGCTCCAGGGAGACCTCCTTCAAACCCCTTCCAGTCCTTAAAGGGGCTCCAGGAAAGCTGGGGAGGGACTCTGGATGAGGGAGGGGAGCCCTAGGAGGAGGGGGAAGGGTTTGACACTGACAGAGGGGAGATGGAGATGAGATGTGGGGAAGAACTTCTTTGCTGTGAGGGTGGTGAGAGCCTGGCCCAGGTTGCCCAGAGAAGCTGTGGCTGCCCCATCCCTGGAGGGGTTGAAGGCCAGGTTGGAGGGGGCTTGGAGCAACCTGGGCTGGTGCGAGGTGTCCCTGCCCAGGGCAGGGGGTTGGAATTCAATGATCTTCAAGCTCCCTTCCAACCCAAACCATTCTGTGATTCTATGATTTTGAAACACTCTGGTGTGATGAGCTGTCATTTCAAACACAGTCCTCCAGCGGTACCTCAAAGATTGCAGTATTTTTCTTAAAACTGAACATACCCCTCCCTTGACACGCTGCTTTAGTTGTGTATGCTATGACTCGACTTTCATCTTCAAAGCTACTTCCAAGAGACAAAGGACAGCCTCATGTTGGAGCAGAGATGTGACACCGCACAAGCAGCAGCAGCGGACATGGTAACGCACCTTGAGAACTTTGTAGTGTAGGGTAGATGGTTGGACTTGATGATCCCAAGGGTCTCTTCCAACCTAGACGATTCTATGATTCTCCCACAATAGCATGAATAATTGAAATTGCCCTATGACACATCATGTGCCACTTGACTTCAGGCAACCAGTTCCTTGATTATCAAATCACGATAATCAGCGCAAGGCCCGTTCTTTTCTCCGGTGCAGGTTTTACATCCTTTCGGCCTCTTTCACTGTGGCATAAAGAGATCGCAGCTATAAAGATGAAATGTTGCTTTTGAGACTTGGCTACTGCTGGCTTTGGCTCTTGTATCTAAAAAGCACGACTCGTGGAAGGAATGATCCCTGAGGAAGTAACGATAAATGTATGATATCTAATAGAAAGACTCAGTGCCATGTTCTTCACACCGTTACACACACACGGAAACTTTCCAAGAATTTAAAGAGGAAATACTACACCAATAATCCTTTCAAGTGGGAAAAACAATCCAGAGGACCATTTTACTTATTTCCTAGAAAAAGGCTTCACAAAAGTTAATTGCTTGATGTACTAAGCTGTATCATTTAGAAATGCCTTAGGAACCTCAGATATTGTAAAAAAAAAAGAAAAAAAAAATAAAAAAAAAACAATAAAAAAAAAAAAAAACACAAAAAAAACCCACCCAGACTCATTTACATTTTGGCAAATAAGCCTTTGAAATTCACTTTTCGTTCTCTGCAGGGAGGTCCTATGGGGAAGGGGACACAAAGAATGGGAACCCATCCAATAATCCATGGTGAAACAAGAGAATCCTTTCATTTGTACCCCATGCTTGATTATCATCAGCAGACGGGAAGTTCTCGGGGTGATACAAAACATTTAAGACTGATCTGCAGAATTCCCAAGATTTCAGCCTAACTGCACTGATGACTTGACTCTACAGAGACTTCAGAAATCCCAAGTAATTTTGAGAGACGCTGTTAGAAGCAATGATAAACCTGACCCAAGTTATTATTTATAAATCAACGCTGTTTTTTTTTAGAGTACAAAGACTTATTAAAGTTATTAAAGTGACGAGTGTTTTGTGGTAACTATATCTGTATAATATTTTTCTGTAACTGTAATAGAAATATCCTTTCCTCAGGGATAAATGAAGCAATGGGCTACAATATATATATATATTTTTTTAAATCATATAAAAACAGTGATTTATCAGGACACTGCAAGCACCTGCTCTTCTGTTTTCTGCAATATAGGTATTACCTAGTTATAATTCTTCCCTGAGGCTGTTGGAAATTTCTCTGCTCTACCAGATTAAGAACTCATTTGATAGAAAAAACAAGAGAAAAGACTGTAAGAAGCTCCAAAGTTTTTGGTGGGTTTTTTATTTTGGTTTTGTTTGGTTTTCTTCTTTTATCTGAGGATAAAAATGTTTCCCCTTATCTATTTTGCACCCGCACAGACTCCCTGAGGCCATTCTTAAGGCCTTACAGCAAGAAGGCAGAATTAAAAAAATTCTACAGAAGTTTTAGCACACTCCAAAAACTTCAAAAACTTTGACTAAACCCTTATGCAAAATACTGGTGACTTTTAGGTCAAACAGACAAACCCTTTCTCTTCCTCAAAGCAAAGCAAAGGCATTATCCCTTAAGTTTAGATGGGATGAGAAAACAAGGAGGAACGGAGGGAACTGAACAGGCCTTTAGAACAGTCAAGTTTGAATTAATTAGGAGCTGATATCTAAGGAGCTCTCATAATCCATTTTTTGCCATCAACTTCTGTAGCCCCACACTTCAAATTCAATTCCTTGTTGACACAAACACATGAGCCAGGATCTGCCATTCTGAGGGCATATTTATTTTTCCTTACTTGACTCTTCTTAACTACCTTCACTAGAATTTTGAAGGTCTCAATGGATTTTTTTTTTTTTAACTAGCAATGAGTATATTAAAATTTTATATATTATAATATATATTAAATATATAATAATATATACATTAAAATATTTTTATCAGTTAGGTTGATGGTTGGACTAGATGATCTTAAAGGTGCCTTCCAACCTAGATGATTCTATGAAAATATACCTTTCTTCAAAGAGGGAGAAAAAAAACATAGGAGCCACCTATACACATATATAGCACTGTGTACGTGTACATACACATATAAAGTGCAATGTAAATTATAAGCTGCTTGATTACGAACACAAGAAAGTTACAAGAAAATCTGAGCTCGCTGAGAGAGGAGTGGTTTGTCCACGGAATGAGAACGCACAATATTTCTGTCAATCCAAGTAGCCAGTAATTCTTACCACAAAAACAAAGTTAATAATTTACCGTCTCCATACACCATTTGTGTTCCGATCTGCAGGTAAACAAGCAAGACCTCCAGAACCCAGCTAGGCTTTTAAATAGAAAGAGTTTGCCATTAATCATTTACTCATTACTTAAGCGGCACGGACAAATACAGGAGTGTTCAAACTGCAATTTTACAGTCTTTGATGCCAGACTTGTGCACTGTCACAGCATAAATTTGACCCATATTAGACAAATATTCGTGCATTTCTAGTCATCAAGAGTACACAACACTCTTACAACAACCTCAACTTTTATTATATCATCTGTGCTTGTAGCATCGTAGTAAGCAAACCTCCCCCAGCAAAAAAACCCACCAGTATAAAGTTAATCTGCTGCTATTTTTTGATCAGAGTTTTATATCACTTTGTTGTGTAAGGAATCCTGAAGGTGCTCTGTAATCAACCTGCAGTCTCACAGTGTTGCAATCTACTTCAGCCTGCCCAGAAGCCAGGTTCAACTCAACTTGCCCGAGCTATCAAAAATAGACACGTAGATTAAAGAAAATTAATCTTTTTCTCTCCCATGACTTTTCAGCACTACACGAGCCACGACTAGTTTGAACAACAACTCTCAGAAAGGAGGAGACACTTTGGTAACTTCTCCGCAGGTGTTAGGCTGCTAAACAATTTATGTAATAATGTGATTTTTTCACACCAACAACGGGACAATTTCTGGGATTTCTTTCGGCAGAAAGTAGAAGCACAGCCAATAAAAATCAGGCCAAAAGGTTAGAAGAGAGATCATTCAAATAGCTCCAGCCCTTGACACAACAGGCTACATGAATGGTACACTAGTTAGGAGGTTTTTTTTCAATACTAAAGGGCTTTCCATTTTAGTTCAAGCCATGGTACCGTTATGTAAAGTCTGATAGTTAAGTGATTTGGGCTGCTTTCACAAAAATCAGCAATTTAAAAAATAGCTTCTGTTCATTTAAGGTTACAAATTAGATACATAAGGCAGCACTTCATCCACCGCTGAAGTGCAGCCATCTGTTTTGTAGTAGGCATTTATACAGAAGAGTTTGAGAAACGAAGAAAAATATTATAGCAAGCTGAGAAGAAAAATACAGACGTCTCCAACGGGATGCTGAGAACAGCTTCCCTGGAGCGGTCAAGAATCGTGCTTCCCACAGGCCAAAGACCAATAGCCACAAACTTTGGACCCTAAAAATTGGGCACACGAGTCCATAGTGAGACAACCAAATACATCACTGCATTTTTAAAGCTGTTGAACATTTTTTTTTTTTTTCCAACACTCTGTGTGTCAGCTCCGAAATATGGACTTAAATCAGTCAATTTTGTTTCCCCTACTCTTTAAAGCTGCAACCTCAGTCTGCACTGGCCTTCACTGGGAGTACGCAAATGTCTACGGTATGATGAATGTTGTCCTACCATCTAGTGGCCCACAAAATTTTGTCACTTATAGCAAATGACACTTCCAGGTCGTCTGTCACAGCTCTTATATGTGTTACCTAAAATTATGTCAGTCCTTACAGCAGACACAAACAGACATCGTGTGTTGTGAGAACTGAAATACGTATAAACCCTGCTTTTGCTGTCACGGTCTATGAGAAAAGACAATTTTAAATGTCTTCTCAATGTAATTTTCCATCTAAAAAGGGATTCTGCTTTTTTATTTAGGAATATTAAATAACTTCTGAGCAGCTTGTTTCAGAAACAGATGCTTTGTGTAAAGCCTGACTGAAAATATTCATAAATATACCAAATATTTTTATGAGTAACTGGAATATATTTTTAATAGCATATTAGAAACAATAACCCCAAAGGAAGACTGTGGGAGTTTAATTACGGACTTTTTAATCAGGAACGTAGTCTCAGTACTTTATTTCTCTCTGATTTACCCTTTCCATCTGTTAGGTGTTACTGTGACGTATCAAAATGCCTTAGGATAAGACAACATCTCCCAGCTTTTAAAATAAGAATCAACTGTCCTCTATCAGCAGCTGAAAGGAATCGTTAATCAAAGGAATAGTCTGGGTTCCCTCCACCAAGAGACACACAGATCTTTCCAAAGAGCAAGCTATCCTCTCAAGATGACTTGATAAATACCTGGGTGGTCGTGGAGAGATTTTGCAACGGGAAGAAACGCACATCCGAGTAAAAAGAATCAAGGAGCAAGCCTGATGCACGGTACACTTGCTGTGGTTCCAACACCAGCGTATGCATTGGGTTAACACACTGAGTGACAGCAACAGACCTGTTTGTGCATCTACATTACGTCTCAAAATCTAGAAAGACCCTTTTAAAGAGGCCACATTAAGCACCAATTTATAGTTAAATGATACCTTGATAGAAAGTCTTTACATTTCCTGCAAGTAAACCACTTAACCTTTTGGTATCAGTTGGTTTCCTTGGGTGCGAACACATGAGTTTGAAGATGGAAGTGTTGACTACACGTCTGGAGTATTGTGTCCAGTTTTGGGCACCTCAATACCAGAGAGATATCGAGGTGCTGGAGCGGGTACAGAGGAGGGCAACGAAGCTCGTCAAGGGCCTGGAGAATAAATCTTATGAAGAGCGATTGAGGGAGCTGGGACTGTTTAGTTTGAGGAAGAGGAGGCTGAGGGGAGACCTCATCACTCTCTACAACTACTTGAAAGGACACTGTAGAGAGGTTGGTTCTGGTCTCTTCTCACAAGCAAATAGCGATAGAACAAGAGGGAATGGCTTCAAGCTGCAGCAGGGTAGGTTTAGACTGGACATTAGGAAACAATTCTTCACAGAAAGAGTGGTCGGACACTGGAATGGGCTGCCCAGGGAGGGGGTTGAGTCACCATCCCTGGATGTGTTTAAGAGCCGTTTAGATGTGGTGTTGGGGGATATGGTGTAGGGGAGAACTTTGTAGAGTAGGGTAGATGGTTGGACTCGATGATCCCAAGGGTCTTTTCCAACCTGAATGATTCTATGATTCTATGTCAAACCGATTCCTTCAGTGTCTCATGCAGCATTAAACATTTTCAGATAGTAACCTTACATTAGGACAGATATATTAGTTTAGCACTGAAAAATTATAGTCAAGTGTTTGACTGTGTATAAACGCCTGCTCTAGATTCACCTAGGAAACGACTGCAATGTTTGAGCAAGCTTATTAAAAAAAGTTTACTTTCTTAATTTGCTTGTTCCTGTCTGTACAGTGAGGAATATCAGATTTTTTGAGAAGTGTTAAATGTTAACAGAATTTTAAGTGACCTGAAGAGGATAAACTATATTTGTCTCTCTCTGACAACACACCACTAAGGAGCATAAAAATTTATGATGCATATACTCTTATATATTTTAAATGTGTCCTTTCTGCTCAGGACTAGAAGAAAAGTGTTCAGCTTTGATGACACTTTGATGAAACTATTGTTTTTCCTTTGCTGGATACAGATATATGAGCATCATCTGAAGCTTAATATGACACCACTCTGATTTCCAGAGTCCAAGATGAGGACTTGACTCGTATCTTCAGCTGTCCAGAAGATAGTCATCACATCCATCACGAAAACCTCTTCTCAGCCCCAAAACTCCATGAAATTTCATGTAATGCTTTTATGGTATTAAATCCTAGACTTAGAAATTTAAGGAAATTCCTGCACTAAAGATCTATTAGCGAGCACGACGAGATACTAATCAATTTGCCTTCATGTGAATGTGATGCTTAAAAAACCCCAAAGTAACAGAAATCCAGCTCAGGTAACTATAACTGCTGACATAAAGGCAAAGATACCTTTATATATACGTATATATACACACACACAAGTGACCAGAGTCCTGTCCCTAGAGGGTGTAAACAGCAACTAGAAATTAACACACACCTATAGAAAGACCACAGAATTTAAAAATAACGCTTGCATTTTATAGGCTTAAAGTCAGGAAGCTCATAAAATTCAGTGCTACTATCAACTTCTGAGTGATGACAAAGCATAACTCTACAGAGAACATATTGTGATGATGTAACATCAAGCAATTCAAACCTACTTGAATGTACAGAATGGAAACCTGACAGCGAAGCCTACTGACCTTCCATCCCTGGAGGTGTTCGAGACCAGGCTGGACGGGGCTTTGAGCAACCTGGTCTAGTGGGAGGTGTCCCTGCCCAGGGCAGGGGGGTTGGAACTCAACAATCTTCAAGATCCCTTCCAACTCTAACCATTCCATGATTCTATGGTAAATGGAAGTGAACCAACTGCGGTAACTGCAGACCAAGAAAGACCACCATTTTTTAAGACTTAAATTGGCTTTACAGTGTTTTGCAGGTATATCCACACTCATCCTGCCTGCAAACCACGTTGTCATTGGCAACCACTTCCAGGACACAAGTTGTGTAACCACAGGGTTGGAATATTTATCTTGACTGAACATCTCACTCTCAGAAGTGTTGATTGGCTCAACCAAAATATTACTGTAACATAGAATCATAGAATTGTAGTGGTTGGAAGGGACCTCTGGATATCTTCTCCTCCAACCCCCTGCCACAGCAGGGTCACCCACAGCAGGTCCCACAGGAACGTGTCCAGGTGGGTTTGGAATGTCTCCAGAGAAGGAGACTCCACCACCTCTCTGGGCAGCCTCTTCCAGGGCTCTGCCACCCTCACAGCAAAGAAGTTCCTCCTCATGTTCAGATGGAACTTCCTGTGTTCCAGCTTGTGTTCATTGCCCTTTATTCCTGTCACTGGGCACCACCAAGAAGAGACTAACCCCATCTTCTTGCCACCCGCCCTTTAGCTATTGCTCAGCATGGATGAGATCCCCTCTCAGTCTGGGCTCTAAGCCTTTCCTCAGCAGAGAGATGCTCCAGTCCCTTCATCATCTTCGTAACCTCTGCTGGACTCATAGCTACAATATTCCTTACCAAAGGCAAGGAATGACTCAAGATGACCTGCATGAACATGGCCACCTCTAAATTTAACTCTGTCTATAAAAGAAGGGTATGGACATAGCTTCAGGAACATGAACTAAGTCACTCTGGATATATCTTTGTACTGTTTGGGAAATGACTCTAATCGTTGCCCAAACTGCCTGAAAGTATTATAGCCCCCACTAACAAAATGGTGATGTTGCTATTTGAGAATCTTATTTACTAAGGGACAAAAAAAGGTTTTATTACGTAGTAGTTGGTGGATTTTAGTTGGCCTCTCCCACTGGATTGGGTCATGGAAAGAGCTTCTGATTAATAATAACAATAGAAAAATTTTACAAAGTCAGTACTTTTCCATTTTATCCTGTAATCATTTTGCTGATTGCTCTAATCTTACATAAATCATAAGAACTGATATTAAAGTACTAACATTTTCTATTAAAATGATTAGTTGGCAAGAAGACACGCAACATCAAAAAATATACAGGCCACAAAGTGTCACCTTCACATAGGAGGAATTCCCTGCAGTGAAGCTGGCAAAGCTCAGCCTGGTCATGAGTCATGCTAAAGATTCATTTAAATTATTGGAGGGCATCCAACCTATTTAAAAGTCTGGCTACTGGGAGTAACATGTTGAATTGCTGTCTGAGTCCTACTGCATCTGAGCATAACTAGATCATCTCTTACTTTCTTTTCTCCCCCCACTCCCAGTACACTCCAGTAGTATTCCATTTACCCATCAAGCCTCTCTCCTTGACTCAAGGTTTTGCCTCTTACATCCATTTAAAATGCATTCTCCTGAAGATGCTTCCGCTTGGGAAACTAGTTGTCCCTAACCACTTTGTACCACTGTTTTTTTTGAAGTGGCCTCAGATTTATGAAGACACCAGTCTCTTTCAGGAGCTTTCAATATTTCCTGGCCTTGTGTTTGAAAGAAATAACAACAAAAAAACCCCAACATCCTCAAGGAGGCCATTATCGCAGCTCAGCAGTTCCATAAGAATCTTTTGGACAACAGTGTCATTAAAGAGATTCTCTGCTGACTGCTACGTGATGTACAAGTGATTGCTCTGGAGGACAACAGCGAGCATGCTACGAACGGCAAGAACAAGGCTACTGCAGCTCATTATCTTTATGCTATGTCTTTGAAATGGTACGCGTGTGTTTTGGCTTCACGTTAGCTTGTTGCAGCTTTGATTTGTGCGTGCCTCAGCGCTGAAAGCAGCAAAGTCTTGTTTACATGCCCGTCATTTCTCACGGCTAAAAAAAGGACAGAGCTTCTGACGGGGGTTGGAACTAGATGGCCTTTAAGATCTCTTCCAACCCAAACCATTCTCTGATTCTATGATCAGGCCTATCTCAAGATTTCCTGTTCAATAGGTGCAGTTTAACAACTTAAAAACCCATGCCTCAAACATTTCAGCCCAACCATTATATTTTTCCCCCAAAAACAGAGCTGTTGAAAAGACTGAAGAAAGGAAGCACACTCTGCTCCCACAGGGCGGGCAAGACAGAGACATTCAAAGCGTGAAGTGGGAGAAAAAAAAACAGCAGAGTGATACCTCCATCTGATGTGATCGTCCAAAATGCACACAGGCAAAGCACTTACTAAAACTCTGTCATATTTTACCTCTAGTAATTTTTCTGTCCTCCCTTTCAACATCTCAGGAAAGGTGCCAGACAAGCTCCATCTTACAGCAAAAAAAAACCACCTAACAGGACCGAGGGCAAAAGTGAGCATATATTTCTTAACAGCATCAAATTGTCACCAGCAACTCCATTTCTGGAAATTATTTCCCCAGAATTATTAAAGTATTATTATTTGTTCTTAAGAAACAAATGAAAATAACTTATTATGGTAGAACCCTCCTTAGCCAAGTTTAATCATCTAGAAGTGAGGTGCCTGGAGTCCAGCATCTAGCCTAAGCGATCAATGGACAACTGTAGATTCACCCCCACTGATCCCCATGCCTCCAGGGGAAATACTTCTCTCTAAGCTACCTGCAACTAGACACCCGGCTTGTAGGCAGCTTAAATTTGCTGGGATAAGTCCCAAATAAAGTTTTATCAATTTTTAAAAACTGGGGGCAGGAAAACTAACCCCATATCCAGAATCCAGCTCTGCTGAAAGCGTTGACTTGCAACAATACTGCGGGGGTAAAAAGCAATATTCAGAATACTTAATAAATGATACGATTAAGCTAGGGAACTACTTTTTAATAGTTTAGGTTTTTAATAGTTTAGATTGCTTATGTTCTGACTCACTGTTGTTGGCTCTGACCCACGCATTATGTTCAAATGCCAAAGAGTTTTGTTATATATAGCAATACCATGCAGTATTCTGACTGGGTCACGACGTGACCAACTCTGAACACGGAGAAAAACGTCACTGGAAAGTCACTTGTCATCAGACTAATAAAGGACTAAGAGCATTCTCACATACTTTATCAGTAGTCCAATTCTGTACTCAGTTGCACAGTCTTACCAGTTCATTTAGTAGATTTATCATGTTTGTACTTCAATCATCCTTCTATCGACGAATTGAAATAATTTTGCAGCTCCAGCAAGTCGGACGTGTAAGCCTCTTGTGGAATTCTATTTATAATGGCCCATACTCAGAAGTGTAATCTCTCAGCACATTCTGAGAAGAGCACTCAAAACTGTCAATGCTTCTGTTATAGACTCAGCGCCGTACGTCTGAAAAGCCTCTGTTTACACACGTGCAAAGGCACTGTGTGAAGGCTGAGAAAATTTGCACTCATCTTCAGAAAAAAATAGGTTTAGACTGTTGTCAAACAATGAGACATCCATGACAATAAGAGAAGCCTCATTTACTTGACTGCTCAATATTTAATATTTATTCTAGTGCTAATGTAAGTAGTCATAAATCCTAGTAATCCCTTGGGGCCTATTAATGTAGGCTTTTCACCCAACACAGCCTCTCTCTGTTGTTCTCACAATCACATGGGGTTGGAAGGGACCTCTGGAGATCACCTCCTCCAACCCCCTGCCAAAGCAGGGTCACCCACAGCAGGTCCCACAGGAACGTGTCCAGGTGGGTTTGGAATGTCTCCAGAGAAGGAGACTCCACCACCTCTCCGGGCAGCCTCTTCCAGGGCTCTGCCACCCTCACAGCAAAGAAGTTCCTCCTCATGTTGAGATGGAACTTCCCATGTTCAAGTTTGTGCCTGTTCCCTCTTGTCCTGTCCCTGGGCACCACTGAAAAAAGACTGGCCCCATCCTCCTGACACCCACCCTTGAAGTATTTATAGGTGTTGATCAGATCCCCCCTCAGTCTTCTCTTCTCCAGACTAAACAGACCCAAGTCCCTCAGCCTTTCCTCAGCAGAGATGCTCCAGGCCCCTCACCATCTTTCATTTGACTCCCTACCAGATCAGAGATGTACAACAGACAATGCGATATAAATGCATATCCTAAGAGAGAAAACATTAAAAACAAGCATAACAGATGAAGAGAGCGAAGAAGCAGAATGGGAAGACGACGCATTAAAACCAGAGAACCAAAGGCAAAAGTCCGTTTAAGTAGGCCACCCACACCGTTAATGTGGATAAGTGAATCATTTTAAGGAGCTGCATAAACATTAGCGTGTTTGTGTTACAAACTGGTAAATGCTCCAGTTACTGCTTCCCAAAATAGCAAGAAAGTGGCACATCTCTCCTCATGAGATCTCAGTGTCGCACTCCCAGCTATGAAGTAAACTAGGTTACACAGGTTTATTGGAAAGTCTGCTTATTGCCATTGGGAAAAGAGTATTTAATGGACTTGGCTTAATAAAGAGGCTGTAATACTGAAACAGGTCGTGTGAATACACATAAAACATACCTCTCAGTGTATTTCCCCCTTCAGTACGATTAAAAGGGTAAAAATTCTTAGAGCTCCCTCCACAATACTTCCAGGAGTGGTCAAACAAAAAATTATAAGCAACGAAACTTGAAAACAGAAATCTTTCAGAGATTTGTGAAGTACTCAATATCCAATATACAACAAATCTACCAAGGCAACTTGAGGTATCGACTCTACTGTCTCTCTGAAGAAGAAATATTTTAAAATTTTGCTGCTGTAGACAGTTGGGTACATCTGTATTTTGAGCGTTGAACAGCCACTGTAAAAATCGAGAGGCTAAGAATGCAACAACCTCTTTTATTCAGGGCTCGCTCGATGAACGTCAATTGTTTGGATGCTCTGAGGAAAACTCAGACAAAAGCAAACAACAGGGTTTTGGTTTCGATGTCCCTGGCTACACAGCTATAGTTTCACCATCTTCATTTTTATCCACCTTGAATATATATACATATTATATATATGTTTTTTGGTCTCTTTCAGCACTTGCTACACATTCCTTTGTTGTGGTACTTCTCCTTGACAAAAAGCCCTACACCTAAAGCCAGATGATCACACGGAGGCTAACTGGATCTCCAGAATCCCTTAAGCCTTCCTCTAATCACCTGTAATTAGTCTCTTCCTTTCCTCATGTAACACAGAACCCACCTTCTCCATTTTCATTGAAATGGGGGTGAAAGATGCCATTATTTAAAATTTTTATAGGGTGCTCACATAAAACAGACAGAAATGCGAGGTGAACCTTCAGAGAGAAAACCTGAGCCCAGCTGCCATGCTTGTTTATTTAAGAGAGGAGAGAGTGAAATCTCTGCATCATCTTGATTTTTAGGTCATTTGATTTCTATTGCTTGTGTCCTCTAGCCTTCAGAGGACATAAAACATAAAACATACCTCTCAGTGTATTTGCCCCTTCAGTATAACTAAAAGGGTAAAAATTCTTAGAGCTCCTTCCACGATACTTCCAGGAGTGGTCAAACAAAAAATTATAAGCAACGAAACTTCAAAACGGGAATCTTTCAGAGATTTAAGTGTGTAATATTCAATGTAATATTCACTATTCAATTTATCGCTCTTCATTTTATGAAAAGTTAAAGAACAGAATTGATCTGGGCTCGCTATATCCTGGGATATGTTCAGGGGGAGACTCCTGCCTTACTCAGATACAGTAAATTCCCTCACACTACTGTTCAGAATCATATCAATATTTAAGAAACAGATCATTCTTTTCCCCCCCCTTCTTGCTACATTTATCTGCCGAGACTAACAAACTGCAAGGAATGAAAAGCGGTAGTTATGTTAGATTAATGTCACTGTTCCAAACTATTTCAAGCCAATCAAAACTACTCAATATCTAAACCCCATTTTATAACTATTAGGATAATCAGTCTAGTAAGAGGATGATCAACTTCAGTCTCTCTCAGATTGAATGTCAGAGTATTTCTGCTATTAAATTGATTAAATCAGTGTCGTCGTCTTCCCAATGGGGTGTGTTTACAATCGAAATGGCTGGCCCTACACAATTCAAGCATAACCCCATAAAAAAACCATCCAGAACATGGGTTTATGAGCACAAAGCCCAGTTCTCTCTCGTTGGTTTTGCAGCGCGGTGGCAATTCTGTCGGCTTGGGCTGCACCTCTTTGATGTAACCCAGAGGAACCCCAAGCTCTGTGGAAGTTTGATTCTTAAAAACGGTCTTGAAATATTACAAAGCGAGCAAAAACTAGTCCTTTCAGCAGCCGTCAGATCTCTTCAGGAAGATGTTACTGAATATTGTAATATGGATGATTTGCCTGAACACTCTGATGAAAGACACTTCTGTATTCCTAAAACGGAACCTGAGGAGCCAAAGTTGCAACCCTATGATGAAAAATTAAGCTTCACCAGAACTGCTTCCTGCTAATTTGGTTAAATAATGCCAGACCCTGGAGGAGATTATGTACCTGGAGCTCATTTGCACTTGGGTTTTTTTACATCCATGCATTTTCTGTTCTGGAGTAAAAGACAAACACTACCTGCTCACGCTGAAATTATTCACAAAATGGCAAATAATCAGGAGGGGCTGGTTTGTGGTTGGTTTTTTTTTCCCTCTCTTTGTAAAACACTCATCAGGGAGCCCAAGACTGTTTATTTTCCTGCAGCTAGCAGTATAACAAAAGCTAAACTCAGATGCTGGCAGCCTCTAATTAAAATAAGGAAAATGGTATTTAACTAAATCTGTTTTTAAACATAGTTGTGTTTTCCAGTTCAATGAAAATAAAGGTTAGTGTGGAGCAAGTGCACCTCCAGAGATGCGCCAAGATGAAGCTTTAAGAAACAAGGATAGTCCCATCTAAGTGTTTTAAAACACTTACTGTGCCTATTGCAGAAACCTTGACCAATGAAAAAAAAAAAAAAAAAAAGAAGATTTTTGGAAAGTAAAGTCTTTCACAAATGCATTTCTTTAATGAACACTGTGCTACCTGTAAAGAGCTAAGACCTGAGAATTACAAAAGCACCATAATTAAAATCCCCCAAGACCATTGAGAATAAGCTCAAAATCAACAAACCTTGTACCATCATAACAAAACACCGGTTGACAGACAAGACGTGTACTCGGAAGAAAAGCAAAACTTCTTTCTCACTGTGAGGGGAGCAGTAATATGAGATTTTTCTCTTCTCTCATTCGAAGAAGAATGAGTTGAGCCCTCCTTTTCTGTTTCCAGACAGAGCAAGGGGAAAAAAATAAAAAAAAAGAAAGAGTAAAACAGATCTTGATACCTTTACAATTAGCAAAATACAAATATTAACAAGGCACAAGAAGGACTCCTCCCCTTGTATTTCACTTTTTTGCACAAAGCTGAAGAGAAAAGAGGACCCGAGTCCCCCAGCCTTTCCTTGTAAGAGAGATGCTCCAGGCCCCTCATCATCTTTGTCAGATAAGTTTATCTTCCGCATTTGTTAACCTGAGAAAATAGCCTTGTACCCAGAAGAAGAAATTCTCTTGGGAAGCTGAAGGCAGAGATTCAGGCTGCAACCAGCGCGAGCCCAGCCCTCAGAAGACACACACTTTCGTTTTACCAAAACTTCAGGAAAGTCATCTGTATCGTGTAACCCAATTCCCCAAACGCAAAAAGCCATTCCTGCCCACATAATAAACAACCTGCTGCCCAGACACATCTATCACAGAGAGATCCTGCACGGAAAGCTGCCTTCGCGACCAGGAGGGCCTCCTACAGGTATCTTCAGACTGTAGGAATTGTACCTACCCAGGGAAAAGCAAAGCTTTCAGAGCACAATATAGAATCAGAATCACAGAATCGCCTAGGCTGGAAGGGACCTTTAAGATCATCTAGTCCAACCTAAAAAAAAAAAAAACCAAACAAACAAAAAAAAAAACCAAACAAAAAAACCCATCACCAACACCAAACCACATTCCCGAGCACCATGTCAACTCGTCTTTTAAATACCTCCAGGGATGGGGACTCCACCACTGCCCTGGGCAGCCCATTCCAAGGCTTCATAACCCTTTCCGTGTAAAAATTTTTCCTAACATCCAACCTGAACCTCCCCTGGTGCAACTTGAGGCCATTTCCTCTTGTCCCATCGCCTGTTCCTTGGGAGAAGAGACCGACCCCCCCTGGCTACACCCTCCTTTCAGGGAGTTGGAGAGAGCGAGAAGGTCTCCCCTCAGCCTCCTTTTCTCCAGGCTGAACACCCCCAGCTCCCTCAGCCGCTCCTCACAAGACTTGTGCTCCAGACCCCTCACCAGCTCCGTTGCCCTTCTCTGGACCCGCTCCAGCCCCTCAATGTCTTTTTTGTGGTGAGGGGCCCAAAACTGGACACAGCACTCAACATATACATAAAAAAAAAAATAAACCTAGAGGATTTATCTATTCATACTTCCTCTTTTTCCTTCTACTTGATAAAATGTTCCAGATTGTCAAAAATCCTTATGACGACCAATCTGAAAACAAGCGTGAGTCCCATTTACAGGATCAGTGGGGCAGAAGATGGCAATTCTTGAGGTGGGTAAACTTAATTTGATTCGGTACTAATTCCATCCGGGCTGCTGCCAATATTGGTAGCCCTGTCACTCACTCAGCTCCTGCGGCACTCGCAGTGACATTTAGCCTGGCTGGTCTGTCTCTTGCAGCTCCTTAAGGCACATCTAGTAGTCGCCCTCCCCTATTCTTTCATTAGATAGCATTTATAGAAGTGAGAAGAGAGGTTTACACCCTCCATCATCATTAACATATATTTTATTTGCTTTTTTTAATTCAAGATAAATTTGTCTGAGGGACATTCCTCAGTGATTTCCCACAAGGAACAGGCGATGGGACAAGAGGAAACAGCCTCAAGTTGCACCAGGGGAGGTTTAGGATGGATACTGTGAAAAATTTTTACACTCAAAGGGTTGTCAAGCCTTGGACCAGGCTGCCCAGGGCAGTGGTGGAGTCCCCATCCCTGGAGGTATCTAAAAGCCGGGCAGACATGGTGCTGAGGGACATGGGTTAGTGATGGGTTTTGTCAGTGTTGGGTTGATGGTTGGACTCCATGATCTGAAAGGTCCCTTCCAACCTGAACAATTCTATAATTCTATGGTTTCCCCTCTTTCAACAGTCTTTCTTACAGAAAGTTATCAGAAAAGAGCTGTAGTTAACAACATTAGAGATGCTTATTCAGACACCAGAAGAAGCCTCCCAACCTCTCAGACTACTTTTTTTACTGTTAATTTAAAAGCTGAGCAAGAGTAGGTGTTTTTAAACACTGAAGAAGCCAGGTGCATCAAAAACCTTCTCTGACTGCAGAGAATGTTTTGGCTGCTACTATAATTTAATTCTTTTAGCTCCAGCCAGGCTTCAGCATTTTGAAAGACAGCCTGGCACAGTGGGGAGAAACACGAAGTGCTGGAATCCCGAAATGCAGATCCAAATTACAGAAGCAGAGGGTCTCCAATAAAATAAAAAGGAGTTTCACAGCTAATTTCAATAAATCAGGGAGGGTTTTATAGCCCTAAAACTCTCACCCTACTTCAAAACTTTTCCAGCATTTAAGCCATTAGGATCCAACAGATCAGAGAACAGGATTAACCGCTGGGTGTACATCCCTTGAGGTTCCTAATTATAATTTCCTGTTCATATTCTGAGTTTTTTCTGAATCATTTCTTACGGTTTATACAAATCTAAATCACAACATGATGCTTGCGAATTACACATAAACGCTGTGTCTACAAAATAAAATATAAACCCTCACTGCCTTGTTTTGAAGGACACAATTGCAAGTACCTAGACAAAAAATGAAAGGGGTTATTAAACACCGGAGAGTATTTGTATTTTTGTTTTTAAAGTACCAATAGAATTAGACCCTAATTTTTTTTTTTTTCCTTCCCTATTTCCCTCTGTTTCTCAAAGTCAGAAACAGAAACTAAGGATCTCAGAGGGTTTTTTCTGTTACGAAGTCGATGAGAAGTGGTAGTTGGTTGATGGGCTCAGAAGTTTTACCTTGGGAGCCACTTCATACAAGCAGCAGTTAGTGGGGGCTCTGATTTGCAAAGCAAAGCTTGATAGGGAAACGCACAGGCAGAAGACAAAAAGAAAGAGTCTTTTCCTTTTAATGTCTTCCTCTTCCTCTAAGAAACAGCCAGATTCAGCTATTTAAGATTTTGCTTAGGGGATACAGGTTTTTTGGTCAATCTTTATTAATAGCACGTAAGGACGAGGTTCTCTTGCAGACTTATGCAATACCTTTCTGTCGCTCCCTCTCAAGTCCCTCGTTAAGGCTGAGGCAAAACTTGAGCAATCGGACTAGCAGAGGCTTTCATTCTTCCCTAAAAAGCGTTCCATGTATCAAACTCGGGTTTCACCGCTTATTACCACTAAGTTTTGCTGTCTTACCTTTCCAGTGGCATCACACCTCGAGACCTCACCATGAGGGGCTCACTTCAGTTTCTGCTTGCTTTTTTCTACTCAAACTGCCAGACTTTCCCACTCTATAAAAACCCAGATGTTTCGGACTCGTGGTGTGGGTTGGTATGGAAACCAAACAGTGGAAGAACAGAATTTCCTACGAGTTTGACAGACATTACAGACTTCATTCATCTGTTTCACATGGGCTACACGCTGCTGGCCATAGACCAGTGGATCATTGCCTGCTTGGGGAAGACTTTTCCCTCATGCTGCTAATTTATCTGTAAAAAGGTCAGACGTTCCAGAAAGGTAGGCTCAAACCCATGTCTCTACCACAACATATTCAGCCATTTGTACCTGTTAATACAAGTACAAAAAAACCAAAGCAAATGAGATATTTTTTTTTTATAGAAAGGAAGGACTGCAAACAAGTGGCCCAGGCCATTATTTCCAGCTGATCTCATTCTGAAATAGGTAGAAATAATACGTTAAACCAAGCAGCAACACTACAATACTTGCTAGAGCTAATAGGGAAAGTCAGAAAATTGTTCCAATTCTTATCTATACAGTGATTATCTTTTTAAAATTTAATTCACATCTCTGTGGAAATGCCAGAAAATTCGCTCTGGTCTAACATGAAGTTTAAAAGAAGGAAAGACATCACAGAGTAGCCGTACAGATTCAGCAGATATCAAACTTACCTCCAGACAACTCCTAATTCTTAACACATTTGCTATACTTCATTGTGTTTTTCCACAGAAAAGAAAAACTCATGTTTTAATCACGATGAAAAAATATCAAACGCCAATGTCTTCATGATACAGAATTTTATCCCTCTCACTGAAGAAAGTATTTGCGACCTTTTCCTTAGACTCTTCTGTTAACACTATGTTCATACACACACACAAAAAAGCCATCCACAACTTTCTTAAACTGTCAGCGCTTTACACTAAGATGTATTTCAAACCCGTTTTCCAGCATTTTATTCACTGCGTTGCCAACCCTTGGGGTTCTAGATGGAAGATGAATGAGCCTAGAAAAATAATAAGCAACAAGGGAAAAAGTCAGAGTCATCGTCCCCCAGACCCTCTCATTCTGGAGACTTTTTTTTTTTTTTTTTTAAATTTAGGTCAAGTTCATGCAAAGCATTTGCAGGATCCAGGCAATGCTACATACACAAACGGAATAGTCCAATGGTGCACTGAAGCAACTCAATCCGCTATCCTGAGACAGTATTCTTTTGCCATTAGTTTTTTAGAGCAATTCACTTTGTTTGAAAGAAGAAGAAAAAAAAAAGTATTTTAAAATGGCTTAAAAAATGAAAGCATATCCGGTTGGAGAAATATAAGCAAAGGCAAAGAAAGTCATTACAAGCCTTAATTTTCTCTCCTGCTGACAGCAAAATGTCGGCAAAAGGTTCCCAGCAACACTTGTGGAAATGAGTGCTATTCATGGGACTAATTCTTGAACGGGAGAGTGGAAAATTTGGAATCATGTCCAACCCAGGCAGAAGAAAATCACTGCCCTTTCTGCACCTATCTGGAAAATACCAAGCTTTCTTGCCATGCTTGAAACACTGAAAGGTGCTGGCATCACACACACACGCGCGGCTTTGAGAATTGAAATGTCATGTTCACTCTGGGAGAGAAAGAATCCTCAGGTGCTCATTACTACTAAAAAGTGTTCCCGCAGAAACCAAACCCCAGGCTTTCTCTACATGATCAGCTTTTAAAGGTTAATTAACAATAGCGAGTGATAAAAATTTATAACCTACCGCTTATAATTTTTTAATGGTATCATTTCCACTCTTTTATCTTTGGGCTTATGCTTGAAATCCAAGTCCCATCTGTTCACACATCAGAAAACCCTGGGGAAAAAAAATAATTTAATATTCTAAACCTTTTGCCCCATGCTGGAGATGCAGAACTCATTCATCTTCCATCCCCCCATGCCCTCAAGACATACATTCTAAGCAACTTTGCAAGAAACATCTCAGAAAGTGTTCCATTGTAAGTGTGCTGCAGCACTTTAGCAAAAAAAAAAAAGTCTGGAAAATGGAATATAAACAACATCTACTACAAGCTCGTTTTTGTAACTCAAGGTGTATTTTCTGTAGAATTTTTATTCTACTATAAGATGCTCCTAACTCATCTTTCTGCCATAAAGTGAAGGTAAAACAAAGCATTGCTTTTTATTTTTTTAATGACTGAGAACTCAGAATTTGGGGTCTTGGATTTGTATTATTTTCAAGGCAAGTAGATTTTCTCAGTAGCTCTTCACCTAAAACTTTCTAGCCCCTTACATAGTTGTGATGATATAAGAAAGACTCGCTATGAAACATCTTGGGTGTTGATGACTGAGTGTGAATGGTTCCTAGTTTTCAGAGCTTAAAACTACTTGCAGTTAAACACGATTGTGAAGGCAGTATTTATCAGTAGCTGATCACTCGTGGTTTTAAAAAAAAAATTCAAATTTAGTTTCCGTGTACAATTTCAAAGAATTCCATTAATAATAGCTTTGAATGCAACTATAGGAAGCTGAATCGTAAGGTAAAAAGTTAAATAGAAGTACAAGGTTAAAACTCTGTCTATTTAAAAGATTAACGGTGGACCTTAAAATACATTCAAGACTACCTGGGATTTTAAAAATTCAGACTGTTCATTCAACGCAGGGACAAGATCAAGTTCCCAACTGTTCCAGCATCTGCTTTCCACAGACTGATTGCCAGCTTACCATACCCGCCACTGGTCCTACAGAACCCTGAGCGTTTACTTTCCACCTTCCATAATATTCCAACAAAAAAGCCAAATGCTGAGCTGCCCATCAAGCAATTACGGACTGCACTGCACTTGCCCGCAGTTGACATAGTAAGAGTCATGTTATTCGACAGGAACTACTAATATACTGAGGAGATTGACAAAATACATTGTTTGGTCTAGCGATCCACTAAAACAAGATAAGACATGACAACGTGCAAGCAATTACGACATTAAATTCTTACTTTCACATCTTGGAAGTCTTACCACCTGTTATTCTCTCTGCATGTCTCACTGACAGTATTTCCAAAACAATTTGAGGGAGTTGTTTTGGGGCCCACAAGTACACGTATACACAATTAGTTGACCGCTAACTTGAACTAGAATCTACCTTCTTGATTTCAAGGCCAACATCACAAAGCTGTAAGACGAAATATTTAGATCCTAAAAATTCTTTTTTTAATTTCACTGAATTTCACTGAATTTTTAGAGTTGGAAGGGACCATAAAGATCATCTAGTCCAACTCCCCTGCTGAAGCAGGATTGCTCATATGTAGAAAAGACTAAACAATTATCTACCTGTTCACTCTGTTCAGTTCTAACTAGTGGCTAGTTGATTCCTCAATGCCAAACCAGGTAATACGGTAATATCATTATTTTGACAGTGACAGAGATAGCAACATTAATATTTTGTGGCTTAGTTGGTTTTTTTTTTTTTCCTTTTGCTCTCTTTCATCAAGTCCTTTCAACACAAAACAGATGAAAATTCTTAATATCAACATATATTTATGTGAGAGAAAGACAAGGGGGAAATGAGAGTAGGAGAGAGTATGAAAGAACCCATTGCATCATAAACCACATATAAAACAATAGATTCTACTAAACCAACATGAAAAGTTGCATTAAACTAGCCGGCTCAGCACTTGTTCCTCTAGCTTTCAAAACCAAACCTCTGAAACAACCTAATTAATGTTTCCAGGGCACTATATAATTGACGCACAGCTTTATCATACAAATAAACTCTTACATAAATCACAGAATCGCCTAGGTTAGAAGGGACCTTTAAGATATCTAGTCCAACCTAAAAAAAAAAAAAAAAACACCAAAAAAAACCCCCCAAAAAACCCCACCAACACTAAACCATATTCCCAAGCACTATGTCAACTCATCTTTTGAATATCTCCAGGGATGGTGCCTCAACCCCTTCCCTGGGCAGCCCATTCCAAGGCTTCATAACCCTTTCAGTGTAAACATTTTTCCTAATATCCAACTTGAACCTCCCCTGGCGCAACTTGATGCCATTTCCTCTTGTCCCATCGCTTGTTCCTTGGGAGAAGAGACCGACCCCCCCGGCTACACCCTCCTTTCAGGGAGTTGGAGAGAGCGAGAAGGTCTCCCCTCAGCCTCCTTTTCTCCAGGCTGAACACCCCCAGCTCCCTCAGCCGCTCCTCACAAGACTTGTGCTCCAGACCCCTCACCAGCTCCGTTGCCCTTCTCTGGACCCGCTCCAGCCCCTCAATGGCTTTTTTGTGGTGAGGGGCCCAAAACTGGACACAGTCCTCGAGGTGGGGCCTCACCAGTGCCTATCATGAGGTAATCAGAACTTTAACCTTAACAGTCGGAACTGCACTTTTATTTTTTTGGGAAATCTACTTTTAATCAACCTGGAAATAAAATCTTATTTTAGATTATATATTTGTGTCTTGCACATGTACACAACAGCAAAGCGTCCACAATCCCTCAGCCCTGAGATGATGGGTCTGTCCTTTTACTTCATTACATCTTCTCATGGCTTGACAATCTTCACCTACGTTATAATATCTGACTTGCATGATGACCCAACGAGTATCATCTGCAAGCAAATTCTCAACCTGGAAATAAAAAAAAGGGGGGGTTATGGCCACAATGCAGACGTAATGCACTGGTCGTGTTTGAACATTCACCACAGGAGGGCAATCCTGACACGGGAAGAGGAAGGTGTGCACCTTTGTGGGCTCTCATGTCTATGTTCCCTCCTGCTTCCAACCAGGCTGGATGCTCTTTAACTGAGGATCACTCTTACAGCAGACTTCCCTTTGGCTCCCAGACAGAAAAGGATTTATTTTGAGACGATTCAGGGCATAAACAGCCTAAGAACTGCTGGAAGCGTTAGTGCTGGTTCAGCAAGTATCAGTTCAAACTGCATGCATCATTACCCAAAGATGGTTGAAAACCATCCACAAGGCCAAGCTAAAGTAGACATTTTGAAATATTCAGTGGCAGAATGTTCTTGATATTGATCCAAGGAGTAATTAGGATATTGCCATAGGGTTAATAATCACAAAAAAAAAAAAAAGAAAGGAATCCAGAACTCATCCAGAACTCTGCATTCTCTCTAATTTGACTGGAATTGTGAGTACTCCTGTTCTAGTAGGAGGCGTCCCTGCCCATGGCAGGGGGTTAGAGCTTGATGATCTTTAAGGTCCCTTCCTGTAGCGACAGGACAAGGGGTAACGGTTTTAAATTGGAAGAGGGGAGATTTAGATTAGATATTAGGAGGAAATTCTTTACTGTGAAGGTGGTGAGGCACTGGAACAGGTTGCCCAGGGAAGCTGTGGATGCCCCATCCCTGGAAGTGTTCAAGGCCAGGCTGGATGGGGCTTGGAGCAACCTGCTCTAGTGGAGGTGTCCCTGCCCATGGCAGGGGGTTGGAACTCGATGATCTTTAAGGTCCCTTCCAACTCCAACCATTCTGTGATTCTATGATTCCAACCCGAACCGTTCTATGATTCTACTCAACTGCTTTTTCTTATTCTCCTATTTCCAAAACACATACAAAAATACCTATATGAAATACTGTGAACACTTCTTATACATTGAGAGTACTTAAAGTACTTTGAGACATAAGTACCTCTCAGTGATTGCCCCATTTTTAATCTAGATGTTTTCATAATCAGTAGAAACTCGCTGCTACATTAGCGCCAGTAATTTCTTCAGCTCACAGTTAGTTTGCTTGATACCAGCAACAGAGATTTTTGAAAGGTCTCATCTCATGGAGAAAAAGCCTCTCTTCACAAATATTAGTGGGGGAATTTATTCCTTCACTGTGTTCTGATGGGTTCATGGACTTAACAGAACAATTGCACCCCATTTAGCTAAGCTGGTTCAACCAAATAAACCTTACACGTATCTCGTCTCTAAAAGATACTTCAGAGTGAAATTGTTGACGTATTTTTTCAAGGACGCTAACACACCATTTTGAACCCATGGATATCCATTAGATTTCTGCTATGCAAAACAGTTACTTCAGCTGAGACTTTCCTAGCCTCAAAATAACACTGCCAACAGTGAACTTCACTAAAGACAGAGTCTGGAACTTATATTTCAACAAAATACCATCAGATTTGAGCCTATGAAAAGCAAAAAATAGAGTGTTACAGTCTGTAGAGACCAAGTCAGTTTGAGAGCCCTGACCCAAGCACCTCACCTTCTTGTGAAGATGTGTCCAACCACAAGTCACATCACCTTATTCCACCATGAAAACACTTAGTCATGTTGTAGAAACTTTACAGCAGGAAATCATAGAATTATAGAATGGTTAGAGTTGGAAGGGACCTTAAAGATCATCCAGTTCCAACCCCCCTGCCCTGGGCAAGGACACCTCCCACTAGAGCAGGTTGCTCAATATTTTAAAAAGTTTGTATTCATGTTATTTTTATATCACACTGGAAAAAGAAATCCCACTTGTGATTAACAGCAGTATCCCGATCGCACACCCGCTGTAATATGACTTTGTCTGCCTTCAGCAGAGCTGCTGTTGCTTGGTTTCATTCAACTACAGGCAGCCCTGTTATTTAAAAATTAAAAGCTTGCTGTTTTTACGGTACTCCAACAGGGCTACTCAGCGGAATATTTTTTCATATCTCGTATCTACATTATTTTCTACATTATGCAAAGTGTCAGGAAACCGCAGCAGAAAGGATCCCGTTCACGGCCACCGCATAGAAGTTCAGTGGTCTCCGAATGTCCCTCAGGCTCTAGGACTGGAAGAGTCATTCCACGGAGCGTTTCAAAGTCCCCCAAAGTAAATTTTCCATGAGAGGGTTTGGGGTTTTTTGATTTTTTTTGATCCTGAAAAAAATGTTCAGTTTTGCTTTCCAGAGACTGAGCATTCAGACCCCAGAGGGGGATAGGGCTGTCTCTAGGATTAGAATAACAGGAATGAGCTAAAAACAAAAGATACTCCCCAACACTACTATTGGAGTAACTGAAATCTTCATTACATAATAACGATGCTGAGTCTCAGAGAATCCTTATTTGGCATTTTTAGATCATGACTCCTAATCCTATTACTGATTTTCAAAGTGTTGGTAAATTTAAAATCCAGCAGCAACGTGTATCTTGCCTGGTTCTATTGAAATTCTGATCAGGCTTCCAATCACCGTAAACTTTTTTTTTTTTCTTTCTTGAGCCACTGTAAAATGCAATCTAATTTGACAGGAATTTCAATTCATTTGGCAGATGCTGTATCTTGGTATGTACACATATATATACAAAGCATAAAGTGTTCAAAGATATAAAAACCAACTCAAAAAACATCTATCACCAAAATCCTCTTTATCTGGACATGCAAGATGGCTGTATGTGCAGTTAAAAGGTCCATCAAATTCAAATGGGGGACAAGGTTCTCTTCCAACCTGGACGATTCTATGATTCTATGTTTTTTTTGTCAGAGTTAGGTTGATGGTTGGACTAGATGATCTTGAAGGTCCCTTCCAACCTAGATGATTCTATGAAATTTAGCCTTGTAAGGAATTTCCATCGATAGCAGAACAGATAACAAACATACTTTCCTCACATTTATCTCAGATAAAAATAAAACTCTTCCACCACAAAGGAAGTCTAATGCTTCACCATAGTAATTCAGCCAGTTGTTTTTATTTACATAAAATAGTATGTGATTTGCATACGCAAACTGCTTAGTATCTGAAAAAGGACAGTAAAGGGGTTTAACTCTGGAAAACACCAGGAGTTACACACAGTAGAGCTTGGCCTGACATTCTCTCTACCATTTCTGAAATTGTAGTGTTTTTTATTGTGTTTTCTGCTGTTCTTCCCACTATAGACGTAGTCACACTAACAGTGCTAAAAGCCAGCTCCGATCTGGCTTCACTTTCATCAGGAAAAAGACCACTTTTCTTTACAGACCCAAAGACCAGCTTTCTAGGATTCACGAAGGTTATTTCCTGAGGTTTTTCCTAACTTTTTTCCCACTCTTCTCCCTCTTCAGAACGGCACTAAATCACCTTGAATGATTTTTTTTCTGCATATTACAAAGTCTATGGCGCAGTGAGCATCTCCTGGGGTGAAGGGTCCAATATATTAGATAAAGAAATACGTACTCACGACACTGAGAACATTCCCACCACGTTCAGTTTGTGCAAATGCTCAATTACAGCGTTTTGACCCCTCTTGGATTTAACCTTTTTCTAATTCAGACACATCTTTTCTCTTCAAGCTTACGTGTCAGAGCTCTAAATGAACTCATACCCATTGTCATGGGGATGGATCCGTCAACGACCATAAATTGATTAACCCCAGAAACTCAGCTAATGTAGAAAAAATCTGAGGAATATAATTTAAACAGAGACAGCATTGTCATTAAAGGTTGTGCAAGCAATTCTTCAATACAGAAGAAAAGTACATTTCTTGCATAAAGCCCCATTAAAGAAATTAAAATAAGAAAGTTCCAAATATCAGAGGCTGATTAGTTTGTGAAAGTGTGGGAAGGAGAGAAAGTTCAGCACCGTTAAATGTTTCATTTAATTATAGAATTTTGCCTTCAGTCTCTCCAACCTTATGTCGTAGGTTTTCTACAATAGCTTTCTTTTCCACACATTCTTTTATAAACAGGATAAAAGTCCAGAGTCAGCAAAAACCCTAAGAGAATGTTCTGAACTTCATGGCAACAGCCAACACACTTCAATACCAAAATCTGCAACAAATATCATATTAAGCAAATGGAGGAGACAGTGTTCTTCCCCCTTTGCCCCTCTCAGTTTCTGACCAGCAACCTCCCAAAGGTTTAACCTCAAGAGGCAGAGGTCGTATTTTAGGGATTGGGGGCAATGATTTCTCAAATGCAACATTATGCTTTTCCGTCTGACGAGTAGACTGGGAGACACTGTAAATGGGTTTTTTTTTTTAGAGCAAATGCATTGTGCCTGCATTAAAAGATCACCAGTGCTCTCTAAAATTATGTTCAGCTACAGTTTCCCACCCACCCCACCCCCCCCAAAATCCTTTCTTGATTCACTGGGAGTAGCAGAAGGATAAGTCTTCTGACCTTCTGCCCGGAGATATCTTCACATGGTTTTCCTGGAGAGGAAAACGTGCAAGAACATGCTTCCCATGTGCAAGAACAGGCTTTTCAGAGTGTGAATGTAACGAACACTAGAACAGACTTTCATTATCGTAGACAGCACCTCCTGATACCGGCTGCTGGTGATAAATACGTCTCCTTTTTTCAAGGAACAACAGTAGATGCTTTAAATCACTGAAGAGTACATTTATTTCCAAATTTTGGGAATCAGATTATAAGAACAGTAACAGAAATGGCTGTCAACGACAACTTCTTCTTCGGTGACTTACATTATCTAATGACTTACATTATTTAATGCTGCTGACCAGCAATTCATTATTAATTTTTTTCAGCTTCATAAATACATCTCTACAGGTTTTCATCTGTTTTGGTTTGGGGTTCCCCCTCCCCGCCCTTTGAAGACAGACATCCTCTTAGCAGCATATGGAATTTATAAATGCATTATGTTAAATCAATATTTGTCAAAGGGGTTCATCTGACTAAAAGCTCTCCATAACATTTTTTCCCTCATAATCACAGCTCTTATGCGTACGGAGAGCAATAAAGCAAGTGCTAGCTTTAATATTGGTACAAGGAAATAATGTACGTGTTTTGTTAGAGGTGTTTTCTTACAAGTGATAAGAGCAGGACAGCTCCCTCATTTAAGAGGGACAGAAGTTCATACACTGTGGACGAAATGAAAGTGCACCTGAAGCTGACCCTGGCAAGGGATGTCAGAGGCAACAAGAAGGGCCCTGGGGACACAGGACACGGGGAAGGCTGAGGTACTGAATACCACCTTCTCCTCAGTCTCAGAAGGCAAGACTGGCCTTCAGAAATCCCAGGCCCTAGAGACCACAGGGAAAAAGTCTGGAGCAAGGAACACTTACCCTTGGTGAAAGAGGATAAGATTAGAGAGTACTTGGAGAAACTGGACATTCATAAGTCTATGGGCCCTGACGGGACACACCCACAAGATGGCTGATGTCATTGTGAGACTGCTCTCAATAATCCTTGAACGATCACGGCAATTGCGAGAGGTGTCCCAGGAGTGGAGGAAAGCAGGTGACACTTCTATGCTTCAAGAAGAACCCAAAGAACCACAGGTCGGCCACCCTCCCCCTCAATACATGGGAAGATGATGGAGCAACTAATCCTGGGAACCATTTCCAGGGACATGAAGGGAAAAAAGGTGATTTGAACTAGTCAGCATGGATTCAGAAAGAAAAAGTTATCCTTCACCAACTTGATAACCTTCTATGATGAAATGGCTTGGTAGATGAGGCTCCTCTCCCCTATCCACTACCAAAGAGCACTGGACATTGTCTACTTTGACTTTAGTAAGATTTTGACACTGTGTCCCATAAGGTCCTCATGGAGAAGCCGATGAAGCATGGGCTGGATGAGCAGACAGTGGACTGAAAACTGGCTGAATAGCTAGTCACAGCGGATGATAATCAACAGTATGGAGTGTAGGAGGAGGCCAGTAACTGGCAATGTACCCCAGGGGTCAATATGAGGTCCAATCCTGTTCAGCATCTTCATTAACAATCTAGTTGTTACACCCAAACCTGGAGTGCTGGGTCCAGTCCTGGGTTCCCCAGGGCAAGAGACACATGAACATACCAGAATGATTCTTGTGTAAAGCCATGAAAATGAGGAAAAAAAATGGACCATGAGTAAAGTCTGAGAGCACTGCACTGTTCAGCCTCAAGAAGAGAAGGCTCAGGGGGCATCTTATTTATGTATATCTATACCTGAAGAAAGAGTGAAAAGAGGATGGAGCCAGGCTCTTCTCAGTGGTGCTCAGTAACAGGACCAGAGGCAATGGACACCAACTAAAACACAGAGGGCTCCAGACAAACATCAGGAAACACTTCTTCCACTACGAGGATGACCAAGCACTGGCACAGGTTGCCCAGGGAGGTTGTGGAGTCTCCATCCTCAGAGACTTGGATTGACGTAGCCCTGTTTGAGCAGGCAGTTGGATCAGATGCCTCCAGAGGTTCTTTCCAACCTCAACCATTCTGTGATTAGAAGTAGAATGGAGATGCAGTACCAAAAAACAGTTAGGTGTGATTCAAAGTTTATCTTCACATGAAGTCATAGGGCAATAATTCTGGAAGTACAGCTGTGTTTTTTCTGTCATTTTGATAAAAGCACATTTATATTAATTAATATTTTTTTTTAGACTTCATACTTATGCTTACTAGGAAATTTAGACGTGGGCAAATATCTCTCCAAGCACCTGAAAGCAGCTCAAAAGTTTAATTAAATGTAAATCAGAACATTTAAAATGTTCAAAATTCAAAAGCACAGAATCCTCAGTCCTTCCCATCCAGCTCTTCCCCAAGGACATAGACAAGTAGATTAATAATGCAACCAGTCATCTGAAAACCCAGACTTTGGCAAAACAGTGAACGGAATGATTTCTAACACCTTCAGTGAAAATGAAAGGAATGAGCAAAATCTCTAAGATTTAAAAGGCTGTTTGTCCTGTCCATTGTGATGAGAGATCCCAGGTGCTCCCATTTATGGCTGGTAAGATACTTTGCCAACAGCAGCAACATTTCCTTTCTCTGGCAGGTTTCATTCATTCTCCCCAACTTGGAAACACAAGCAAAATTTAGACTCTGAGTCTGTAACTATTTAAAAACTTCTTTATACTCTAGGAAATAAACTCATAGCAATTTTGAGGTGCACACACAAGGGTTCATATTAGGCACCCAATAAAGACACAGCGGATGAGGTAGGTAGAGTGCCCACTTGTATGAGACATCTCCATGACACAAACGTTTTCTCTGAGCTGGAAAACAAGGATGAATTACCCTGATGGAAGAGGAAAAATAGCAGGTTTTTAAAATACAGTAAAAAGGAGGCTACATTGATTTTCAATATTTCTGCAAACCTCCTAAGGAAAGGTTTGTAAAGTTGCAGACTTCATGCAGTTCGTCTACCTAGAGTTAGCTTTAATGACAATAAATAGCCTCTGCTCCTAATAATGACAACCTGGAAATAGCCACGGGCTCTTTTAACGGTTCTCTTTGCACAGTAAATACAGGTTTGAACAGCACTTTTTCCAGTAATGTGAGTTGATTAATACACCTATACACAAAACCACGAAAAGGAACGGGAAGGATGCGGATCTTCCCTTGGGTTTCATTTTCTCAACCGGCAAAAAACACAGATGAGGCAAAAGAGAAGAGTGACATACAAACAGCTTTACTTGTATCATGTGTCTGATATCAATAGCTGTCAGGTCAGATGTGATATCCTCCAACCCAAACCTCTATAGAAAAAAAAAAAAAAAAGCCAGAAGAGATTTAATAGAAGCCACAACAAAAAAAAAGACAAATAAAAACACTGCTTTGCCTTACAAAAGTCCTACTTGTTCATAGGGGACTATCCTTCCTGGGTCGAACCAAAGCAATAGCTTAGTCCTCTCAAGCCTAGAACTGGATGAAGAGAGATTTTTATAGAATCATAGAATCACCTAGGTTGGAAGGGACCTTTAAGATCATCGAGTCCAACCATCAACCTAACTCTGACAAAAAAAAAAAAAAAATCATCACTAAACCACATCCCCCAGCACCATGTCAACCCGTCTTTTGAACACCTCCAGAGATGGTGCCTCAACCCCTTCCCTGGGCAGCCCATTCCAAGGCTTAATCACCCTTTCCGTGTAAAAATTCTTCCTAATATCCAATCTGAACCTCCCATGGTGCACCTTGAGGCTGTTTCCTCTTGTCCCATTGCCTGTTCCGTGGGAGAAGAGGCCGACCCCCCCCTGGCTACACCCTCCTTTCAGGGAGCTGGAGAGAGCGAGAAGGTCTCCCCTCAGCCTCCTTTTCTCCAGGCTGAACACCCCCAGCTCCCTCAGCTGCTCCTCACAAGACTTGTGCTCCAGACCCCTCACCAGCTCCGTTGCCCTTCTCTGGACCCGCTCCAGCCCCTCAATGGCTTTTTTGTGGTGAGGGGCCCAAAACTGGACACAGTACTTGAGGTGAGGCCTCACCAGTGCAGGTGAGGCACCTCAGCTGGTAGCCTCCTGGAGGAAAACAAGGACACATCTGTCCACGACCTGCCAGTGAGAACTGCCATGCCAGCCAGGCTGAAATAACCGCTGCCAGTAGTCCACTATCCCAACCAAGAGACAAAGTTGAGAGACATCAAACATAATATGCACATAAAGGAAGACTAACCAAGTTGAACATGGCCCAGCAACGTGCCCTTGTGGCAGGGAGGGCTGACAGTATCTTGGGTACATTAGGAGGACTGTTGCCAGCAGGTCAAGGGAGGTGATGCTTCCCCTCGGTACTGGTAAAGCCACACCTGGAGTAGTGTGTCCAGTTCTGGGTTCCCCAGTACAAGAGAGCCATGGCCATACTGGAGAGATTATCCAAAAGGGCCATGAAAATGATGAAGGGACTGGAGCATCTCTCATATGAGGAAAGTCTGAGAGCATCACACTGTTTAGCCTCAAGAAGGCTCAGGGGGCATCTTATTAATGTATAGATACACCTGAAGGGAGTGTATGGAGAGGACAGAGCCAGGTTCTTTTCAGTGGTGCCCAGTGACAGGACCAGAGGTGACGGGCACACACTGAAACCCAGGAGGTTCCCTCTGAACCTCAGGAAACACTTTTTCACTGTGAGGGTGAGTGAGCACCGGCACAGGTTGCCGAGGGAGGCTGTGGAGTCTCCATCCTTGGAGATATTCAGAAGCTGTTTGGACACCATCCTCGGCAACCGGCTTTAGGTGGCCCTGCTTGAGCAGGGGCATTGGACAAGGTGATATTCAGAGGTCCCTTCCAACCTCAGCCATTCCATGACTGTGATTCTGTAACACACTCACAGTGTAAAAAAGAAAATCACATTTTTCTTCAAAAACCCTCATTTTTTGTTAGATTCACAGCGGGAAAGAGTAGAAGGCCCAACCAGCCAACAGACTTATCACAGCTGGGAGAGGGAGGACTGCCACACATCTCCAGCCACGAGGCATTACACCAGGCAGTGCCATCCAAAGAGAAAAGATGACTAAAAGGCCCATTTCCAAAGAAATCCTCTCAAAGAGGACAAAAGTAATCCAGGGTACATTTTACACACTAAGTTTGTAGTCCCCCAGAGGGACTAATGACCTGGTACGTTAAGATTAGAAAGTTAAATTCACACATTTCGCATTCAGACACCTGAACTCGGCAGCCAGATACCGGCATTAAAAAGAATGAAGCATGACAAATAGCTGCGCTTTTAACTACTGTATGTTCTAGGAAATAACAGTCTTATTTTTTAGGAGAAAGATATGCAAAACGATTTGGTTTAAATCTTTCCTCCAGAGCATTCGCAGTACATTTTGTCTTCAGGGCTTGGGTGGTGTTGTGGTCGGGTTTTGTTTGGTTGGTTTGGGAGAGGAATATTGTTAAAGTATGTAGATTGCATCTTTGAAAAAAATAACTGTAGAACTGACTGGAATGTCCAAAATCGCTACTGTCATTTGCACAAATAGCATCTTTCCTCAAGCTTTTTTTTTTTTTATTTTTTAAAAAAGATCTTCCTAATTGTGTATGTACGTAAGAAGGTAGTCCATCTTCAAGAAGCACTTCAAATTTCTTGGTTCGATCACAAAGCTTTCCTTCTCTTACTAATTGTCTAAACACTCAAGTGGTCACAATCGCAACTGAAAGCCTTACATGGAGATTTAGGTTATTTTTAAAATAAATGGAAAAAATTAAAAAAAAAAATCCATTATCAAAATCGACTTTGCCAATTGTAATGGAAGTGAAACGGAAAATATTTCAGTAATATGGAATTTTTAAAACTTCTCTAATGTAGTCTAATGATACATTCTACTAATTTAGCATCCTAATTTAACCTCCTGAGATTATGAGGTCCTTAGAAACTCCTGTTGCCCTCTTCTACCTGCATCCAGAGTACGAATGATAATTTCTTACCATTTATTAATGCCCCATTTCCCAAAGACAGGGAGGCAGAAATAACTTCTGGAGGCTGTAGGACCTTTCACTTTTAGATCCCTTCTCAGCCGGTTTTAACTAACCTTCCAACAGTTGAATAGACGAAGCGCATTTCTTTAGGTGCTCATCACCAAACCTACCCTCAGGGCAATCGATTCCAATCGGAGATCTCTGCAAGGAGATCATGGAAATTCCATCACCGTCTTCCAAGACAAATTCACCTTGGAAAATCAATAGATTTCCACAGGCTGTGCCTGCTCAGGAGGCAGTAATTTCTAGCCCTTAGGGCTGTCAATCCAAGTCCATAGCAGGAGAGCCGGAAGCTCCATGCTTTCTGTACAGGTGGTCACCATTTCCCACCATACCCAGTTCATTTGCAAAGGAAGGGAGTATTTGTTTCCTTAACACCTTTCACGGGCGCTAAATAAACTGTACGTGCTATGAAAACACCAGGTTTTAGGGAAGACACTGCGGCTGGAGGAAGGGGCACTCCAGGTTCTGCACACAATACCCAGAAGGAGGAAACGCTAGCGATTTTACTCGCTCCCAGGATCACATCCGATACCACCTCGGGAGACAGAGCTTTTGTTTGATATCCACCTGCTTGACCTGTCAGAATAAAAAAAACAAAAAAAAAAAAAAAAAACCACAAAAAAAACCAAAACAACACAGTGGTTGTAGGGGATGCGAGTCAAAGAGAAAATATCACTGACGGTGACATCTTTGTCAGGAAGGACAACCTTCCCCGCTGAGAGAGTTATGCTAATTACCTGGAAATTCAAAGCTGTTGAATATCAACCCCAGGGTGTTTAAAAAGCACAACCTGATATTTGAAGAAGAAAAATTTACGGTGCTTTCTACCAGTAAACCCGGCTTCAGAGCAAAACCGTCACTGACTCTGCTTGAAGTCCCTTCAGCCAGACTTTTACATTCACCGGCAGCACAGATGATGCTCCACAGGAAGAAACACTCTGCTAAAAATTAACGAGCTCACCTGACTTGCAACTTACCACGTACTTAGCTGAAAAATAATCTTTTTACCTTCAAGAAGATGCAAGAATAGTGTAATCCAGGAAACAGTTTTGTGTGCTCGAGAAACCAGAGCCAACTTCCTCAACACTGTTGAAACCAGCACCAAAACAGGGTCCTGTACTTACAGTTTAGAAGGATAATTACAACATGAATGAGGGATGGTCTGTCACAAGTCTTGTTCCCTTGATTAAAGAGCAGTGGATGTTTGCATTCCGTAAGGGAATACAGTCTCCAGTTCAGCCCTAGTACTGTCCTTTCTCTCAGCCTTGGTCTCAAGGCACAGAATCACAGAACGCTAAGAGGTTGGAAGGGACTTCTGGAGATCATCTCCTCCAACCCCCTGCCACAGCAGGGGCACCCACAGCAGGTCCCACAGGAACATGTCCAGGTGGGTTTGGAATGTCTCCAGAGGAGACTCCACCACCTCTCTGGGCAGCCTCTTCCAGGGCTCTGACACCCTCACAGCAAAGAAGTTCCTCCTCATGGTGAGATGGAACTTCCCATGTTCAAGTTTGTGCCCATTCCCTCTTGTCCTGTCCCTGGGCACCACGGAAAAAAGACTGGCCCCATCCTCCTGACCCCCACCCTTGAAGTATTTGTAGGTGTTGATGAGATCCCCCCTCAGTCTTCTCCAGACTCAAAAGACCCAAGTCCCTCAGCCTTTCCTCAGCAGACAGATGCTCCAGGCCCCTCAGCATCTTTGTAGCCCTTTGCTGTCCCCTCTCCAGCTGTTCCCTGTCCTTCTGGAACTGGGGAGCCCAGAACTGGACCCAGTGCTCCAGCTGGGGCCTCCCCAGGGCAGAGCAGAGGGGGAGGATGACCTCCCTCCACCTGCTGGTCACGCTCTTCTTAAAATCACAGAATCATAGAATTGTCTAGGTTGGAAGGGACATTTAAGATCATTCAGTCCAACCATCAACCTAACTCTGATAAAAACCCATCACTAAACCATGTCACTAAGCACTATGTCTATGTTCTTCATGCCCCCCAGGATGCCATTGGCCTTCTTGGCCACAAGGGCCCATTGCTGGCTTATGGGCATCCTGTTGTCCACCAGGACTCCCAGGTCTTTTTCCACAGACCTGCTCTCCAGCAGAGCTGCTTTCCATCAGTAACTCTTACAAACAAGATAGGGTATATACAAGCAAATTACGTGAACAACACCATTACTGAGGATTTGTCCAATTTTCATTGGTTTCAGGCAAATATGAAGCACGAGGCTCAGACTCCTCACTGTTACCCGTG
The DNA here is from genome assembly GCF_964106895.1 of Numenius arquata. Taxonomy (NCBI): domain Eukaryota; kingdom Metazoa; phylum Chordata; class Aves; order Charadriiformes; family Scolopacidae; genus Numenius; species Numenius arquata. The sequence continues at coordinate 69,029,691 of NC_133580.1, forward strand.
CAGTGTACAAGAATTCAACAGTCATGGGGATTGCTATGGCCATCGTTCACGTTATACACAGCAGGAGGCCTTTCCTGGCCCTCACCTGATTTCAAGTGTCCCTGTGGTTACAGGACTATCAGGGTAACACCAAATATTTGCACCATCTTGCAAACTTGTTCTCAGTCTCTAAGCTCACTTTAAAAACCCATATACGCAAAAGTCCAAATGAAATAGTCTAATAAGATTTAACGGTTTCCTAACACTATTTTAAAATGCTTCTTTAATAGAATATTACAGTACATAATCTTATAACAGGCACCTTTTAAGGTTTGCTAAAAGCCTTCAGTAGGCTTGTTGTTTTCCCAGAAAATGGAGATAGATATGTTTTCTAAATTTATTTGACTGCCTTCAGCCCCTTTCCGTTTAAGCCATATTTAAAATTGCATCAGCTTTATGTCTAGAAATGGAATGAGATAAACATACAGCTTTTTTGTGTTCAAACTAAGGGGCTGACTCAAGATAACAGTGAGAAAGGTAGGCTGCTCTTAAGTTTGAAGGTCTTTAAAAACAAAACAGAAAAGGAAAAGAGTATGTAAAACCTGAATGGTGAAACACAGATAATTAGGTATAACAGAAAAGGAAACGGTAACAGAGTTCACTGAATTAAAAATTGCCTCAGTTGCAGCATGTTCAGGGTTCTTCCATCTTCACCTATGATTTTTCTTCCAGGAAGCCTTTGGTTTTTATTGATATTGAAGCTAGATCTTCTGGGCAAGTCAGAGCTAGATTGCTCTAAGCGAGTACAGCGTAATCACCGATATCATACAGGGCTGTGTTAAATGGCACTTCTATATCATGCTCTATTCGGGGCTTCAGATGTACTTCTGAGCTGCTTGAGAGTTTGGGACTGAGGCAAACCGCTCAGCTGATACTTTCCCATACAGAACTCTCTCCTGATAGACAGCGTCCTTCAAGTGGAGAAAGGGAAGGTCCAGGTACCAATGGTACTCCTTTTCTTGCCCCTCGCTTCATCTGATCCCCTCAGAAAGGGGAACCCACAGGTAAATACCAGTAAGTCCGAAGCAGGGCCACCAGCAGCCTGTACATGTCTCCACGTGCCTGGTCACAAGCACCACGAGAAGCCATGACACCATAGTTCTGGTACAGATCTAGACCTCTAAATAGGACCTCTGTGCAACTCCAGCGGATCAAAGGTGTCTCCATCCCTCTCCATGGAAAGTATGTACCAACCTTGCAAAAACTAAATTGGAGGAGAATTTTCCATAACCGTAGAGAAACATGAGCCTAATGAAGTCTCCGAGCCTGAAGTTACCTACACATCTTATAATACCCCAACGTATATTTTTCAGGTCTGTGGTGTTTCAACAGCTATAGGAGCTCAGCTTTGAATTATTCCAACTCAACTGCATTTGAAGCACGGTGTTTATCCTAATACAACACAAGACAGACTCGTATCTCCCGTACGTGAGAACGGAGAATTCACAACACCGCTTATAAGGCAAGGAAAAAAGAGACTGAACCGAGATATTAAAAGAGCGAGGCAGGTGACAATGGCTGCTGGGCAGTAAAATATGAGATTCAGCTTTTGCTGTATCTCTGTCATAAGAACTCACAAGCCTGCTTTTTCTCACCTATTGTGTTCTCATGTGACAGTCTCCCATCTGCTTTACTCCCCAGATTTTTTTGATGTTCTGACACCTATCAGTTCATCTGCTCTCTCCTCTGTCAGCCAGCACATATCTCCAATGAGTTATGGCGAGCAAAAGCTTAGCACGGACAGAATAGACCTCTTGTTCCTCTCACATCAGTCCCTTCCCCATATTTTTTTTTTTTTCCCATTTCTTATGGCAATCCTTCTATTTTCCCCATTATTCACTCTTGCTGCATGACAAAACCTGGCGCTTTTGCTCACAGAATCATAGAATTGCTGAGATTGGAAGGGACCTTTCAGATCATCTAGTCCAACCATCAACCTAACTCTGATAAAAAAAAACATCCCTAAACCACATCTCTAAGCACTATGTCAACCTCTTTTTTAAATCCCTCCAGGGATGATGCCTCAACCACTGCCCTGGGCAGCCCATTCCAAGGCTTAATCACCCTTTCCGTGTAAACATTTTTCCTAATATTCAATCTGAACCTCCCCTGGTGCAACTTGAGGCCATTTCCTCTTGTCCTACTGCCAGTGAATTGGGAGAAGAGAATGATCCCCCCTGGCTACACCCTCCTTTCAGGGAGTTGGAGAGAGCGAGAAGGTCTCCCCTCAGCCTCCTTTTCTCCAGGCTGAACACCCCCAGCTCCCTCAGCTGCTCCTCACAAGACTTGTGCTCCAGACCCCTCACCAGCTCCGTTGCCCTTCATACCCAATTCACTGAGCTTTCACCAGCATAGTGGATATCCAACACTGTGCATTGTCCAATGGCTTTTGGCACTCATCCATATTCTCAACTTTATCTCACTATTCATAACATTGCTTTCTGGTAACTCTAATATCTGTTCAAATCATGTCTTTCCTTCAAACTTCTACGTTACCATATCAGGTGTCATCTTAAGGACATGCCATCCTAAATTATTTCTTGGACCTTACCTCCTGTCACAACAACTTACTCAGAAATGCCTATTTGTCTCCTCCTCCTGCTGCTTTTTCACACTTCCTCCACACTGCCCACTCTGCAAAGAAAAAGCCTTCTCGCTCCAATATGCCATCCCCCTCCCACACACACGCACTCTCATTCAAATTCCTCCCGAGACCTATTTTTGGCAAATCTTAAATAAAAGTCACATTTCTTCAAGCCCAATATTTTGCTGAGAGGATGCTGAAGATCTAAAGGGGAAAATTTAGCTATGAATATGCTCCTATTTCCATTCTGCTAGAGTTCCTCCCTCTAGTCATCTTCTCAGAAAGCACTGCTCCATCCTCATGCCCTCTGCCAATGATGCAGTTCTCACCTCTTCTCCGAAGTCACTACTCTGCCAATACAGAAATCTCTCTAAAAGACACACTTCTGTCACGCTGCTTATTCTGTCTCAAAACTTATCTGTGATTTAGTTAAATTGTTATAGAGCTCACTCCTACCCTTGGTGCTGAAGGTTCTCACAACCAGAGACAATTCCCCACTTCTGTTGGGATCAGGGAGGTGAATTGTGCATTCCAAGTCAATTATATCTAGATTTTTTCCTCCAGTTTTGCACTGTAGAGTCATTAAACTTTTTTATTTAAAAGTGACAACTATTTTATAATCAATAAGAAATAATACAAGAGACAAATTAAATGGGATTCTTGGTTGCAGAGGTAGATGCTTTCTAAAAATCAGACCCATGAATGTTCCAAAAAGATTAACAGAAACAAGTAAACGTTCCTGGAGAAAAGGACCTGGAGAAAAAAGTTCTGGGAGTCCTGGTGGAGATCAGGATGCCCATGAGCCAGCAATGTGCCCTTGCGGCCAAGGCCAATGGCATCCCGGGGGGCATCAAGAAGAGTGTGGCCAGAAGGTCAAGGGAGGTCATCCTCCCCCTCTGCCCTGCCCTGGGGAGGCCCCATCTGGAGCACTGGGTCCAGTTCTGGGCTCCCCAGTTCCAGAAGGACAGGGAACTGCTGGAGAGGGGATAGCAAAGGGCTACAAAGATGATGAGGGGCCTGGAGCATCTCTCTGCTGAGGAAAGGCTGAGGGACTTGGGTCTTTTTAGTCTGGAGAAGAGAAGACTGAGGGGGGATCTGATCAACACCTATAAATACTCAAAGGGCGGGTGTCAGGAGGATGGGGCCAGTCTTTTTTCAGTGGTGCCCAGTGACAGGACAAGAGGGAATGGGCACAAACAGGAACATAAGAAGTTCCATCTCAACATGAGGAGGAACTTCTTTGCTGTGAGGGTGGCAAAGCCCTGGAAGAGGCTGCCCAGAGAGGTGGCGGAGTCTCCTTCTCTGGAGACATTCCAAACCCACCTGGACACGTTCCTGTGGGACCTGCTGTGGGTGCCCCTGCTCTGGCAGGGGGTTGGAGGAGATGATCTCCAGAGGTCCCTTCCAACCCCACATCATTCTGTGATTGTGCGATTCCTGCGATAAGAGGTAGACAATGAGTTTATATTAAGTAAATATATGTTAATTTTATACAGGCATAAAATACTTTAGTAAATGATGAGCAGATCAATGAGAAGATACACCACTAGACTACAACACATAGACTATTACGTTTTGGGGTTTTTTTTGGGTGAAAGCTCCTTACGTCTACTGAGAGGATTCTGTGATTCTGTGATTCTGTGAGAGGAAAATGAAAGAGGTCCTTTCTCATTTGCATTGGAAGCCCACACAGCCTACTCCCAAAACCAGCACCAAGAGCAAGCCCGGTGTAGCAATTCCCAGCAGATTTCCCTGCTGCAGCACATTCAGCGCCTGCTGCCACCCCAGCGCGTCAGAGAAGCAGGTCTGGGGGTTGCTCAAGTGACAACTCGTAACCCACTTTAGAAGAGGAAGTTTTATTACATATTACAACCAACATCCAGTAGTTAAGTAAAGACCACTGTTTCTGGAAGATCTTTCACTTCTCCATGAATTTTCTCAATTAAAACTGATTAGAAACTACTTTCCTCTTTAACATCAGCAAGAAATAATTAGTGTGAATTACCTCAGTCCTCCTGTTCGAGGCTCGTTAGAGAGGTTCAGAAGGGGCTGCCCCAGGAGCACTCACGGCTCCTTGCTGGAGGGGCAGCCCATCAGAATTATAAACAGACCGAAGATACAGACCAAAGACCGCGTCCCGAAGAATTTCGTTATTTTTTTAAATCACATGCTGACATCTGAAAAGTTATTTTGTCTATATTTCTGTTTGATCCTGAGCAAAAATAAATGCTGTCAGCTCACTACTCCTCCCTTTTAGCTCAGGAGAGCCGCTGAGACCTTACTTAAAGTCTCAGCAGGATTCATTCTAATTTATCACCAAAATGTTGCAATGAAAACAAGCGTAACAGGGCTGAAAATAAACAGCGTTGCCCATCACCTTTCCTTACAGAAATAGCTTCTGAATGTTTTCCTTCACTTTTGAAACTGTCACTTGAACAGAGTCTCACAACACACGTAAAAAAATCCATTCATATTCAGAAATCATCAGTCTCTCATGGCAGCTATAAAATTGATACTACCTGTGGGCAGAATCAATACAAAAGAAAGCATTTCAGTTTCCTGCAGCCATCGGACCACTTTTAAAAGGTCTTCACGAAGAACACAGGGATTTGACACAAACATCTCACCTCATTTTCACAGAAAAACTCAGAAGTAACAGAGCTATACTAAACGAAAACATACAAGAGAGGCTTTAGGCTTCATTTCACAGAAACACATGGGGTCGGAAGGGACCTCTGGAGATCATCTCCTCCAAGCCCCTGCCACAGCAGGGGCACCCACAGCAGGTCCCACAGGAACGTGTCCAGGCGGGTTTGGAATGTCTCCAGAGAAGGAGACTCCACCACCTCTCTGGGCAGCCTCTTCCAGGGCTCTGCCACCCTCACAGCAAAGAAGTTCCTCCTCATGGTGAGATGGAACTTCCCATGTTCAAGTTTGTGCCCGTTCCCTCTTGTCCTGTCACTGGGCACCACTGAAAAAAGACTGGCCCCATCCTCCTGACACCCTCCCTATATAGTTATGAAACTATAGTTTCATAACTATATAGTCCATTTAGGTACATCCAAGCATTTGAGCAAGACCATTTCTCACTGAAATATCCAAAGCATGCTCTTTTATCACCAAAATGAGAGTGCCTGCCACGTGTGAACTACCCACCTCATAACCCCCTCATCAGCCTGGGGAGGCTACAAGAGGTTTGCAAAAAAGAAATGTCAGGAAAACCATCAGAATGATTCATGCTATGACCCTCTTCCTGCCCAGGCCCGAGACACCTCTGAAAGTCACGGGAAATGGCCATAATCCTAATGAGATCTTCTAGTAGAATAAATTATCTGCAGAGTGGAGCTCCATGGCTGGGATCACCATAGCAGTATAATAAGGGAACAGGAACCTCAACAATTCATTAAAAAAATGTTCACATTCCTGCTCACATCAGTTGACAGTGAATAGGAATTTATTATGCTTTTTCTTTTTTTAATTAAACAAGTGTAAGCAGCTGTTTGCTATTTCTTTTAAAGACTCAGCATGGAGTTTTCTGTAAAGTGACTGGCTCTTAATGGGACCTGAAAGCAGCAGGCACTGGAGTCAAAAATACCTGATCTTCCACCTCCTGCCAGCGTGCGGTAGCATTATATGAAAAAACATTGCAATTTCGAACGTACAACATCAGAACAACAAAACTGTTACTGTGATCAAAGCCAGACAATTTACACCCAGAGAGGCTCTACAGCTCCTCAGGTACTTGGACTCCAGAGCTGCTGGGGAAGAGAGCTAGGAAGGTAGAGCTACAGCCACTTTGCCCCTATTATTCCTTGGAGCTCATGGTTATATGCAGGGTGGAGGGTTTGGACAGAGAAAGTAGCATTAACCAGAAAAAACACTGATTATCAGTGTCTTTTGATGGGGGCAGGATTTGTGACTTCTTGCCATGGGCTCTGAAGTGCTTCCAGAGCCATGTGAGATGATTTGATCACCCTTGACTTGACCATGGGGTGGGAATCACAGAATGAACGGTTTGGCTTAGAAGGGACTTTAAAGCCCACCCAGTGCCACCCCCTGCCCTGGGCAGGGACACCTCCCACCAGACCAGGTTGCTCCAAGCCCCCTCCAACCTGGCCTTGAACCCCTCCAGGGATGGGGAATACCCATGAACCTCTACTGGACACCTCTCTAGGCAAGCTAATTTGATGAGTTCACTAATAAAGATAGACCAAGCTTCCACAGGAGCCAGCACATGAAATATTCCAATTTATTAATAAAAATTCATCGCATTTTGTTTATTCTTCTCTACAGTGCTTTAAGCCATGGTAACATCGCTGATGTTACACATCACATGTTCACACAAAGGACGTTGTAGAACATTGCTCTGGGCAACAAGAGGCAGCAAAATCTGTATCACGTGCCAACAGTCACATCCTGTAACCACTGGAATATGAGAAAAAGCAGAAAAAAAAAAAAACCCACACCAAACCCAAGAATGTGTCAGACGACGACTGCCACAGATCACATCACACAAACAAACGCTGCCTAATGTCACAGCGGATCTATTGTATGGGGAAGATTATCCCTACAGTGCAAACTCAAACGGCTCTGATGTGTTAGAGCAACATACTGGGCTCAAATTCAAAAGGAAAACGCACCTTCCCTTCAGCTTCCTCATGTATAAGTTACAACCAGGACTTCATAAACCTTTTTATTGGCCTTCTACCCACTGCAGCAGGAGCACCTGGCATCAGCATTGCCGACACAGCTTCTCTGTTTCCTTGTCCATTGAAAACATTTGCAGAGCACTAATAGTACCGCATGCCCAGGCAGCCAAGAAGACCACCAGCATCCCCGCCTGTCAGGAACAGCATGGGGAGTAGGACTTGGGAGGTGATGGTCCCCCTGCACTGGGCACTGGTGAGGCCCCACCTCGAGGGCTGTGTCCAGTTTTGGGCCCCTCACCACAAAAAAGACATTGAGGGGCTGGAGCGGGTCCAGAGAAGGGCAACGGAGCTGGTGAGGGGTCTGGAGCACAAGTCTTGTGAGGAGCGGCTGAGGGAGCTGGGGGGGTTCAGCCTGGAGAAAAGGAGGCTGAGGGGAGACCTTCTCGCTCTCTCCAACTCCCTGAAAGGAGGGTGTAGCCGGGGGGGGTTGGTCTCTGCTCCCAAGGAACAGGCGATGGGACAAGAGGAAATGGCATCAGGTTGCCCCAGGGGAGGTTCAGGTTGGATATTAGGAAAAATTTTTACACGGAAAGGGTTATGAAGCCTTGGAATGGGCTGCCCAGGGAAGGGGTTGAGGCACCATCCCTGGAGGTGTTCAAAAGACAAGTTGACATAGCGCTTAGTGACATGGTTTTTAGTGATTTTTTTTTTTTTAATCAGAGTTAGGTTGATGGTTGGACTCAATGATCTTAAAGGTCCCTTCCAACCTGGACAATTCTATGATTCTATATTTTGGTGGCTAGATTGGACTGATCTCCTGGACTAATGCATTTCTGGGCATATCTTGATAAAGTTTGCATCCTCAAGGAATGCATCTCTTTTTCTCCTTGTCTTCCCCCCGCCTATTCTGTATTCAGAACTCGGTCTCTTTTTCCACAGCATTTTTCACTTTCAACAGTATTAACATATTCCAACCATCTTAAAAAAAAAAAAAAAAGCCTTTATTTTCACAATCCAGTTATCTCGCTACAGAAATTGGAAAAAGCAATACAATTGCTGATATACTGATGGTAGCATATGTCAGCCTGACCTTTATGTCAGATGCTTCACAGTATCCTTATTAATTGCCATTTATTCATGGTCACAGCTATAAATGTTCCAAGAATTAATTTCTTTTCATATTTTACTGTTCCACTCCTGCGAGCTACTCCTTTTTTCCGTTTCTTAATCCGTGCTAGCTCCACCAGAAAGTTTTAGGTTCGGAAGAAACTATTTTCCTCTCTTTCATTTGCAGTACTTCCCCTCCCGTCCCTCACCTTATTTTTAGGCTCTATCTACAAGGCGTATAGTTTGTGGTTTTTCAGACGCAAAAGGCTTTTATGCGCTAATGGGCAGGAAGGTCCAAGTGCTACGAGCCCAAAAAAGGTTCATAGTTTAGTGTTGCAAGTTCCAGCGTTGATGCTAACAGCAAATTTGCTCAAAAAAGTTTTACCTAGAATAGGTTTCATCTATTTCGGATGCTTATTTACTCGTATTTTAAATGTGATGTTGTCTAAAGAGGCAGTCTGCTATAATAAAAGCATTTAATGTCACCGTCCAAAATGAAAGAGAAACACATGGAAGGAAAAACCTGGTGATCCAGGTAACTCCTGAGAATCCCTAAGCCCTCAGCAACACTTTTGTTTGCAATTCACAGAGTAATTGTGGAAAAAAAAAAAGAGTCTAAATTCAGAGAGCAGCCAGAAGAATCTGTCAGAAAAGTCAATGCAAAATGTTTTATACAACAGAACAAACGCGGTGTTCTTTATATTTGTTAGAAAACAATGAACATATTTTGATAAATGAGACTAAAAACAACATGAGAGAAAAAGCATTTGCTATAAACACAATGAATCTCAAAGTGACATTGGCTTAAGAAAATTGAGAAAGAGGAATACTGTACATTACTGAACACAACCCAGTCATGCCATTCACCTTATAATAAATACAGGAGTGATCACAACATGAATCAAGAGATCAAGTAAAGAAAAAAAGGACAAAAAGAAGATTACAGCAGCCACGGAAATCACAGAAGTCCTGAGGGCTCTAAGTTATGATAGAATTTGGCTTGACAGACAGTATCTGTTCTGGGAGATGAGGTTATTCAAAGTGCAAACCGGGAGAGTATGAGAACGGGGTTCACAGGACTGAAATGCAGAACGCTTTCATTACACTTAGGGCTTCATCATCATTCAAACATCCTGTACTTCCTGCTTTCGGTCTCTTGCAGAGTCTTGAGAAGCAACAGAATCTCTTATTTTCAGAGAAAACTGAAAGCCTGTATTTCCCCATTTTGAAAATTACAATCCATTTTTCAAGTGTTCAGAGCTGAAAATAGGCAAAATCCTTACTTTGAAGTCCACTTCCCATATGTCGTGTTTTCGGCCGAATTTACCAAAATCAGACCAACAGATGGCCCTTCCCTTCCCCCTTCCCCCCAAAAAAGAGGAGAGAGGAAGAGAAAGAGATAAGGAGATTCAGAAGTTTAGAATGAACTAAACTACTTTAATGGAGAATTAATATTAAAATAAAAATAAAGAAGGAAATAATGAAATAGATACAATATCTACAAAACCGTATCAAGCTCCCAGGATGACAGTCATGTCACCAGCAGGCACTGGGGAAGTCCCAGACTGGACTCAGCGATGAATGGGAACTGGGTTCCAGCTCTGGAGTCAGGAACACACGGATCGGGATCAAAGGCAGATGAACAGACAGAGTCCTCTCTGGACGTCGGCCATCGCAGGAAGGGGCTGACCCTTTGATCCCTCAGCTTTTACACTGAGCATGGGGCAGATGGGATGGAATACCCCAGTTGGTCAGGCTTGGGTCACCTCTCCTGTCCCCTCCTCCCCACCGATGTGACCCCTCTACGTTTTTTCCGTTTCCGACCCTCTAAGGGGGCCAATAACGAAATTGGCTGCCCTTGGTTGTTACAGCAATAAGGATAAGCAAGGGCCTCCCTGCTCACCATCCCTTGGCATGGAGCACAAACATTGGGCTGATCATTCTGAGAACGAGCAGTTTTCTCCACAATATGCTGTTAATTTCAGAGAGTTAGAGGAGGCCTGGCTGGGATGTAAAGTTACAGAACAGAAAATTGGTTCGGTTTTACTTCAAACCGGGACACAATGGCAACATCACGGTACTACAGTGTAGAGCAAAACGAACCCCACTGCTGGTAAAAAATGGTCAAGTCCAATCTAAAACTAGGTCTGCCGTGGCCTTTACCAAACATTAAGAAATTCTTGCATTCTTCCATACATAAGACTTGGAGACTATTCTATTTATTTTTTTTAAACATAAATATGTATTTAGTTGCGTCCAAGCTAAGTTAGCAGATATCAGACATTTTAAACTCTTTTTTTCCCCCCTCCCTACCTGCAGATAAATGTAGCAGCAGAACCAACACACACCTTTAGTTGCAAAATCAGTTTGGTGATGCTCAAGTATGGCTATTCCAAAACCTAAGAGACCGTAGATGCTGTTTGCCTTAGCTCTATCTCGGGTTAAATGTTCATGTTCTGCTTTGAATGGGGCTTTTTTTTTCCTATTATGCTGCTTTATAGAAGTTGATTTATTTATTTTAAATTAGATGGCAATTACCTAACACAGAATCACAGAATCTTCTGGGTTGGAAGGGACCTTCAAAATCATCTTGTCCAACCATCAACCCAACTGACAAAAATAAACACCCACAAAACAACAAAAAGCAACACCATCACTAAACCACGTCTCCCAGCACCACGTCAACCTGTCTTTTGAACACCTCCAGGGATGGTGCCTCGATCGCTAACCACCTCATGCCACCCTCAACCACCTCCCTGGGCAGCCCATTCCAACGTCTGATAACTCTTTCAGTGAAAAAATTCTTCCTAATATCCAGCCTGAACCTCCCCTGGTGCAACTTGAGGCCGTTTCCTCTTGTCCCATCGCCTGTTCCTTGGGAGAACAGACCGACCCCCCCGGCTACACCCTCCTTTCAGGGAGTTGGAGAGAGCAAGAAGGTCCCCCCTCAGCCTCCTTTTCTCCAGGCTGAACACCCCCAGCTCCCTCAGCCGCTCCTCACAAGACTTGTGCTCCAGACCTCTCACCAGCTCCGTTGCCCTTCTCTGGACCCGCTCCAGCCCCTCAATGGCTTTTTTGTGGTGAGGGGCCCAAAACTGGACACAGCCCTCGAGGTGGGGCCTCACCAGTGCCCAGTCCAGGGGGACCATCACCTCCCGAGTCCTACTCCCCACGCTGTTCCTGACACAGGAAGGTATAACGGGAAGGTATAGAGAAAATGGATCCAGGCTGTTCTGCAGAGAGCACAGCAACAAGGGAAATTCTGTTGAGGTACGGAGACTCCACCGAGGCAGTGGCTAAATATTGGGACAGGCTGCCCAGAGAGGCTGTGGAAACTATTCCTGGAAACAAAAAAAATTCATCTAGAGAAACCCCAGATTGTCCAGGTGATTTTTGAGCATCTCCAACCTCCTCTCTGATGAGGTTCAAAGCGACCTCCGCAGCTCCTTTCCAAGCTAAGTTTTTCTACGGTTCTGTAACTGGCAGGTAAGTAAAAGGACCATATTTGCCCATAAAGAAATCAAATGGCTGCAATCAAAGTAAAGAACAGGCTACAGCTTGTCGAAGTCTCCTTTTTAAGCTGGACACTCCTGAAAACGTACAGCGCCTTTCTCAGAACCCTTCAAAGAGCAGGACACGCGAGACGTTATCACACGCTGAAATCACACCATAGGGCTTGCTTTCATGTAATCTTTCATTATATCCTTATTGATGTCAATACATTAAAAGTACCCTACAGCTTTCAAACAACAGAATTTAAGTGTGCCTTGCAGATGGTGTTATTTTAGCTCATGTTTGCTCTCCTCAAGATAGATGTTAGTAATTCCTCAGCCGTTTGTAATGATGATCCCCTTTAAAGATATAAGGCCCTAAGTGCATTAACACCTCCGTACTCTTTTCCTGATACCAAATGGTGAGGTTATTATGCAAATGGTGAGGTTGTTTATACAACAGTGTTCTGGTAGCCAGAAAAAAAAAAAATTTAAAAAAAGTCAGTTCTACTAGAATTTTCTGCATAGTTTAGCAAAGCTGCCCGAGTATGATCCGCAGAAGAGGTGGGATTTGAGCATCTTCCCCTCCATAAATCCAACATCTGGTACCCCATGGAGCCCCACCTGCAGCTACACCTCAGACAATCCAAGAAAAATATCATCCCATGGACTCGGTCTCAGACTAACAGCACTTTTCCTCCAATTTTACAACAACTCGGCTCACTTGAGCTGAACAAAGAACAAAAAGCTGCCCAGCCCAAAACTTTCTGTGGAGTAAGAAAGGCTGAGTCACAACTGGCAGAACACAACTGAAGTCGCTGCCAGTAGATTCAAAGATATCTAATGATTTTAATGAGGTGTTGCCGTTGTGGTTTAAAATACTAATCACTTCTCACACTGGAGAGAATAGCCCATGTATGCCCAGAAAAGCAGCATGAGCCAATCAAAAAAGAAATAGGAAATTTAAATTTGGAATTTCGGGGTGATTCATTGACCTGCCTTTTTCAAGGGAGCCTTCGAGCATCTGTCATAACTAAATCGTGTAGAAACAAGCAAATATTTTGAGAATGCTCACTTTGCTCCCTCATACAATGAATCAAGCCATCTGTGCTACAGCGGCCTTTAACTGATATTCTATCCACAGAGAAGGTACTAAAAATCTTGGCAGCTTAGTCCTCTGGGCAGATGCCTCCCTAAGGTACACCTCCAAGATGTTCTCCAGAAAAAAGGAGACAAAAGTGAAAAACAAGCAGCCATGTTTAGGATAACTAGGGTTTCTGGTTTTGTTTTCCCTTTCCTCTTCTAGGACAATATAAAAATTAAAGGAGAAGAGTTATGGGGGTGTTTGGAATCACAGTGTTCCCTAAAGCCTGGAAAGATCCTTCAGAGAGTAAGTAGAGAACTGCATCTTCCAAGAACCCCAGTTCTTGAGAATTTGTTCTTTTAGAGTGCAAATTTCAGTCCTCTTCTAGATACATAGATTTGATGACTTGATTACAATGCACAAAAATTGCCTCTATTTAGCGGCACTGATGGAAAGGCACAATCTTATCTATAGCTATTCCCAGATCTGCATGAATATCTTAATTAGCATCGGAGCATTCAAACTCAGCACCCTGTGGCTTCTCTGTGCCTTTCTCAGCAATATATTTATGGCTTTTTTCCTCAAGGTTGTGATTGTATATTTTATTAGAGCAGGGACACAATTACAAGGCCAATGAGGTGTTCCAAAGCATGAAGAGATTTAATCTGCATTTCTGCATTTTCTAATCTTTGAAAGCAAAAAAAAAAAAAAAAAAAGGAGGGAGAAGAGAGACCCACTTCTCATCCAGACGCCCATCTCTTCTGTCCTCTCCAGCAGAGCCAACAACAGTCACCAAAACTTGCTAAAGCAAAGTGACACCCAGTATCTAAACAAACTTCCTAAAACAGTATTTCTTAGAACCACCACTACCACAACAACAAAAAAATCATTACAGAGATGATGGATTAAAAATTTTAAGACAATAAGTAGTTACATATTCAGCTACTTCTCCTCAAGTCTTCTCCTCAAAGAGCAACTTCTTTAGACTCGCTACAGATCCACTTCTCAGTCTTTCATCCTGGACCACTACAGGTTCCTTTTTCTTTTAAGGAATATTCTGCTTGTTTGGGGGTTCAGTGTTTTCTTCCTTTTTTTTTTTTTTGAGCAATTCCATCTTGTTCCAACCCCCCTGCCCTGGGCAGGGACACCTCCCACCACACCAGGTTGCTCCAAGCCCCCTCCAACCTGGCCTTCAACCCCTCCAGGGATGGGGCAGCCACAGCTTCTCTGGGCAACCTGGGCCAGGCTCTCACCACCCTCACACCAAAGAACTTCTTCCCCAGATCTCATCTCCATCTCCCCTCTTTCCGTGTCAAACCCTTCCCCCTCCTCCTATGGCTCCCCTCCCTCATCCAGAGTCCCTCCCCAGCTTTCCTGGAGCCCCTTGAAGGACTGGAAGGGGCTCTAAGGAGGTCTTCCTGGAGCCTTCTCTTCTCCAGGCTGAGCCCCTCCCACTCTCTCAGCCTGTCCTCACAGCAGAGGGGCTCCAGCCCTCCCAGCATCACATGATGCCACTTTGGGCTGAATACCTGCCAAAAATCCTGCTCCCCACTACCTCAGGTGGTGCATTTACACACCCTCCGTGCCCCATGAACAATGAAGTGGATCAGTATCCATTTTTGTCACTCCTAAGAAAAATCTAGCAGAAGTTAACTGCTCATCCTCTGACTTCAGAGAGAGTGGCCTCTCCAAAATCCAACCTTGGATGAGCTAGATCCCTCACTACAGAATTACTATGACTCAGTAAAACTCGAATGACGATGGTAATTCCATTTAAGCTTTGTAGCTCCAAGCAGACAATATTTTGACAATGTTCAGCCACTGCTAAGGCCACCAGAAGGCAAAAGGTCCTTTGGGAAATACTCTTTACTCCACACAACTGAAACCCTGTGATTTGCATTTGGTTCCAATACACAGAAGCAGATAACTTTCACAGGTGACCAAAATCATTACAGTAACAGCGCTAATCAACAATGCTCATGCAATCACACGCTTCTTCCCTTTCTTTTTAATATCACTAGTTGCAAACCAGCACAAAGCCAAAAAAAAAAAAAACACCCCACTATTTTATATCACTCACTAACTTCCAGAACGTTAATAGAAAAACATTTGGACGGATTAAATGTTCAAATATAAAATTACTTTACTATAACTGACTCAGGCACACACTTCAGGAAGCTTTGGTTAGCTCATTTCTCATTTTGAAATGAATGTTTTTTGCTTATGAAATAGTAATCATGTAAGTATAATCCTGATTATACAAAAGCTAATCTTAGGGGCGTTATTTTGAGCATCTCCAAATTTGATGTACATTCAAATCTTTAGACCACGAAAAGGAACAACTGATTTCAGGCTATTTTCAGGCTCAGATTTTGAAACAGTTCCCTCACTTTCTCCTAATTCCACAAGGTAAAGTTCTAAGGCAACCTGCACGTAAAGACAGCCTTCGTCTGGTTTCAGCAATTTATTTTTTAATTCATTAAATCGTTTAAGCAAACAAGCCTAAAAAATACATCTTAAGGGGAAAAGAGTATGGGTTTTTCAGAGAGGAAAGTGTTGCAGACAAACATGGATCTGTGGGGGTTTTTTAAGAGATATTTAAATTAAAGCCAAGGGCCAGAATCAAATGCTCTAAATCACACAATCCTCATGGCTGGAAAGACCTCTGAGATCACTGAGTCCAACCACACACACAAAAGACCCCACAATCTCAGGCACTAGAGCATGCCCTGAAGTGCCACCTCTACACATTTCTTAGATACCTCCACGGATGGCGACTCCACCACCTCCCTGGGCAGGCTGTGCCAGTGCCTGACCACCCTCTCAGTAAAGTCATTCTTCCTTATATCTAATCTAAACCTCCCCTGCCCCAACTTCAGAGCATTTCCTCTGGTCCTGTCATTATTCCCTTGGGAGAAGAGGCCAACACCCACCTCTCTACACCCTCCTTTCAGGTAGCTGTAGAGGGCAATGAGGTCCCCCCTCAGCCTCCTCTTCTCCAAACTAAACATGCCCAGTTCCCTCAGCCTCTCCTCATATGACTTGTTCTCTAGACCCCTCAAAATCAATGTGGTAACTTCATTAGGTCATGGTTTTCTATCAAGTGAGCCCGCGAAGCAATCAATTCCTTCTACCCAGTGCTACTCCCGTTGCCGTCATGCTAAAGACTGCACTTCAGCACCTACCTGGCAAATAAAGCAGGCTTTCAGGCCTTTGACTTAAAACCCAGGCAAAATTATTTGGCTGCAGCTGTTTATGTAGAGCTCTTCAGGGAGGTTTTCAGGGCACAGCGGTCTCCCACTAAACACGTTGTCATTCACCCACCCAAAATATCTGCTTGCATTTTGAGAAGCAAGAGTCTACTGGCTAATAAATACTAAGCCGTCTAGACAAGACACGTAGATCTGGATTGCAAATTCAAAATAAATCTGTACATTACACTCCTCCAGCAAAGCCTGTCCCAGTGCTCTCAGACTCACACGGCTTCAATCACAGCTGCCAGACTCCAGGCAGGAACATTCGGGATGGTAAAAGAGCATCAGAGTTCCAAAGTCTAAGATTCTCAGAATAAAGACAAGCTTTGAATGAACACACCCAAAAGGTTTTACAAATACAACAAAGCTTAACTAAACTTTGCTTACTGATAAAACCAAATAAATCAAAATATCCGTGCTCACGTGATGCATGAAAGACTTGACAGAAGTTGTCTCTTTAGAGTTGACATTTTCCTACACAAGACTCACTTGAAGGCTCTTTTCCTTGAAAGAGAGAAATATTCATTTTGTGATTTCTACCAAACCAGAAGTCAATTCATATTTTGAAAAATAGTATTGAATTGTTTATAATTGTAAGAGCATGCTATTGGTTGTAAATTCCTAAAGCTATGAAGAGACATACTGTGAGGAGTAGGTGTGTATTTCACCTTAACACTAGATTAACCAAAGTTCATTTTCAGTCTTAACACTGCCTTTAAGGAGTTTTGCCGGAATATAGAACACCTACGTTCATGTAACCTAGCTCAAGGAAAGCCAGCAGAGCTTTAGTTATAGGAACCTATTTACACATTAAAAATTAAATCTTATTACAAGATTTTATTCACAGCCATCAGAAATATCTACTTTTTTTAAATCTTATAATGCTACCAACCCCATTTCCAGAATGCTACTAACAATAACATCGTATCTTGGAGGTAATAACCTTATTTTTAATCAAAAAAATCCTAGTGAAATTGTAAAGAAGTATTTTAAAGGCATATACATCTGGGGACGGCAGAGAGAAGTGACTTTCGTAAGCCCCGTTCACACATAAAACTGACCCATTTACTATATTTAGTGCAAGTACAAGCAAAGATTTACCTTATTTACTATTGCATCTCATCATATCAAAGAATTTGTCAGTTGTTCAAAATAAAGCCAAGCGAGGATTTGCTCATCAATAGGAAGAGCCTCCCTGGCCCATACACTCATATCATCTTTCTCAAAAAAAGAACAGAACAGGTCTCTGCCCCGAAAAAGCACAGGAGGGGCTTTATTCAAAGCAGGAAAAAAAATACACACTTTTTCCATATTTTCTCTTATTTAAAAAAAAAAAAAGCAGCTCTTAGAGTTGGTGAATTCCCCAGCTAAGCTGCGCTCACACTTCAGCATTCTTTTGTTGGATCAGATTTCCATTGAAAGACCCAGGGAAATTGCTAGAAAAACGTTTGGCTTCAGCGGCTGCTAAGGACAAGAAGTATATTCTAAATATTATTCAGAGGAAAGGAGAGTTTAGGGCACATCTGCAGAACAAGCAGCCGAAACGAGCACAGCACTCCCCTGAATAATGCCTTCTGCTTCTCAACAGGGCTATTTATCCCCAACCTTACGCTGCTGCCGTGCATTTCTGACTGATAACCTCAGCTCCCCCCCCCTCAAAGCTCTACGGGGGCAGTGCATCATGTTATGTAGATACAGCCTACGGATAAAAACCACATTACAGGTATTTATAAAAAAAAAAACACCAAAAAACAAACAGACAGAAAAACAGTTTCATCCACTGTGTTTCTTCTGTTAAACCAACACAAGCGTCCTGCGCCGGGTTTAGGCTGGAACCTTCTTTTTAAGAAGGCTGCAAGGACTAAGCACGTCTGTAGTCTCTGCTCTTAGCAATAACCACAGAAATCAGTAGGTTTTACTATCATGCATGATATATACCAAATATCAAGTTGTAGGATAACAATTAATGATTTTTCCCAGCCATAAAAGACCAGAAACGCTGCAAGGTCAGAGATGAACCGCCCAGAAGTCAAATAGTGACCAAACCCCAGGATCTTTAAGATACCATATATAGCACTCCGTAAGTGGCAAGACAACAAGGAGTACATTAACATATAATATTTGGTGTTATAAAAGTAAAATCAAATCTACAATGATTATGACGCTGTCAACAAGCAGTGTAGATAAGATGATGTTGTGACTGATGGTCATGCTACATTACATTTCCTTACATGTTCCTTTGGTCAGGCTCGTGTGACAACCTACCTGACATCTCTGCCACCTTCTGTAAATCAACTCAAAACCATTAAATGGAGATTGATAATACAGGATCCAAAAATTAAGAAATTGAGCAATGCTGACATAGTGTGGCTATAGTAGGGACCTGGTGGGGCCCCATCTGGAGCACTGGGTCCAGTTCTGGGCTCCCCAGTTCCAGAAGGACAGGGAACTGCTGGAGAGGGGACAGCAGAGGGCTACAAAGATGATGAGGGGCCTGGAGCATCTCTCTGCTGAGGAAAGGCTGAGGGAGTTGGGTCGTCTTAGTCTGCAGAAGAGAAGACTGAGGGGGGATCTGATCAACACCTATAAATACTTCAAGGGTGGGGGTCAGGAGGATGGGGCCAGGTTCTCCCCAGTGGTGCCCAGGGACAGGACAAGAGGAAACGGGCACAAACTTGTACACAGGAAGTTCCACCTAAACATGAGGAGGAACTTCTTTGCTGTGAGGGTGGCAGAGCCCTGGAAGAGGCTGCCCAGAGAGGTGGTGGAGTCTCCTTCTCTGGAGACATTCCAAACCCACCTGGACACTTTCCTGTGGGACCTGCTCTGGGTGACCCTGCTGTGGCAGGGGGTTGGAGGAGATGATCTCCAGACGTCCCTTCCAACCCCATATCGTTCTGGGATTCTGGGATTCTGTGTGAGCCTCCTGTGACAGGGAAAAGCTCATTTTATCTTTTATTAGTGTAGCTTCAAAGAATAGCAAATTTAATACATACCATCTGAAACCGTAATATTTGCTAAATAGAAAACATATTTTCTATCTGGGGCAAGAAACTGTTCCATAACTGTACATTCACACTCGATGTGAGCATCTGAAACAAGCAGTTGGAAGCATCTTTCAGTTCTAGCGTACATCTTGACAAGCCTAAGAAAGCCAAACCAAACAACATATTTTGTGAGCAAACAGCTCACTGGATGCAGCTCCCATAAATGGCTTGGATCAGTCGCCAGTTTCTGAAGGTTCAGGCTGGACATTCAACACAGCTTCTGCATTAACATACACGTCTCCAACACTGACACCCGGGAGCCTCACAATTTCCAGTCCTGAAGATTCCACAGATTCACAAGAACTTGATGCAGAAACCCTTAGGATTAATAGACATGACACGTTCCAACAAGGTATACTCTAGCTTTTAAGTCCTGGCTTGGGAAAAATCATAAATACAAGATTCCCTTCCCAGCCCTCCCTTATTTTCTGAGCTTCCCGAGAGCTCACAAACCATTATCTTTGACCATTGCAACCAAGCGTTTCCTCCTCACAGTAATCATCAAGCTCCACGACGCTGTTCACCACATTATTTATAGTGTACGAGTCTCAGTAGTTTCAAGTGCTTTGGACATAATGTATGTCTCTTTGGGGGAAAATTAGTCAAGTGCAGGCCATTTTGCCTGGAAGAAGCCCATCTAGCATCTTCTTGTGGGCAGATAACTTTCAAACGCCACTTTGAGTGGCAAAGAGCTTGAAAGCAGCTCTTCAACAAACCTCTTTAGCCTCTTTGAGGTCACAAATTCCTTTCGAACTTCATCTTTGATCCCTCCGACTTCCGTAATTAGTGCGGTACGCAGCAGAACACATCTGAAACCCAGAAATGGGCTCTGAAACATGCAGGCGCTCCGTTCCCGGATGTGAAGATACCCCGAATCTCAGCGATTGCACTGAAGTAAATACCAGCACCTCTCAAATCATTTAGCTCTTTCGAATCTCTGAATTAAGATTTACTTGGCCTACACTTAAGACTCGATTCTACTGAAAACAAGACTCGTTCAATCCAGAAATCTTTGGATTGATGCCACCACTCATGAAGGAGCTCATAAATGAAACCAAAGTCAATTCTGGGTTAGTTATGTAGAAGAAATCCACTCCCCCCCTCTTTCTTTTTCAAGTCAGCTTCTACTGCTACGGAGTAGCTCCAACGTGGGGACCACCTCCCATGTCAACGTGCACATCCAGAATGTCAGAAGAATGTTTTCTCCAGAAGAAATTTCCCACTGGGAAATGATGCAATTTTAACTGCCAGCAACTCAAAAGCCTCTCTCCACAAGGAGTCTTAAGGCTGGATTACCCTTGCTGCCAGCAGCAAACTTAAAAGTTTTCAGGAATTCAAACCTTACTAACAGCATGAAGAAGAGTGACATGAGGGAAAAAGACTTTGGGAATGAGAATAATATTGCAGTATCGCTCGTGTTCTTATTTCCTCTCATAAAAAAAAAAGCCTGCTGATGCAAAGTCAGAAGTAAATGAGTCTGCAACACACTCAGAGAGGCCAGAGTGACACTTTTGGTTGAACTTTTTCCTTTAGGTTGTCTCCTTTCCATTAGTTTATGTATCTTAGGTGACGTGAAGAACACTAAAAGAGCCTTCCAGTCCCAGCTTGCAATCCTGGAAGCAGGAATGAGCATGTCAGCACTAAAAAAATGCAAATTTATACCAGGCTGGAACGAATTCCAGCCTTCAAGGTTAGTTACACAAATACCTCAACTGTTACCCTGTGCCTCTCCTTGACCAAGAGCAAGAATTTGGGCAAGAATTCTCGGGCAAGAATTTGGGCAAGAATTGCAAGACCATCAGAGAAGCAAATCCTGGAGAATTTTGGAAATTTATAGATTCAATATAAGTGACCTCAGCCCCCAAAAAAGTCAGCTAACATAGTGAAAGGCAATGACTACTAGGAAACAGCAGCTACTTACTTGCCATAACTGCAAACTAAAAAGAATTTGAAGCTTAGGCCTATCAACCCAGATACTCTCATCACATTTAAGACGTATATATGCCTACATTTGAACTGGAATTGCATTGCTTTTGATCAGCTTGAAGGATTTCCCCCAACTTCAGGTCATTTGTTCTTTAGCAATCTAAACAGGGTTGGTAAGTACAGCACCATTACTCACCGCCTGATTTTAAGTTATTGAGACAGGCAGGGACACAGCAAATGTCACCAGGAGCCCTAGAGTGCGTTCACGCACCAAAACATCACTTTTTCCCTTGCAGTAAACCCTGTCTCCTCCCCTCGTTAATAGAGCATCATCTTTGCCGAGATGTCCCCTTGCTTTGCAACGCAACCGCTACCAGCATCTTGTTCTGAATTTCCTTTCAAAAAAAAAAATTAATTTGAATAAACCTACCCTGAGGGCAGTGGCAAATTAAAAAAGACAATTTACAAAATTAACAAAACCTATACATGTTGCGGGTTTTGTGTTTTGTTGTTGGGTTTTTTCCCCCCTCCGAGTGACCGTAAGGATAAAACTCTGCAGAGAGCAGGAAACGCACCAATCCAACAGGCTGCTGGTTTACGTGAACTTGAAATCATGGATCAAATTATTCCTCAGTTAAATTTTAGTTCTTTGATACAAATCACAGAATGGTTGGAGTTGGAAGGGACCTTAAAGATCATCGAGTTCCAACCCCCCTGCCCTGGGCAGGGACACCTCCACTAGAGCAGGTTGCTCCAAGCCCCATCCAGCCTGGCCTTGAACACCTCCAGGGATGGGGCAGCCACAGCTTCCCTGGGAAACCTGTTCCAGTGCTTCACCACCCTCACAGGAAAGAATTTCCTCCTAATATCTAATCTAAATCTCCCCTCTTCCAATTTAAAACCATTACCCCTTGTCCTGTCACTACACTTCCTGACAAAGAGTCCCTCTCCGGCTCTCCTGGAGGCTCCCTTCAGATATTGGAAGGCTGCTATGAGGTCTCCCCGGAGCCTTCTCTTCTCCAGGCTGAACAACCCCAGCTCTCTCAGCCTGTCTTCACAGGGGAGGTGCTCCATCCCTCTGATCATCTTCGTGGCCCTCCGCTGGACCCGTTCCAACAGGTCCATGTCCTTCCTGTGTTGAGGACTCCAAAGCTGGACACAGTATTCCAGGTGGGGTCTCACGAGCGCAGAGTAGAGGGGTAGAGTCACCTCCCGTGACCTGCTGGCCACACTGCTCTTGATGCAGCCCAGGATGGGGTTGGCTTTCTGGGCTGCCAGCACGCACTGCTGGCTCATGTTGAGCTTCTCATCCACCAACACCCCCAAGTCCTTCTCCTCAGGGCTGCTCTCCAGCCATTCTCCGGCTAGAAATACCATGGGTCATGGTATTTCTTGTGAGACAATTTTGTAATTCAGAATTAACAAGAGCACCCATAAAAGGCATTTCAGGACGACGTAGTATCTCCCGAGGTGAAAACACTAAACTTCATCCCACAGCCACAAAATAGCATCTCCGATAAAACTCTGTCACCCATTTTACAGTTCCTTCCCTGGCTGGAAAAGGATTTGTAAAAGGACATCCACAGCACTTCCTCAGTATCAAACTGAGATTTATTTCTCAGTAATAAACTCTCAGTTAAATTTCTAAATTGACAGGTTTTACTAAGTTTGCATATTTGCATTAACACTTTTGAAAAAATTACCAGTGCAGAAAAAAAAGTGATTTTCAGAGCTGAATTCTGACTACTTTGAAAAATAGAATTAAGAATGAATACTATCCAGTTACATTATTAGAAAGAGACCCAAGGGGAGGGTCAGGAACAAGCACAAGACAAAGAGAAAATCAGGTTGTAAAAATGCTACTAGATACACACATTATATCCACATACACATGAAAGTGAAGAGCTAGAAAATCTCTGATAAGAAAACATCAGATGGGTCAGTAAGTTATATATTATAGTCACAATACATGAGGAAATTGTGTTAAAAAATGTGATCCTGTGTGACACATCCCCAGACAAAACCAACTGAAAGAGCAACAAGTTTTTTGTTTTGTTTTGTTTTTTTTTTTTAATATGTAATCTAAGGTTATCAGCTTTTGAGATTCAGCCCATAGATTGGTATCTGAGGTTGGCTCAGATACCAGTTAAATTCTCCCACACAGGTGCCTCCCAGTAGTCAAAACTGCTCTTCCATCTGTGCCTCATCCCGAGTCTGCAATATTTGTTTTGTCTGCAATATTTTTTTGCAGTATTTGACACACAATTATCTCTTTCACCTCACAGCAAGTCTGCTGCGAGGCAGGCAACGGACAGCTTACAACTCAAATATTTTAAAATATTACGTTGATGTCTTTGATATTTCAGTTAAGCCGATGTCACATCTCTAAGACTTCAAAATAATGTCTTTTTATCTTCAGGATACAACAGTCGTAAGGACTTTAGGAGGACCCACAGCCCACGTGGCTTCCAACAGTCTATCAAGGAAGTTTTATTCCTAAAGTTCTAAACACTAGGACCTTCTTCCAATTCATTTCAATATTTTTATCCACTTTAAACGTAGTAAATCAAGAGATGACACTATCAAAACATGAAGTCCCCTGAAAAACTCATTCGATACAGATGAAGAAAGTTCATGAACATACATAACAAGAAAGACAACCAAAAAAAAAAATTCTGAGACACAGACTTTAGGACTTTGCCACAGCAGAACTCTCCCACCCCTGTCCCCAGCTCCAGCCCTTCCAGGGAGGGAACTACTCACAGAAGGTAAAAGCACTTTGGGTACAAACATCTTCTGTGGATTTTTGTTTTGCCGGTTTTGTGGGGTTTTGACTTTTTTTTTTTTTTTGGTTGGTTGGTATTTGTTTTGTTTTGTTTTTTTTAAACCAAAAACTAGAAAAGTGAAAAGCCCAAAATTTCTACTGATGCAGGAGACGGGCAGATTGTACCAAACACACACACCCCCCCCCTTTTACTCGTGCCTTTATCAAGACTTAAAGCAGTGTATCCGAAAGACGACTGAAAACAGCCAAGCTTCCTCCCGCTTAAACCAGCTCTTACAGTAACACCTCTTCAGGAGACTACAAGTTGAACCTATAAACAGTTCCCACCCCTGACTCAAACAGAGTAGTAACGTATTTTAAACAATAAAGAAAAAAACCACCCTAATATGAAGAGGGAAACCCACCCCTTTGAGCAATTCAATTTTTATTTTTTTTCTAAAAATCTGATCATCCAATTGCTTCTTCCTTGACTTTCACACAGCTGAGGTTTGTACCCTCATCATCCTCCATCTCAAGCTGCAGGTGCAACCACCTTTGAGACAACCCAGTCACAATATCATTAGATTAAAAAAAAAAAAAAGAAACCTTGATACTGGGATTTCATTCAGGCATTTCTGAAAAGCAGGGTATCCTTCTTGTGGCTTGATACTCCCCAATGGGGAGTTCCTATCACATCACCACTTGTTATTAATGACAGCTGCATGAAAACCTGCATTCCATTGGGAATTTTGCTTGCTTGTGGGCATCAATTACGCTTATGTAAAAAAAAAAATATTCCCATTTTGAAATATTAGGATTACCACAAATAGGATATACAATGACCATAATTTGGTCGTTGACCTGACTATAATTTTTGTGCTATTGATCCTTCTTCTATCATCATTTGCTCCAGGGCTTCTACGGCACATTCCTGTTGACCCACTGAACCTTCCAACCATTTAAAAAAAAAAAACAAACCCACACCTCTACATCTGCTGCCATTGAATTGACTGGATTTTTTACTCTTGAATTTACTCAAAGAAAATGCAGTTAGGCCATCTGGAAGCACCTTTGAGAATTCTGTTGCTTTTCCACACGCGAGACACGCAGTTGTATGGTCTTCTAGCTCTTGTGAAGAGCACAGCCTCCCAAGAACGCGGCGTATCCGGTGGCAAGGAAGCTTCCTCAAAAACCGTCATTTACACAAATAACAACAGCAGCTGCAGTTGTACTAACTATGTAAAGCTCCAAGAGCTAACCGCATCTAGAATTAGGTCATGAGCTCATCACAGCCAAGTCAGAAATAAGTTTTTGGGAAAATATTGCACAATGGCATGGGTACAGTGAGGGCAAAGAGAATTAATGCCTCATTCTAAAGCAGCTGGTCATTGCCACTTTGCCACTTAATTTTATTAGTCCTCACCATGATTCAGGACATCACTGCGTTAGGTACTGTACAGACACACAATTAAGTAAATTCACCAGAGCAGGAAACCTGCAATGAAGGGAGATTCTAGCTGTTAAGAGGAACTCAGCAGCAGTTGTGGGGGTATGTTCTCATTCAGTTTTGACTACAGGAACTCCAGAATTGTCATAGAATGGTTTGAGTTGGAAGGGACCTTAAAGATCATCGAGTTCCAACCCCCTGCCCTGGGCAGGGACACCTCCCACCACACCAGGTTGCTCCAAGCCCCCTCCAACCTGGCCTTCAACCCCTCCAGGGATGGGGCAGCCACAGCTTCTCTGGGCAACCGGGGCCAGGCTCTCACCACCCTCACACCAAAGAAGTTCTTCCCCACATCTCAGCTCCATCTCCCCTCTGTCAGTTTGATTTACTGGCATGGAGTGTAAAACCCTTTACGTGAACACACATGCCACTTCCACCTGTACAGATTGACCACGAGCTCATCAAATCAAGGCACCAGCAGCAAATATCCACTTTAACTTCTAATTAAATGACTACCGGGTGCAAACAAATGAAGGACCAGGCTCACGATCTCCAGTCATACATTCCTAATTCAGTAATACTACAGAATTATAGTTCTTTTTTTTTTTTTGTAGGGATAAGTCTTCAGCCAGCTCTCTTCACAATTCACTTTTTGAAGATGCTCACATCAGCAGATAACATGATCCGTGAAAAATGTTTTTTTATGTTTAACATAAAAGTTAACATAAAGTTGTCAACAAATCCTGTAAAAAATTAATTCCTTGATCCAGTTTAAGAGATGAAATGAGCCTAAACGTATGTAGTGTGAATGTAGATCTCCACGGGCCTATGAGAAGGAAGATTTATTGTATGGAAAAACAGGGAAAACTATCCCCAGACTCTTCAAATGCCTTTCCTGGGGACTGATTCAGGAGGCACTGAAGTTATTCCAGAAATTGGCTTCATTCCCTAGAATAAGGGCATCACTGTGTTAAATTGTTAATTCCTATCTCCTTTCAACAACCGCAGAAAACACCAGGAATAGATTAAGTCACTTGGAAGTCATTTGAAATACAGAATTCAAGCGCTGCCTCATCCAACCTAAAGATTAAACTTGCAGGTTATTCCAATGCTACTATAATAAAAAAGCACCAATAGAAAAAAAATACTATTTTTCCCACAACTCCTGTTTAATGTCTACAAGGTTATTTTTTTTATTGCAACAAGACATTGTAAAACTTCCATTTTAGTCTAACTTTAGATGTACGTTGGCAGAGACAAGAGACTATAGCAATTTTAGTTATGATATTAAAGAGTTCTCAGATTGTTTTTTTAATTATTATTTGATTTCAAGCTACATCCCTTTTCACACAGTCTATTAGGATCTACTGTTATTTAAAAAAAAAAAAAAAGCAACTTTGACTATACTGGACCACAGCGATCCAGCAACTCCCAATTAGACAAATACGAGTCAAAATATGCATTTCACTCTAAATAAGTGTATAAGCACTTCTCACCAGTTTAATTATAATATACTGGAAGTGCTGAGTGATTGCTTTTCATGAAGAGGAGCTGAAATGCTAATTAGCACTTTTTTAACAAGTGTTTCAGTTTGTATAAGTGTTTACTGCCAATAAAAGGGATTAATATAGCTCTCCTCTTGTGCAGTTGGATTTAAATTTGCTGCTATATTGTCTTTACAGATAGCTGGTTTCTTCTTGGAAAGCCAGCGTGGGGGTGTACTCATCAATAATTCTTCCAGCTTTTTAACTCTTGAATAAAAAAAAGTCAGTGAAATGATGATTCACACAATAGAGCTTAAATACTTTTATTCTTACTGATCACCAGAGTTAAGATTTCCAGTTTGGCATGCTTTCTTGTCCAATTCATTCATTCATTGACATATCACCAGTTAAATAAGCACCTGACCTTTTTGACGTCCAGAACGTGCATGTTCACAGAACCTGCCTTTATTTCCTCAGCTGGTGAAGTTCTTTGTACGACTACATCCATGGTTTTCTTCCTTACACCTCGCTCGGGGACAGGCTCTCCCACAAACAATGCCACACCAGTGACCTCTTGATTGATACCCTGTTCAAAAATATTGTTCCTAATATCCAATCTGAACCTCCCCTGGTGCAACTTGAGGCGTTTTCCTCTTGTCCCATCGCCTGTTCCTTGGGAGAAGAGACCGACCCCCCCTGGCTACACCCTCCTTTCAGGGAGTTGGAGAGAGCGAGAAGGTCTCCCCTCAGCCTCCTTTTCTCCAGGCTGAACACCCCCAGCTCCCTCAGCCGCTCCTCACAAGACTTGTGCTCCAGACCCCTCACCAGCTCCGTTGCCCTTCTCCGGGCAGCTCTATGGCTCCAAGTACTTGCAAAATAACCCACGCAAAGTCAGAGAGGACTACTACTCCTGCTCCACTTCAGATTAACAAAATACACCTATATTGCTCTAAGATTCCTCAAATCCCACCTACAGAGATCTCCCTTGATTTATTTGGAGGCTCTGGTAGGATCACTCCTACAAAACCCGTTCCGTAAAGCCTGTTCTTGTTGCCAATTCATTTCTCACATGGAGGTGTCAGTTTGTCAACCGACAGACCGTACATTCTTCGATACTCACCTGCCTTCAGCCTTAATCCTAAAAGCAAGTCCATCCAGCAGCCCTTCAGCTCAAAGGCCGTCTCATCTCAGCTCATAGATTTCCCTATAGACAGGAGCATCCTCTACTAATCTTGCGGTGGCTTCAGGACATTAAAGAAAATAACCCTCCAGCAAACCTGTCAGACATCACCTGCTGGGATTCTGATTTTCTGTCACGGATACAGGCAGCTTTAGGTGCACGGCTGTAAGACCCGGGATCCGTTCCCTCTATAGTTTGTGAACCATCATGAAGCTGGTTATTTCATTCAGAATCCATCCTTGACCAAAGCCAGCCCGTGTCCCAAGGGGAGGAAAAACCAAATGGCTTAGAAGATCTTTAGAGATCTTCTGGCTTTAGAGACCCAACCAATTTCAATCTGGCAAAGGAGAGCTGCCTCAAACAATTTAAGCCCCTTCGGGTTTCAGCAGAGTCAGCAGAAAGGTAAAAATCTCATTCTCCGCTCACCCTTCTTCCCCTCCCATCACCCACTCCAAACAAAAAACGAAAGTCCTTTTTTCGGGGGCTCTTCATAGACAATCAATAAGCTCAAGCTTTGAAACGGTTGTTGAACACGCTGTCTTTTGGCTCGACAACAGATCAAATGGGATGCAGAAGAGATGATTGGGATGAGCACAGAAACCATGGCGACCACCAGAATTGCCTTAAGAAAATGAGAGCACGGAAAGCACAGGACTCATGGAATCGCAGGTTGAACCGTGGGATTAAAGGATCTTTTAGCTGCACTAGAAGCCAGTAGAAGAAATTGTGTGCAGGAGGGAAATGCAGAGAACTCGGGGAACCCTGGTGATGGTCCCCCCATCAGATACAAGGTTGGCAGAGGTAGCTTAGGCTTAGGTGGCTCCACTTTGAAGGACTTTCATAGACTACCTCTTCTCAAGAGCATAGGAGGAACCTATGGAAGACAATTCGGCTGGAACCATCAGGAAAGAGCACACATCTACATCAAGAATTCACAATTCCATTCTGCCTTACCAACAACAGAAAATACACCTCTCGTAATAAACTTGCAGCCCAGGAAGTTGCACAGAAGGTCACCACAGGGACAAAAGCCTTTACATTTGAACACATTAGTGACATCTCAAGCAATAGAGCACAATTTGCAGGGAAGCACAAAAGGACTCACAGGTGAGGACCACCTGAGGTGCATGTTACCTTCCTGCAAACTTCTTTCAACCATTTACCACAAAAATCTAAGTAGAACTTGGATATAAACTACAGATTATTGATGCAAATCCACTGTAACACGTTCATTCCACTCTTAATTTAGATCTCAAAGTGCCCACCTATGCAATAAGTGTCCATTTATCCACCCAGAAGTGCCGTCTCACGAAAATTCTAAGAATATGTGGAAAAACTATTAAAAAAAAAAAAATCAGTAAGTTTCCACCACTGAACTTGGCACGCCACCAGCTGCACAAAGCCACGATTTTAATTGCTAAAAGTGCAAGCCCACCTGCTTTACATCATCTTTTTGAAGGCAAGAACTGGCATCACACTTAAGACAATTCTCTCTTCAGCAAAGGAAGAAGTATATTGAAGCCGGCACAATTATACCCCCCAGCACTATATGGTTGCTCCAGATTTATTTGCACGCTTATATCGACGAATACAACCCTTAAATTTTCACAATTAGCTGCTTGTGCTGTTTTCTCCCCAACTACACCACATTTCCTAGGCTACCATCTGGCCCCGTAAAAGCAGCCTTACCGAGACAGAAATAAAGCAAACTTTCATAGCTTTTCGGCCCATAGCACCAATAAAAGCTAAAACTGCTTATTCTACTACCGAAGCTATTTTTAAAACTCCTTATCCCAACGTGTACATGGCTTATCCTTATATGATACCCCACAGGCGTTATGCTAAAATGAGATTTTTTTACTCCGTATTAGGCGATTGCATCTTGCGCAAAATGCCTGCCAGCTGACAAAAAGCCTTTGCTGTTCTGTTCCCAATACCTGACTCGGGAACCGACATCAGGAGCATTTGTTTGACATGAATACGGAGATATGTGAAAAAAAAAATCTGCGTTCAAAACAAGACAGACTATGATGAAAGGTCAAGTTTGACAGGCTGGAAAAGGAAAAAAAAAAAAAAAAGCCTGAAGGCTCCTCTTCAAATCAAGTTTGAGTTTTCTTCAAAGGTCAATGTCACTGTGACCTATTTCAATGTTCTTCATTAGTAGGCCCCAGAAATGCTTCGAAATATTACTGCTCTTTTGGGGAAAAACCTTAAAGCTGATAAAAATTTATCATCGCACGACCAGCACAACGCAGCCTCCACAGCACGTCAGTCCCTGTGATTAAAGAGGCTTCTCCGTATCATTCATCTTTGCACGAAAATTCAGAAACATTTTCCATCTTCCTGAGGGTTCCAAAAACCACTCTATCGACACACTCACCATCTAGTGAATATTCCCCCAAATGTAATGGAAGTTTTTCACCTAGCATTCCAAATAACCTGATTTGTTTTGGGATAACTTAATGCTTTTTGTACTCCCAGTGCATACCAGTCAATTGTCATTAGAGCACCCACTCGGAAGAAATCAAGATGATACTTATTTTTGACTTTTTTTTCCCCAGGAGGCTTCCTCCAGCATCCTGCAGAGATGACGTATCCTGTCTGTTCAAGTCTAACATCACCACTGCATCAACTGGCATCACAGATAAGATCCATAACTATCAACTAAAGGTACCAAATAAAGCATTTCTTAAGAGAAATGAGATTTGTAGGTATGGAAGAATTTTTTAGTTTTATTCAAATTTGTGCCAGTTTAGAAAGAACAACACAAACTGAGTGTATGAAGGTCATTGCTCTTTCATTTTGTAGGTAACTGCAGAGTTCAATTTAGATCTGCTTAAAGTTGAGTCTCCAAACTGTTTTTATTCCAGTTGATCCACATCGCATTAAAAACACTCTCAAGTCGTTGATTCCCTTGAAATACTTTTCAGTAAAGAGAGGAAGAGGTGGAGAGACAGAGCAGAAAGGCATGAAGCAACTAAATCCTCCACCAGAAACAGATTAAACAACATACAGGTTTAATACTTTCCCCTCCCACAAGTTTATTTTGGAAGAGATCTAGACCAGGCAGAGTTCCCGTCCAGTTACGCGTTTTGGAAGTACAATAAGTCACAGGATACAGCAAGTTATAGAGCTTTCATTTCACCTCCCTTAATAAATAAATCTAAATAAGATAGCTGCATCCATTTGTCTACCCCCAAAAAAAGAACTAACAAAAATACTTGTTTAAAAAAATCATACAATTAAGATTTTATTGAAAAATTGGGGAAGGGGGGTGTAGAGATCACGATTTACTATTATCTTTTTGTATTAATTACCTCCCAAAAGCGTACAGATTCCCTGAAAGTTCACAGATAGAGCTCTTCACCATTAATATCAATACACATCACACTTATACGCCTTAACATTAGAAACTAAAGGTAACGATCAGCATATTCCCTGATGTACTGAGTACGGTTCCCCCCTTAATATAGAAAAGGATGCTTATACTATTTATACCATAAGAAGCTTTCATGAGTGGTATTCGAGTGCTTTGCAACTTCAGGGAAATAAGTGCACAGAGGTCGAGATAAATATTTGTTCTATTGGTACCTTAGCAAAATGCAATTTAAATTCACGGCAGCTTTTAGCATAATCCAACCGTTGCAGACAGGGTGACAGCTAAACAATGGCATCTCTCCCCCTCTCCTGGGGAAATCACTTCTTCCATCTCCCACTCAAGTACATCCAAAGCCTTGGGGACACCTGGCGAATCTCAATGCACTTCAGAACATTAAACAGATGTCAGACACCTGTTTAAAGCCATCGCAGCAAGAAAGCCAAGTGCTCCTCAACTCCAACACCTGTAGGTCACAGGTTTTGCAGATATAGAAGAGGCACGGGGAAGGAATGGGC
The DNA here is from genome assembly GCF_964106895.1 of Numenius arquata. Taxonomy (NCBI): domain Eukaryota; kingdom Metazoa; phylum Chordata; class Aves; order Charadriiformes; family Scolopacidae; genus Numenius; species Numenius arquata. Next base: position 69,061,641 of record NC_133580.1, read on the forward strand.
ATTCACAGACAACATAAGCAGCTAAAGGTTGGTTTGCTAGAGCTGGGAGTGCTCTTCTTGCAATCCCTGAAATTCAGAATTCATAAAAAAAACTCTGGTAACTTATTCCCATGCACACTAGTGTTTCCATTATATTGCACGGACAGCTTCCAGGCTTTGCTAAGCCCCCAGTTCTCCTTCCACCGAGGAGCTGTTTAAAGAGATTTCTCTGCACAGATTTTGAACAACTGGTTCACCCAAGCTCACAGTTACCTCACCAAGAAGTATCTTCTACAAAAACAGAGGCTATTCCTCAAGAAGTTGCTGGGATTCCCTGTTGAAAAGCTTAAATCACAGGCTCTGCTCACTCATCCGGAGCCCAGGTATGAGCTTCGGTCAGATGCAGGGCTGAGCAAACAGGAGAAGAACGGCCTTCACACCAGAAAGGGGTTTATCGTGTCTCTGCTTTTGTCGTGGTTTCGGCCGAATTTACCAAAATCAGACTGACAGATGGCCCTTCCCCCCCCACCCCCCAAAAAAAAAGAGAGAGGAGAGAAAGAGATAAGGAGATTCAGAAGTTTAGAATGAACTAAACTACTTTAATGGAGAATTAATATTAAAATAAAAATAAAGAAGAAAATAATGAAATAGATACAATATCTACAAAACCGTATCAAGCTCCCAGGATGACAGTCACGTCACCGGCAGGCACTGGGAAGTCCCAGACTGGACTCAGTAATGGATGGGAACTGGGTTCCAGCTCTGGAGTCAGGAACACACGGATCGGGATCAAAGGCAGATGAACAGACAGAGTCCTCTCTGGACGTCGGCCATCGCAGGAAGGGGCTGACCCTTTGATCCCTCAGCTTTTATACTGAGCATGGGGCAGATGGGATGGAATACCCCAGTTGGTCAGGTTTGGGTCACCTCTCCTGTCCACTCCTCCCCACCGATGTGACCCCTCTACGCTTTTCCGTTTCCCACCTTCTAACGGGGCAAATAACAAAATTGTCTGCCCTTGGTTGTTATAGCAATAAGTATAAGCAAGGGCCTCTCTGCTCACCATCCCTTGGCACGGAGCACAAACATTGGGCTGATCATTCTGAGAACGAGCAGTTTTCTCCACAATGTGCCGTTAATTTCAGAGAGTTAGAGGAGGCCTGGCTGGGATGTAAAGTTACAGAACAGAAAATTGGTTCTGTTTTACTTCAAACCGGGACAGCTTTGGAGGAAAACTAAACTTAAATGCCAAGTAAAACACGCTGAATTGAGAGAAGTACACAACATTTTCATTTCTGCAGTCAGGTGGGGATGATGAGCTGGTACCAGCACAACTCAGTGGTCACCAACCGGCTTAAAAGCCTTCTCCTCCTGCCAAAGGACTCCTGCCACGCACAAAGAGGCCATGAACACGCCACAGAGACAAACCCATTTACACACAAACCCTTCTTGCGGGAAGGAGGCACGACATCCGAGGTCATCTCGCCGTGCTGGCAGCAAAACCAACGTGCATATAGAGGGGGAGGACAAGATTGTTCAATACCCAACAATTCACAGATATTCCCAATCATTAAAGAGGAGTATTATGTGCATTAGCCAAAAGCATCTCCGCAGGAGAGCCTGTTCAAATACGACTACAGTATTAGGGCTCCAGCTGTTACAAGGAAAAAAAAAAAAACACCCAAAACCACAGATATTTCTCAAATTGAATTGTACACTCTTGCATAGACTCCTCTTTCTGAATCAGAGCAATACCTCTATAGCACTGCCACTTGACACAGGTATCAGACAAGCTCTTGTGTGACTCTTTTTACTCTTAATAACTGCTTTACAAACCCCATGACACAGGAAAGCACTTCCTCAGCCTTCACACGTTCCCTTTTTTAGGGCAGGCCTGCAACATCTCAGTAGAAGACAGGCATTACGAGGCGAGCTCATCTAAAGAGGGAAATCATGAAAATCTTACCCAGGAATCCCTTTATAAGCCTCCTTCCTCTTTTATTTCCATGGAAAGCTCCTAATCTCAAGCCAGTAGATCCCACCTACTTTGTCACAGATAAGCTACAGCTTCTTGTCTCATGTAGCAGCACGCTTAAAAACATTGCTCCCTGATTTCTCTTAATGTTCCCTCTCAATTGAGATAAAGGGACAGGGATATTCATGGGATACCTCTCCTATGTCCAGGACTACAAATGAGAATGGGCTGAAGCGTATTGCAACACCACAAATACGGCCACGCATTCAGGATCCCCCTTATCCCTTTAATTACTTTTTCTAACCCCCGCCTCCTAGAGCTTTTCTCCGTAAGAAACCCACAGCCCCTTCCCAGGAACTCGTGTCTGCCTCTTTTTCTTCCCCAGCTCCTGGAAAAGTCAGCTCCTACTTACCCTTTGCTCCTCCAATGTCCAGGTAACAAGCAGGAAGAAACTCATGTCCCATTGTATGTTCCGTCCAAAAAAAAAACCAGAGCCAACAAACCATCCCTCCCGTTGCCTTGGCTGCTGCAGGAGAGAGAACAAGCCCAAGGCAACCCCTAGGAAGCCACACAAACCTTAACATGGCCTTTTTCTCCTCATTTCTAGGCGCAGGTGGCCACCCGACCTGCCCACCTCGTCAGGGTCAGATGGGGAACACCTGCTCCACAGGGCAGCGGGGAGGGATGACTCTGTTTTAATTTACACACCATGAGTCCAGAGCAGCTTCCATTGGTTTTCGTAGCTTAGAAAGAGCTGGAATATCAATAACTTGGCTAATTCTAATGAAACCCTGCCAGATTTCCATAGGTATTTCACTTAGAGAGAGCTAATGGGGTTGTGTTTTTTAAAAAAAAAAATGCTTGTCTTGAGTAACCATCTTTTATGAGGCAGCAGCTTGGGGTGGGTTTTTTTTAGCTGTTCTTAAATGATCTATGAAAACTGTCGTTCTGTGCAATCTGGAACACATTTTCTTTAATCAAATAGTATCTCACACGCTTTTTGCAGAAAAAAAAAAAAAAAAAAGTCCTAATTACCTCCTCTGGACCTAATAAAAACAGGACGGTTATTCCATGACATTTCCATGTGCCCGGAATTGCTGAATAGTCATCTTCTACCGATTTAGACTTTTCGCACATCCCAAAAAGGAAAAGATTGGCTTAAAGTTTATGAATCTTGAGATACCAGAAAGGAATGGACTGAATAAGTCTTGCCTACCCAAATGTGATGTGCCAGCACCGGGGCAAGTTAATCCCAACCAAGACTAATCTTCTAAAACAGATGACCTGAGCCAGATTTAACTCTACCTGGGCCGGAACGTTACGGTTTCAGCTGAATTATTACTTTTTAGTCTCTCTCTTTACCCAAAGCAAGGCGCTTAAAGGGTCATTTTTCATGTTGTGCCTCTCAAAAAAATAAAATAAAAAAATGCTGGAACAGCATGAGACTAACAGGCTTATGTCTGAAAACAGGCGTAATGTGTATGAATTGGTTTTAGTTCTCCTTGGTTTGCAAATACACGATCCTTATGCAGCCTGCTCTAACTGGCAGCCCTGGTTTGCTTCCTCTTTCCCAAAGGAGAAGGGAATCACAGAATCACATTGGAAGGGACCTCTGGAGATCATCTCCTCCAACCCCCTGCCACAGCAGGGGCACCCACAGCAGGTCCCACAGGAACGTGTCCGGGTGGGTTTGGAATGTCTCCAGAGAAGGAGACTCCACCACCTCTCTGGGCAGTCTCTTCCAGGGCTCTGCCACCCTCACAGCAAAGAAGTTCCTCCTCATGTTCAGATGGAACTTCCCATGTTCAAGTTTGTGCCCGTTCCCTCTTGTCCTGTCACTGGGCACCACTGAAAAAAGACTGGCCCCATCCTCCTGACACCTACCCTTGAAGTATTTATAGGCGTTGATCAGATCCCCCCTCAGTCTTCTCTTCTCCAGACTAAACAGACCCAAGTCCCTCAGCCTTTCCTCAGCAGAGAGATGCTCCAGGCCCCTCATCATCTTTGTAGCCCTTTGCTGTACCCTCTCCAGCAGTTCCCTGTCCTTCTGGAACTGGGGAGCCCAGTTCCTTGAACTGGAAGGAGCTTGTTCCATGAACTCGGCGCAAAGAGCGTCTCCTCGCCACGGTTTTGCCGCAGGGACCGGTGTGGCTGGTGCTGCAGGTGGCAAGTCTTTACCTCTTGCCACTAGTCACAAGCGCTGGCCCTTCCAGGCAAACCAGCTCTTTGTGTCGGGCAAGAGCCGTTCCCCCGCTCCCGGCAGCGCGAACGAAACACAGCCCATAGGGGATGCTAAAACCCAAATCTGAGGAAACGGGGCCTCTCCACAGCGAGGAAATGAGGAATCATCCGACTGCCAGATCTCTTCCCATTAGATATCACCCGTTTGGGAATGTTGGGAAATGTTGCCTCTTCGTCTCCTTGCGAGAAGGCGAGTTACCATATGTGCCTGGGAGTTGTCTTATTGCCAGCAGCTGAAGAAGTGTGGGTGCCCGTGTGTGAACACCAAGTAATGAAGGAAACCCCAGGAGACGTCTGATTCAATTTCCTCCGCAGTACAAGACAAACATGAAAATTCATTGTCTTGATTAGCTTTAGTGCAGGGAAACATCTTTCACAGCCGACTGTAAATCTTCTGAATGATCTCATTTAGCTTTTAACCTTCCTCTCTTTTTTCATCCCTGCGCGGATTATTCCAGTCCAGACATTTATTTATTTAAACAGCGTAAGACGGGCGTATGTTGTCTCTGGTCAGGAACGAGAAGCCTCCAAAGTGCACAAAGAGGACTAAGAACGTTATAAAAATCCTTCAGAGTTCCTTAATCCAAACACACACTGCAGATATGATTCCTAGAAATAAGACATCCAGGAGGAGAGTCCCCATCACAGACAAAATACATCTACTTTCCCCAAAACGACTGGTGTTAAGACCAGGGAATGGGGGAATTCTTTAAAAACCGGAGACTGCACCCTGTGTTTTAAGTCACCTTCCTAAGAAGGACTTCCACAAAGACACGAAAAGCCAGTGATGTGCAAAAGGACGGTGCCAGCCTGGGTCACAGAAAGAGGGGACGAGCGTTGTGATCTAATGAGACGCCGGCAGGATGCTCAGGCAGCCGCCTCATCCTTACAGTCACTGCATCTGGTTTATCTCCTCTGCCCTCCCATGGCTTCATCTCCGATGGTTCTGTTACCGTCACCGAAGGAATTCTGCAAATGTCAAGAACTGTTACGGCCAAGAGAGAAATCCCTCTCTAACATGGTGGTTTTTTTTTTTCTCCAGAATTTTATTAATGCAAACGGTGATGGAAATTATTGATCCGCTTTCAGAAGGCACACAGGGGATTAAATCACAAACAGAGCATTGTATCTCAATCTGGTTTCCATCAGTATTCTTCCTCATCGGTCAGAAAAATCTAAAAATCAAAGCTGTTGCATGCTTCAATAGGCAAAATATATGCAACCAAAATCTCACAATATACAGTCCTACCTCAGATCCTCTTTATGTTTTAGAAACCTCAGTTAGCTATAAATTTTACAGAATCTTCCTGAAATAACTAAATATCATCTTCTCAACAGTGCAAAATGTCAAAAAAAAAAAAAAAAGGATGTGCTTTTTCCCATCATCTCTTCCTAATATAAACAGGGGGCAACAAAGACCAGCAGGAATATTTTGTTTGTGTGTTTTTCATTCTCACGCAAGTCCATGCGACCTCAGAAGAATTACGAAAATTAATACCTGTCTTCAAACAGAATTTAAAGACACAAAGATTCAGGGCATCTCGCTTGAATTCTTCGAATTCAGATCTCATCGAAACCAGCAGCCCGGGTTTCCTCCAGTCTGCAGGGAGGGATGGGCACGTTTAATCAGCTTTTTAATTCATACGTCCTAAAGCCTCTCGTGATGCACAGTAGAGCCTGGGGAGATATTTTCTCTCATCATGGATTATGCCAGCCCAAGGGATTGGTTTAGGTTAGACGTTTGACTCTTAGAAAGATAACCTCCAAAAATCATACCTGAACTCTTTATGATAGATTCTCCGTACTGCCCACCCAGAGAGAGGAAATAATTAACAAACAAGCAATCATTATCACCAATGTATCGCCCGTGTCATCAAAGACAGGCCTATCTGGCCAGTTTTGATGGCTTTCTGGCAAGCCGGTGCCATCCTGACCCATCCATTACACCTGCTCAGAGTGGCCACCACACCTCCTCCTCCAGAGGAGGACATCATAATACGACGTGTTTTCTGGTAACTTTAATTGCCTTTAAAATAATGAATATGTAACAAAACAAGACCACATAAATCAGTTCCCAATAATGTTTTGCATATATGTTCTCTCTCTCTCTCGATGTTCTCTCTGTCAATGAAGGCATCGAGCGCCTATCCCTGTCCAGAACTTCCAGAAAGAAGCAGACAAACATTTTTCCCCAAAAACAAGGAAGAATAGACCCATCTAGACCCAACAGACCCATGAAAACAGCCTTCCCATCCTGATTTCAGTAGGGACTGGGAATGGCAGCAAAGGTGAAGTAGTGCCCAGGCTTCTTCAAAACTAACATAATTTCCTACATATTTTGTCTTTTTCGACTTGTTTTTATTATCAGATCAATAATATAGAAGACCAACAGTGTGGGGACATCCTGAGGATACATCTCTAGATACCCACCAACCATCGCACAAGTGTGTCGATGCCAGAACACATCAGGTCAGGCTGCATGGGAGGGCAGGGCTGGAGGGAGCCGAGTGAAAGCTGCCACCTCTCCGTGAATTAAACAGCACAAAAATAGGCTCATCTGCAGGAAAACGACACGCCATACGCATTGAGTTCACAGTCATTCACTTGAAAGTACGCAGCCAGTAACACATCCTTGATGTCATACCAATGTTTTAATGTATGTCGGTGTCATTAAAAAAAAAAAAAATCCTAAAATTCTAGAGAGGCTTCCACAAAAGCCAAGATTAAGGAATTTCATAGATTCATAGATTCATAGATTGGTCCAGGCCGGAAGGGACCTCCAAAGGTCATCTAGTCCGACCTCCCCGCAGTCAGCAGGGACACCCCCAACTAGACCAGGTTGCCCAGGGCCTCGTCGAGCTTCACCTTGAATATCTCAAGGGAAGGGGCCTCAACCACCTCCCTGGGCAACCTGTTCCAGTGTTCCACCACCCTCATGGTAAAGAACTTGTTCCTAATATCCAAGCTAAATCTCCCCTTCTCCAACTTAAAGCCATTGCCCCTCGTCCTGTCACTGCAGGCCTTTGTAAACAGACCCTCCCCAGCCTTCCTGTAGCCCCCCTCAGGGACTGGAAGGCCGCTATGAGGTCTCCCTGGAGCCTCCTCTTCTCCAGGCTGAACAACCCCAGCTCCCTCAGTCTGTCCTCACAGCAGAGGGGCTCCAGCCCCCTGATCATTTTGGTGGCCCTCCTCTGGACCCGCTCCATCAGGTCCATGTCCTTTCTATATTGAGGGCTCCAGACCTGCACACAGTACTCCAGGGGAGGTCTCACCAGAGCAGAGCAAAGTGGCAGAATCACCTCTCTGGATCTGCTGGCAACACTTCTTTTGATGCAGCCCAGGGTGTGATTGGCCTTCTGGGCTGCGAGAGCACATTGCCTGCTCATGTCCAGCTTCTCGTCCATCAGCACCCCCAAGTCCCTTTCCTCAGGGCTGCTTTCTAACACCTCATCCCCCAGGCTGGATTTACACCAAGGATTGTTTTGGCCCAGGTGCAGGACCCTGCACTTGCTTTTGTTGAACCTCATGAGGTTCATCTGGGCCCACCTCTCCAGATCCCTCTGAATGACATCCCGTCCCTCTGGTGTATCGACAACACCACACAGCTTGGTGTCATCTGCAAACTCGCTGATGGTGCTCTCAATCCCTCTATGTCGTTGATAAAAATGTTAAACAGTACCGGTCCCAGCAGGGACCCTTGAGGGACACCACTTGTCACTGCTCTCCATCTGAGAGATGTCACCATCATTTCCATGAGCTTCCATTCAGAAATATACCTGGACTGTCAAACAGCAACAGCAGCTGAGACGATGTCCTATGTTCCCAACAGATGATACACAGCAAATAACATTAAAACACACACCCCCATAAATTCTGTGTATGGAGCGTGTCAGACAGATCAGAGAAAGGGAGGATTTCAGACTGAACCGATCTCTAATACGAAGTCATTGGTAAATTCCCCCTCACTTTGCTCTGCTACTAACCTTTAATAGATGAAAAGTTAAAATAGTTAAAAACTACTTTTAAAATAGTTAAAAATGACTTTTATATAGCGCATACTGATACGTGCTAATGCTTTTTTCCCCACAACTGAAATGTAAAATTGCTTTGTAAAAAGTTTCCAATTTCTATTTGTTTTCTTCTAGTTCAATTTGAGTGCTCCAGCTTCTCCTCTTCCCTGGCAATAATAGCTCTGGAGCTTTCATAGAAGTTTTGTAATATTGATAAAATCCCCAAAGCAGCAATAGCAGAGCTGCAAGATTTGCTGCTCTTGCTGTTTCTGTCAAAGACCTTTATATTTAATTAAAACTAACGATGACTCTGCAAGGTCTCAATAAAAACCGGCATGCATTTGAAATAACATTTGTTGTGTATTTTACATATACTACCTTCATCCAGCCTGTCCCCATGCCTTACACAGGACAGCAATCTGACAGGGATATAGCCCACATATTTTTATTTGGGGTAAAATCCTATGAGATAAGTACAAAGTCAGTGCATTCGAACGCCATTTAACGTCGTTTCTGTTCTTTTCTGCTTGAGGAGGAACCGACACATTTATTCCTCTGACCAGTGCTAAGAAGATCAAATTAAAAAGAGAAGCCTGAATTAAAATGAAACTTCTATTTTAGGGCGAAGCAAGTGCACAACGCGTTCATTAACATGCAAATACAATTACCACAATGATGCTACTTTTACTGACACTCCATATTCTATCTTAAGGAGCCCGAGTCTTTTTATAGCCCTGCAGAACGTGTTAAAGGGAGTTTTATCAAAATAATTGCTTTGGAAAAAGGCACACACTTTGACATTGCTCGTTGGCTCCGAGTCCATAGCTCTCCGTGTCACATCAGGCAGTATATTCCGGTTCTCTTTGATGCAGAGTAAGTGCCACCAGGTATTTATGGAGTGAAGGACAATGTTTTACTATCAAAGAGGTATTTAAGCCTTTAACGGGACGGATTCCCAGCTCTGTCTCAGAAGAGGTGCACAGACGGATGCAAATATTGTTGCTAAACTGACATTGAAGAATTACTCCTGCTATAGGCATGTCCTGCAGAAGGGGAAATTAATTAATCTGCTCATAGTGCAAATAATCTTGCCTTTTACTACAGACCTCGTTTAAGTAGCACAGTAAGTTCTGGAGCTAATTTTTCACAGAAGGTCTGCAGAGTATGATTTAGCTTAATAATATCTAATTTGCCCATGATTTTTTTTTCTATCTTCTGTGGAGGTTTCTGATTCTAAACAAAACCCTCACTCAAAATTGGATTTAGAGAATCACAAAAGAAACTTGAGTGTCAACATGAAGAGTCTGATTTTATAACGTCAAAGACATTCCCATGAGAATGAAACAATTCTGTAGACTCTTAAATCATGCTTTCTGGACTTCTGAGTATGAATTACTTCTACAGACTGACTATCTCCCTAGCAGGCATTTTCATATGATTTACGGATGACTTGGTCTTGCACAGACTCCAGTGTAAGTTCAGGAAACACACTCTCATCAGCCCTGGCATTATATGTCCTTCCCCATAACTGGCCTTGGAACCAGTTTATTTATTATCTATAACAAAACTCTATATTCTTATGTTCCCAGCAGAGCACACAGCATTACCACATACCAGACTTAGAATCATGGAATGGTTTGGGTGGGAAGGGACCTTAAAGCCCATCCAGTGCCACCCCCTGCCCTGGGCAGGGACACCTCCCACCAGACCAGGTTGCTCCAAGCCCCCTCCAACCTGGCCTTGAACCCCTCCAGGGATGGGGCAGCCACAGCTTCTCTGGGCAACCTGGGCCAGGCTCTCACCACCCTCACAGCAAAGAAGTTCTTCCCCACATCTCATCTCCATCCTCTGTCAGTGTCAAATCCTTCCCCCTCCTCCTATGGCTCCCCTCCCTCATCCAGAGTCCCTCCCCAGCTTTCCTGGAGCCCCTTGAGGGACTGGAAGGGGCTCTAAGGAGGTCTCCCCGGAGCCTTCTCTTCTCCAGGCTGAACCCCCCCAGCTCTCTCTCTTGGATGACTTGGAGTCACCCAAACAGGCAATGAAAAACATGACACCTCGCATGAAAACTAAGTTGAGATCAAGCCAGATTGTTTTTCACCCAGCATTTGGCCTTCGTCATATTTATGACTTGCTTTCTGGCTACTAAATAAACCTTTTCCATCCTCTTCTTAGGGCTGACACACTTCTACAGTAAAAAGACTGAATGCTTTTTTTTCTCCCTGCAACTACCCTGCAAGTATCTGTTCTACACAGATTGACATATTAGGGAAAAATTGAAAGAGTGGCAACCAGGGCACGTGTGTTTTTTTAGTCCAATCACCTTCTGCAAAAACTTGCCCCGACACGTGGACCTGCTCCATCTGGAAAGGGCTGATTGGAGTTTGGGAGGAAGGGATTGCTTCTGCAGGGTCAGCAGGTTCCTGGCTGGAAATTGAGGGTGTTGGGGGATTTGGCAGGAGGGAATAGTTTTATCTTCGGAGCAAAATGAGTTTTCAGTGGAGAGATATGAGAAGGAAATGTATCGCTCGTATCTGAACCGGTGTTTAAAACCTTATCCTCCCGGCCACGTGGTGAAGTAGCTACGCTATTATGTCCGGCTGCGCTCCCGCAGCCGAACGGCATCTGCAGACGGCAATCCCCAAACACAGCTATCTCCCTTTTACCATAATCTGGCACGGAATCAGAGCGGGAGCTATAGATGTTGTCATGCAACAATTTGTGGCGCCTAGGTGGGTGAGGCAAAGATAATCCATATGGCGGCGATAACACAATATGGAACTTCAGCTTAATTCCTCAGCAAACCTACAGCTCTCTACTATGAAAGTATATTTAAAGATCTGATTTTAGGTTCCTCAAGGAAACATGTTTGAGTTATTGCCCACATCATTTATAATTAATTCAACAGAGAATCATCCTTGTTCATAAGCTCTACTCTGAACACTTGAACGTTATGAATATTTTTTGTCGGATGTTTCAAGGTTACTTTTCTCATAAAATTTGCATTTGATTCTGAGTAGATAAAGGCATCTAAATCAGTCCAAAGTCATAGTAGAGTGGCTTTCTATATATATGTAAAATATAAAATATATAACTTGAATTGTTAGCAACTGTGCCTCTTCAAGTATCGAGATAATTACATGACACCCTACCACTTCTCTGGCCGTTTTAGCCCCCGCTCAGTAATTTTTAATATCAGCTCCTCTTGTGCTTCGACTGGCTATGGAGCTGCCAGGCTAACAACAGCGGAGAGGATATTAATTTAGCACTGAAAATACGCACTGTAGTTTGACCCAAATACCTCCTGTTGTGGTGGGATTGCTTGGTGACATCTTGCGGCTCCTGTTACTCGGGAATTAAGCTCGCTGGAAAGGTTCTGGTGAGCGCTTGTCAGAGAACGTCCACGTGAGGAGCATAAACTGTTTTATTCAAAATATCTCAGGCTTGACAAGCTTCTGCCAAATGCTGCCTGAGTGCTCCAGGACACGGAAACTAGTGGAATCAAGAGCCCTCAATGGTCTGGCTGTGCCTGTCCCCAGGACCTTCCCAAAGTCAGGAGCACAGCTCTTTCGAGGTGGATCTTTTGCTAAATGAGCCAAGACTCTGGGTCTGCAGTGGAGCTGGGGATCCAAAATCCCTACTCTATCCAAAAAAAACACAAACCTTGGCATTCTAGACCGCACCTCAGTGAATTCAGCATTATTTTTATCCACAAACACAAATTAGACAAGGGCTTCAGGTTCACAGAACAGCTCCAAGGCACAGCAAGCACGTTTACTTTTGAAAACATACAAATCACAGAATCACAGAATCCCAGAATGCTATGGGGTTAGAAGGGACCTCTGGAGATCATCTCCTCCAACCCCCTGCCACAGCAGGGTCACCCACAGCAGGACCCACAGGAACGTGTCCAGGCGGGTTTGGAATGTCTCCAGAGAAGGAGACTCCACCACCTCTCTGGGCAGCCTCTTCCAGGGCTCTGTCACCCTCACAGCAAAGAAGTTCCTCCTCTTGTTTAGGTGGAACTTCTTATATTCAAGTTTGTGCCCATTCCCTCCTGTCCTGTCCCTGGGCACCACTGAAAAAAGACCAGCCCCAAATGTTTAAAAAAAGGTTGACTTGGAAAAGTTCAAAAACAAAATGGTTCCAGTCCACTTCTTAACTCAAAAAAAAAATAATTGTCATCATATAATTACAGAGGGTAAGGACCCAGCCTCCATCAGTGACCTTGCTGATTAGCAACTAATCCACGCCTGGAGATCTGTTCACGAGCAGGTGATCTTCAGAAAAGCCTACAGTTGTGCCTGCTTGTCTGAATCTAGGGATGAAAGCTTGAAAGAGATACTTCAAGACCAGGTTGGAGGGGGCTTGGAGCAACCTGGTCTGGTGGGAGGTGTCCCTGCCCAGGGCAGGAGGTGGCACTGGATGGGCTTTAAGGTCCCTTCCAACCCAAACCGTTCTATGATTCCGTGATTCCACTGAAAGGAGACAAAACCTGTCCTTTTCTTCTGATAAATGCTAAGGATGTTCTTGCTAGCAGATAGGAGTGTCTTTATGCATGGATGTGAAACGGAAACAGTGGTGGTTCCCTTATGATTCCATTGACCTTTCCATCAGTAAGTGAACTCTTTACATGGAGATCCTCTTCAGTGAATAAAAGCTGATTAAACTCCTTTGCAGGCCAACTGAGAAACAAAAGTGGAAGGCACCTGCAGCACCTTTCCTACCTCAAAAAAGCACCAGAGAATAGGATGAGTTAAGGATATCAATGCACTGAAAGTATTACTTTAATCAGCTTCATGTGAGGAAGTCAAATGGAAACTACTACGATGATCAAGCTGAGCACCGACCTCTTTAAAATGTGGCCTTGAAATGTTAGTCTGGGCTTTGAAACCTGGTGGCACCTCCCTCTCCCACAGACTTTCTCATCAGCTTAAGCAAGCGGGTTGGTACCTTGATTTCTCCTATGCCAAAATGAGAACAGACTTCCAGAAGTCACGGGAGCTCAGGAAAGCATCCACTGAGAAGAAACTCCTTTACGGTGAGGGTGGCAGAGCCCTGGAACAGGCTGCCCAGGGAGGGTGTGGAGTCCCCTTCTTTGGAGATGTTCAAGACCCGCCTGGATGCAGCCCTGAGTAACATGCTCTGACATGCTCTGGGCAATCCTGCTTCGGCAGGGGAGTTGGACGGGATGATCTTTATGGTCCCTTCCAACTCTAAAAAATTCAGTGAAATTCAGTGAAATTCAGAAGTGCAGAATACCCAGGAGATGTGATAAACCTGAGTGTTTTGTAAACGTGGTGGGGTTTTAATGAAAACTACCCTCACAAAGTGCAGTACCCGAGCAGTCTTGCAGCCCGCTCCTGTAGTTTTCATCGTTTCTATGTTTAGAAATGATTTATCAAACTCAAAGATATTAAAATAGTGGAAAGAAAGATCAGGATGAGGGGAGAAACATGAGAGATGTAGCAATGAAAACAAGTCACACACACTTTTGATTTTTTTTCCCCCCAGTCTCGCTCAGAATCACTGCAGAGTAACAACGTGTGATTTGATGAATAAAAATGATGCCTCTATTCTGTAATTCAGCTCTATTAGGAATAGCGTTAGAACCGCTGTCAACAGCTTAAATACACAAACCATCCGCATAAAAATTGTTGCTCAAAAGAAATATTCATAGAATCACAGAATCGTTCAGGTTGGAAAAGACCCTTGGGATCATGGAGTCCAACCATCAACCCCACTCTACAAAGTTCTCCCCTACACCATATCCCCCAACACCACATCTAAGTGACTCTTAAACTCATCCAGGGATGGTGACTCAACCCCCTCCCTGGGCAGCCTGTTCCAGTGTCTGACAAAAGAAGGGAAGAGTCACCTCAGTGATACCAGATGGGAAACAGTGGTGGGACCAGGACATGGCCTCTCTGCAGTTTTCTACACTGACTGTCACAGTGGGAAGGTACCTGCTACATCCCAAGCCTCGGCGGGCAAAATGCCTCCAGGAAATGCTATTCTAGATGTTTCACTTTTAAATAAGCAACAGAATATATCATTGAGTTTCATTCAGTTGTCTGTAGTTTAGCTAAATGCTTCTGAGTCTGGATCATGGAGCTCTTTCTACTCCTGTCTCTCTTTCCCCATCTTTCTCCATCTTCATCTTTACTCCTGCCACAGCCACGGCCTCTTTCCTCCTCCATAACCTTCTCGGGCTTGACTTTTCTTGCTACTTCACTTCCACCTCTTCCGTCTTTTGGTGTCTGTCCTTCTCATTGACATCCCATGGAATCACTTTATTTCTTCTGTCTTTTGGTGTCTGTCCTTCTCATTGACATCCCATGGAATCACTTTATTTTTTGCTCTCCAATAAAGTCCCTTAACTCCAGATTCTCTCTCCAGCCTTTGTTCCTGGTATTGCTATCACTGAGTGTGACTCCTCTGGGAAAAGAATCCAAAATACGTTTGTGGTTTGCCTTCATTTAAAAACTTCTTTAAAAGGGCATTAACCTTTACTACCTGCCTTTAACGTTTTTTTGGGTACCTTCCTGTCGCCTGTTCCTTGGGAGAAGAGACCGACCCCCCTGGCTACACCCTCCTTTCAGGGAGTTGGAGAGAGCAAGAAGGTCTCCCCTCAGCCTCCTTTTCTCCAGGCTGAACACCCCCAGCTCCCTCAGCCGCTCCTCAAGCTTAAGTGCAAGCTTCTGTTTGACAGATCTGCTTGTATTTTTATAGATTTTGTTTTAAAAAAACCCAAACTTTCAGGAGCTGCTGTATGAAAATGTGCTAAAAACAAATTCCATTTCTTATTCTCCCCACAGCACAAGCATCAGGATCCTAATTAAATGGTTCAAGAGTGAGAATCTCAACATGGAAAGGTGTCAGCTCGTTGCCACCTGCAAGTGACAGACACGAGGAAAAATGTTAGAGGGAAAAAAATATATTTTTATGGGGGCTCCCTTGAATGATGGCGAAGCTTCTGTGTGTGCAACAAACCGCTTCTGAAATCTTTGCAGTATTTAGAATCACAGACTGGTTTGGGCTGGAAGGGACCCTAAAGACCTTCCAGTTCCAACCTCCCTGCCACGGAGGGAGACGGTATCAGGAGGCAGGATAGCAGCGGACGTGAATTCTCCAAGAAATCCTGCCACAGTCAAGGATCTCGAATGTACTTTGCAGAACAATTCTCCTTAAACACACCACCGCAGCTTTTGCCCCGAGTGCCCCAGCTGACGGAGAGCAATCGCCTTATTGTCACTGCTGGTGGAAAAGGGACTAATTAGACTCTAGAAAAAATTTTCTGCAGAAGACAGGGCAGCCTGTGATATGGCACTTCTTAAATCATGGCTAGAAATTAAAGGAAACTAAATGATGCAAAGTGTCAGATGAGACAGTAATCCAGAGTTTGTTCAAAAAAACACTGGAAAGCATCCTCTTATTCTCCCGATAAGAGCCCGAAATAATATTCACCACTTAGGTCCATGACACAGAGCTCCAGAACGGAGAGTCCAGCAAGCCAACTAAATCTTGCTCTTTGAAAAGTGCTTGTTTATTTGGGATACCCCTGGTTTTCAGCCCCCATTTGGAAAGAGGGGAGCTGGTTTTCTGCTCAACCTTTGCCACCCTGATGTGCTCGGCCCTAAAAATTACTGGCCGCCTTCGCAAGAACGCAGGGTCTGCTGTGTCCTGCAGGGAGGGGAGTCACTCTGAAGAAGAATGCCCAGTGGGACATCGTTCGTTCTGCCGGAGGGTGTTCAGGGTGGGGTTTTTTTTTCTGGAATGCTGCCCGGTTATTTCTGACGAGCTGGTTATGCTCCAAGCCCACTGATGTGTTGTAACGCAATTAAAAATGGGGGGGGGGAGGGGGGGGGGGGGATGTTGCATCAATTTCTACCAATTTAGAAACACTGAGCCCTGTCGTCTCTTTGGCCCCCAGGGGAAGCGCATCATGAAGTCTACAGATCGCGCTGCTCAAACGGTAAATTTTCCCTTTTGTTTGGGCAAATAGCCAGGCAATGAAGACTTTCTTATCCAGAAGAACTAATGGCTGCCTCTGTCACCTTTTCCCTTCAATTATTTAGACTTCCTCCCCTCTTAGGTTGGCTTCCTGCTGGCAGCACTGCGGACTCTGTCTATTAATCATTAACTGTCATTGTGCTTAAAAAGAAGGAAAGCGAAAAGATTGCTCAAGAACAAAAATAGACCTTTCCTATTTGGTGAGGTTTTTTTTCCTGATGAATAAATGACAGTTATGTGCTACCTGGATTTACAGTGTCCTCAAATATGTTTTCCCTTTTTTTCCAAGGAATTATTAATATTCTAGGCAAGCAGAGCAAATGGGCTGTTCCTGGTAAGTCTGTTTGGTAGCCTCTGTTGAAGCTTACGAGTCCTCCTCTGCCACTACCTCAATAGAATCACAGAATTGTCCAGGTTGGAAGGGACCTTTCAGATCATCGAGTCCAACCATCAACCCAACACTGACAAAACCCATCACTAACCCATGTCCCTCAGCACCACGTCTGCCCAGCTTTTAAATACCTCCAGGGATGGGGACTCCACCACTGCCCTGGGCGGCCTGGCCCAATGCCTAACAACCCTTTCTGCGTAGAAATTTTTCCTAATATTGACTCTAAACCTCCCCTGGTGCAACTTGAGGCTGTTTCCTCTTGTCCTATCACCTGTTCCTTGGGAGAAGAGACCAACTCCCCCGGCTACACCCTCCTTTCAGGGAGTTGTAGAGAGCGAGAAGGTCTCCGCTAAGAGACAGAGAGGGGAAGGAGGGATAAGTATCAGGGGAACAGAGTCGTGTTCTCCATGTAGCACTGCAGGCTTAGTCTGTTAAATCAATGGGAAGCCACCTCTTCCAGCGGTCAACCTGACCTGCTTCACTATTTCCCAGGAACCCCTCCCAGCGCTATGTACTCTTAGGCCTCCTCTGCTGTTGTTGCCCAGAAAGACCTCTTGTAGACTACAGCCAGGGTCCTCCTCTGCAGGTCCTCCCATGTGGCCTTCTCGCTGTAGAGTTCACAAAGAGGTTCCAGGTCCAGAGACACTTTCATCTGAATGCTTGGACTTCCCACGAGGTGGGAAGACCTGCTTTTCTAGCAGGTCTTCCTTCCCTAGATGTGTGCTCCTCTTCTGGAAACCATGGGCCCAGCTGAATTCTCAGCAGACACTGCAGAACAAGACTGTTTCCCGAGATTTGTGCTTTAAAGACACATAAAGCTCATACCAACTCAGAAAATAGGAAAACACTCCAGCTTCCACTTCAGTATATACTCTCAATTTTGGTTCCTAGAGACCGAAAAGCCACTATAAGCAGAAAATCACATGAAACTGCTTCTATTCACTGCACGCAAAGTGTCTTTTCACAGACCTTTCACAGTCTTTGCACTGAGAATAAACTATCGCCACAGGCCTGACCCAGTCACTCCAATAAATAATTCATGGTATGTCTCGCTCCGACATTTTCCTGCAGGGTCCAAGAGAAGAGGATTTCAGAGGAAAGAACACGTCCTGTGAAGAAACGGCCGTTTGAGGGAGCGTAACAAAAATCCTGCTGGAGTTGTGGTACATCCTGCCCGAGACCGAAGTCAGCTCCGGCTGGTGGAATCACAGAATCACAGAATGGTTGGAGTTGGAAGGGACCTTAAAGATCATGGAGTTCCAACCCCCTGCCCTGGGCAGGGACACCTCCACTAGAGCAGGTTGCTCAAAGCCCCATCCAGCCTGGCCTTGAACCCCTCCAGGGATGGGGCATCCACAACTTCCCTGGGCAACCTGTTCCAGTGCCTCACCACCCTCACAGCAAAGAGTTTCCTCCTAATATCTAATCTAAATCTCCCCTCTTCCAATTTAAAACTATGACCCCTTGTCCTGTCACTACATCTCCTGACAAAGAGTCCCTCTCCGGCTCTCCTGGAGGCTCCCTTCAGATATTGGAAGGCTGCTATGAGGTCTCCCCGGAGCCTTCTCTTCTCCAGGCTGAACAACCCCAGCTCTCTTAGCCTGTCTCCATAGGGGAGGTGCTCCATCCCTCTGATCATCTTCGTGGCCCTCCGCTGGACCCGTTCCAACAGGTCCACGTCCTTCCTGTGTTGAGGACTCCAAAGCTGGACACAGTATTCCAGGTGGGGTCTCACGAGCGCAGAGTAGAGGGGTAGAGTCACCTCCCGCGACCTGCTGGCCACACTTCTCTTGATGCAGCCCAGGATGGGGTTGGCTTTCTGGGCTGCCAGTGCGCACTGCCGGCTCATGTTGGGAGTGAGGAAAATGAGAGGACTCAACAGTTGGTTGGTTTGGAACCGAGGAACCTGCTCTCCCTTGTCTCATTAGGAATTAAATATCCAGACTGTGCCGTATATTTTTATGCTTTCTCTGCGTTTTATTCTGTTACAGACACTCTGTTACAGAATGTAAGAACTGAAAGTTTTGTGAAAAACTTTCCAGGGAAAATCACTTGGCATTTATAAGGCTAAACATTGACATTATTCACCGCAATATACTCATATATTTATAATTTATTATTATTATTATTAGCATCGCATACTATTATAATAATATTTTATTACATTTTATTAAAAGTTATTAAATATTTGCCATAATATTTATATTATTATAAGAAATGACCTGAGAAATGTCTGGCACTTGTGGCTTTAAATGGATTAGCAGCAACTGGAATGTTGCTAACGAGCCTGGATCATCCCTGGGTGTCTGTACCAGTGTGTTTATGTGCTGGTGTACTGCACAGTCCTCCTCGCACAGTGCGTTCATCACAGCCGAAAGCAGACAATGTACGTAGCTGGGCTGATTGGAAGCATCTTTACTTCAGTTTCACGACAAGTGATTTCATTTTTTTCAGAACAGTGAGGCAGGGGAAACTAAAACGAACGAAGTCAAAGGTGCTGGCTACAAAGGAGACAATAAGTTGGCCACATTTTCCATCACAAACTGATTATTTAGCAGTAGAGAGAAACCAAAGCAGCAGATTAAACTATTTCCTGGCATCCTTATTTCTGGCCTTTCAAGTGCACGGGAACTCAAATGGCGCAATTTAAATAATCAGTAATAATGCTCCAGAATGCTATTTCTTTCCTGACTACTGAAAAAATACCAATCCCGAGATCTGCTGTTCTACAGATGAGGGTTATTTTCTGTTCCCTGTCTTCTGGAAATTATCAACAGAAAAATACTCTACTTTGTGCTGCCTTTTAGCTAGATCTACGTTCGCAAGTTGTGTGGACCGCTCTGTAGAGTGAAATGGTTGGCGCAGAGATTTTATTTTAGGTTTTGATGTCTTACTTCAGATTATCTCCGGCCTGGCCCCCGTGGGCTCAATGCCACAGCTTGTCTTACAGCTTAGTACCACCTGAAAAGAACCCAGTTCATCCACTCCAGGTCTACTGTATGGTCCCAGCCAAAACCCAGTAAGTGACGACGAGAAGCCTAGAACAACTCTCTGCTGAGGAAAGGCTGAGGGACTTGGGTCTTTTGAGTCTGGAGAAGAGAAGACTGAGGGGGGATCTGATCAACACCTATAAATACTTCAAGGGTGGGGGTCAGGAGGATGGGGCCAGGTTCTCCCCAGTGGTGCCCAGGGACAGGACAAGAGGGAACGGGCACAAACTTGAACATGGGAAGTTCCATCTCAACTTGAGGAGGAACTTCTTTGCTGTGAGGGTGGCAGAGCCCTGGAAGAGGCTGCCCAGAGAGGTGGTGGAGTCTCCTTCTCTGGAGACATTCCAAACCCACCTGGACACGTTCCTGGGGGACCTGCTCTGGGTGACCCTGCTGTGGCAGGGGGTTGGAGGAGATGATCTCCAGAGGTCCCTTCCAATCCCGTATCATTCTGTGGTTCTGTGATTCTGTAAGTGGGGACAACTGGGAGATTCATCTCAAAAATGCACTTCAACCTAAACTGAGTATGGACACGCTTCCCTGCAACACGGTGGTGCCTGCCCTCCTGGTGCTCTCATGTCTGGCTTTCAAAAATCAATATGCACCACAGAGGAGAAGGCAATTCTGTCCTTTAGCATCCGCTGACTATTTAACTCTAACATGGATGTTTATTTGCAAGGGAAAGCAGGGCAGATGGGACCAAAAAATATTCATGTAAGTGGCCATTAAGACAATAATTAAATTATAGCATGTGTATGATAGCAAATTAACTCCCACTTAAGAAAACTACAGTTAATTCAACCTAATCCTGTTTACCTGGAATACACATAACATCAGTTTTATAACAAAGAGAAAAAAATAACTCCATTAACCATCTTCGTTCCTCCTGAAATCACAGCCAGGCTCTGAAACGTAAGCGCCGTAAGGTGCCACCTATTCCTATATTGTCGCAAAACGTCACAAAAGCCCCTTAAACGGACAGAAATAAACAGCTTTATGCATTTCACTGAGATGCTAATTAAGTCTGGGAGTAATGAGCGGGCGAGATTAAAGTTTGTGAGGCATTTTGGGTGCTGTTTTCTCTGAAGAGCTGTGGTTATCGCCGCGCTCCGAAGGCCACGGCCGGTTATTTGCTCAACAGATTATCTGACAGCGAGAGTTTTTATCTTCTGAAGAGCTGAGCTGCCCGTCTCCTCTGGAGAGCAGCGAGCAGCCTCCGTGACGCCCTTAATGCGAAGAAGGAGACTTTAATTCTTTCCTAAATACGGGCCAGCCCTCTGTCAAGAAGCCTCTGGGATGCTGGCTTCCCGAAATATCGCCAAAGTGTGACCGCGTGTCCCGGTTTGAAGTGAAACCGAACCAATTTTCTGTTCTGTAACTTTACATCCCAGCCAGGCCTCCTCTAACTCTCTGAAATTAACGGCGTATTGTGGAGAAAACTGCTCGTTCTCAGAATGATCAGCCCAATGTTTGTGCTCCGTGCCAAGGGATGGTGTGCAGGGAGGCCCTTGCTTATCCTTATTGCTGTAACAACCAAGGGCAGCCCATTTCGTTATTTGCCCCGTTAGAAGGTTGGAAACGGAAAAGCGTAGAGGGGTCACATCGGTGGGGAGGAGTGGACAGGAGAGGTGACCCAAACCTGACCAACTGGGGTATTCCATCCCATCTGCCCCTCGTTCAGTATAAAAGCTGAGGGATCAAAGGGTCAACGCTCTTTCTTCAGTGGCCGACGTCCGAAGAGGACTCTGTTCATCTGCCTTTGATCCCGATCCGTGTGTTCCTGACTCCAGAGCTGGAACCCAGTTCCCATCCATCCCTGAGTCCAGTCTGGGACTTCCCCAGTGCCTGCCGGTGACGTGACTGTCATCCTGGGAGCTTGATGCGGTTTTGTATATATTGTATCTATTTCATTATTTCCTTCTTTATTTTTATTTTAATATTAATTCTTCATTAAAGTAGTTTAGTTCATTCTAAACTTCTGAATCTCCTTATCTCTTTCTCCTCCTCTCTCCTCTTTTGAGGGGGAGAAGCGGGGGGGGAAGGGCCACCTGTCAGTCCGGTTTTGGTAAATTCGGCTGAAACCACGACACCGCGTTAATTGCCAAGTTACTCTGCCGAAGTGGACAGACCCAGAAATGCAAACAGCAGGGAAACACGAGCACGCCGTCCCGGGAAGCGGAGTATTCACACAAAGGACTCTGCTCCTGGAGGGACCCACGGAGTGGAAATGGCCGAGGAGGTGCCATAGTAACCTGTAACGCCCGTCTGCTCTCCCTGGCTCCATGCCACCGGGTGAATCCAGCCCAGGACATGGATCGAAATGCTATTTTCCAGGTGAAAAGCTAAATGACGTCACACCCACTTGCGCTACAAGAGCACCACCAGCAACCACCGCAAGAACAGTAGGTTTAAGTCCACTGTCCTGGCCAAACTCTGACTTGGTAAACTCAATTATTTCCATTTTTTAAATTAAATTCTTCCTTTTTAAGGATCACAGCCACTGAAATCTGTAAGGACATCCAGTCGTATTTATCATATTTATGTTTTCCTCGTGATCTCTACCGCTTCCGGCATCCCTGTGAGGTGAGGAGATACTACAGCTTGTATCTTAGCTTCCTCACAGCTTCCAAATGAAGAAATGATGCATATGAACGTACTGCTAAAGCTACTCAGCCCCAGCTTTCTCTCCCTGGCTCCTGAACATCCATGGGAAGAACTCTTTCCTGAGGAAAGAGGCTCTCAGAATCCACGAGGCCGAGTGACCTAAATAAGCAATTATGGAACTAAGAGTAATCAGCACTAAGGATTCATCATCAACGCACACTTTTCATGTGTTCCCATCAACACAGGAATTTTGGGGGAGGGGGGTGGTGATAAAATTCTCTCAGCTGCTTTCATTTTAATGTTTTTTAACAGAAAAAGAGTAAGAACTGAAGTTGAGTTTCATTCACTTCAATGGGGACTCAAGAATTCGGGGTTCAGTTCCCCAAAGGTGCCTGAGCTGTCACCTGGCATCTCCAGGCCTGACTTTGGTCAATAGAAGAGGGCCTCAAAAAAGCCAATAAAAGCAAGTTCACACACTCGTGTGAACAGTTCTCTTTCTGAACAAGAGGGAGTTTATTATTTTAGGGGGTTTTGTGGGTAGTTTGACACCTTGAAGCAAAGCTTTTACTGAGAGAGTAGGTTTTTTACGAAAGACTTAAAGCCAAGCAACTGGTTTCAGCTGGCATCCAGACAAGAGAATCATAGAATCGCGGAATGGTTTGGGTTGGAAGGGACCTTAAAGCCCACCCAGTGCCACCCCCTGCCCTGGGCAGGGACACCTCCCACCACACCAGGTTGCTCCAAGCCCCCTCCAACCTGGCCTTCAACCCCTCCAGGGATGGGGCAGCCACAGCTTCTCTGGGCAACCTGGGCCAGGCTCTCACCACCCTCACAGCAAAGAAGTTCTTCCCCACATCTCAGCTCCATCTCCCCTCTTTCAGTGTCAAACCATTACTCCTCATCCTATGGCTCCCCTCCCTGACCAAGAGTCCCTCCCCATCTCTCCTGTAGGCCACCTTTAGGGACTGGAAAACTGTTGGAAAACCAGCTACCAACTCTCTTGCACAGGAAAACTAAAAAAAAAGGAATGACTGCACCCATCAGGCAGCTCAGCCCATCGGAAATGAAATTAAATCACGCATTCAGCACCCTCACCTGCTCATAGAGTATTGGCAAAGAGAGAGTCGGAGGCTGGAGAAAGCAGCCGGCGAGCGTCCAGGCACTTGTCCCTCTGTCTTTGCCCGCTCCTGCTCCCGTCTGACCCAAAGATGTGGATTTTCTTCCCGAGAAAAACACAAGAGGCGCTGGTACATGATCTCAGCAACCTTCGATACGAGTGCAGAGCTGGGACCTCTGCAACATTTTTTGGGTCTGCGGGTTTCTACGCCACCTACATCGATGGAAGGGCAGCCTCCCATGCCATTCCTTACAATGAGTAACTCACATAAAAGAGACTTGGTGAATTATTTAAATGGATTGCCAAATATGATCAACTGCCAAGAATAGATCTAAACTCTTCTTGTTTCTGTAGAAAAAGAAAAAAAAAAAAAAATCATTTTACAGAAGCGATGACGCAAAATGACAGATTTTATTTGGGGATAGAGATTATTTCGAATTAAAATACCACCAATACAGGTTAGGTGTGGACCTGCTGGAGTCAAGTTCTGAAGAGAAAGATCTGGGCGTCCTGGTAGACAGCAAAATGACAATAAGCAAGCAGTGTGCTCTTGTGGCCAGGAAGGCCAACGGAATCCTGGGCTGCATAGGGAAGAGTGTGGCCAGTAGGTCGAGGGAAGTCATTCTCCCCCTCTACTCTGCACTGGTGAGGCCACAACTGGAATACTGCGTCCAGTTCTGGGCTCCCCAATTCAAGAGGGACAGGGAACTACTGGAAAGAGTCCAGCAAAGGGCAACGAGGATGATTCAAGGATTTGGAGCATCTCCCTTACGAAGAAAGGCTGAGAGAGCTGGGACTCTTTAGCCTGGAGAAGAGAAGACTGAGGGGAGACCTTATCAATGGATAAGGTCTTGGAGACCTTTTTCTGTCTTTCCTCTTTCTACCTATCCTCTTTCTTTTTTCTTGGAGAAGAGGAGGCTCCGGGGAGACCTCATAGTGGCCTTCCAGTCCCTGAGGGGGCCTACAGGAAGGCTGGGGAGGGTCTGTTTACAAAGGCCTGCAGTGACAGGACGAGGGGCAATGGCTTTAAGTTGGAGAAGGGGAGATTTAGATTGGATATTAGGAAAAAGTTCTTTACTCTGAGGGTGGTGGAACACTGGAACAGGTTGCCCAGGGAGGTGGTTGAGGCCCCTTCCCTTGAGATATTCAAGGTGAAGCTCGACAAGGCCCTGGGCAACCTGGTCTAGTTGGGGGTGTCCCTGCTGACTGCGGGGAGGTCGGACTAGATGACCTTTGGAGGTCCCTTCCGGCCTGGACCAATCTATGAATCTATGAATGCTTATAAGTATCTGAAGGGTGGGTTGAAGGAGGAGGGAGCCAGACTCTTTTCAGTGGTTGCCAGTGAGAGGACGAGGGGCAACGGGCACAAGCTGGAACATAGGAGGTTCCACTCAAATATGAGAAGAAACTTCTTCACGGTGAGGGTGCCAGAGCCCTGGAACAGGCTGCCCAGGGAGGGTGTGGAGTCCCCTTCTTTGGAGATGTTCAAGACCCGCCTGGATGCAGCCCTGAGTAACATGCTCTGACATGCTCTGGGCAATCCTGCTTCGGCAGGGGAGTTGGACTAGATGATCTTTATGGTCCCTTCCAACTCTAAAAAATTCAGTGAAATTCAGTGAAAATTCACTCTTGGGGGATGCTAGCTGTCTTCACTGTTTTCCGGCGAACGTTGAGTGTTTTTACACTCGGGCTGCCCGAGGGTCTTGGTAACAGTCCCGAGCCCGGCGCGGCACCACCGCCGCACAGCAACGCTTGCGACACACGTCTCGCCTGGCGTTGGGCAGCACGGCCCTCCACGCTCCAGCGACTTACAGCCGTCAGCACCATCGGTGGCGGAGCAGAGACGGGGACCCCCTGCCATCCTTTCTGTGGCAGAACGGCCAGATTCGGGCAGAGAAAATCCCTCTTTTTTTTTTTTTTCCGCTCTCCGTGCTGGCCTCCCAGATGAAGCGCTTCCTGCTGGGCTTGGAGCGGGTGGAGAGATTCCTCTCCCCCCAAGCAGAGCTGCGGCACCGATTCCAGAGCCAGATGAAAAATGATGGCAAACGCTAAATAAGACTTTAAAAAGTGACAGCTGCTTTTTTAGAAACACACACACACACCCCCCAGGTTAAAACAAAGCTTAGTCAACTTGGGAGGTATTTTTTTTTTCCTTTCTTAGCACTAAGACAAATTAACGTCGCTATTATAATCCCGCTCCCCTGGGTCTTCATACGCCTAAAATAAACTTAAAATGTCAATAAATCCCACAAAATCACATTAAGAATGGAGTGCAAAGGGCTTCATTTCCTATTGGCACAAACACATCAGAGAGAAATGACTTTATTCTTCACGTAACATGTGCAAATAAATAAATATACACACACACGTGTATAATCACACTGTTAGGCTTTATTTATTGGCAACCTTGCAGCAAGAATATTTCGACTCTTCCATTTAAAAGAGAATTTTTAAAGAGAATTCCTGCCTCGCTCGCCACACGTGCAGCAGGTATAGTTCGCTTAGAAGAAGAAAACCCTCATAAAATCCTGCACAGCAGATGGCCCTCTCTTCACTCTGCCGCAGACTGAATTTCACTGAATTTTTAGAGTTGGAAGGGACCATAAAGATCATCTAGTCCAACTCCCCTGCCGAAGCAGGATTGCCCAGAGCATGTCTGAGCATGTTACTCAGGACTGCATCCAGGCGGGTCTTGAACATCTCCAAAGAAGGGGACTCCACACCCTCCCTGGGCAGCCTGTTCCAGGGCTCTGGCACCCTCACCGTGAAGAAGTTTCTTCTCATATTTGAGTGGACTCACCAGGCTCAGCCTCTCCCTGATTGCCGCTTCGGGTCCCAGCCCAAGATCACTTGCCATAACAATCTACGCAAAAGCAGTGGCGCCGAAACTTGGGCAGACTCGCAGAGAAACATCTCAGCCTTCTGTGCCTCCTCCTCCCCTACTTTCTGGTTCGTATTTGGATTGCGTTTCCTCAGGGGAAGTCCAATGTGTATTCCCTTTGCCGCTGTGGGCAACTTCCAGACCCAGAAGCCTTTAGGTCCACCTCAAATGCCCTCACAGAATCACAGAATGCTGTGGGGTTGGAAGGGACCTCTGGAGATCATCTCCTCCAACCCCCTGCCACAGCAGGGGCACCCACAGCAGGTCCCACAGGAACGTGTCCAGGTGGCTTTGAATGTCTCCAGAGAAGGAGACTCCACCACCTCTCTGGGCAGCCTCTTCCAGGGCTCTGCCACCCTCACAGCAAAGAAGTTCCTCCTCATGTTCAGATGGAACTTCCCATGTTCAAGTTTGTGCCCATCACCTCTTGTCCTGTCCCTGGGCACCACTGAAAAAAGACTGGCCCCATCCTCCTGACACCTACCCTTGAAGTATTTATAGGTGTGGATCAGATCCCCCCGCAGTCTTCTCTTCTCCAGACTATAAAGACCCAAGTCCCTCAGCCTTTCCTCAGCAGAGGGATGCTCCAGGCCCCTCATCATCTTTGTAGCCCTTTGCTGTCCCCTCTCCAGCAGTTCCCTGTCCTTCTGGAACTGGAGACCCCAGAACTGGACCCAGTTCTCACCTAATAGAACTCTACCACGCTTGTCACCACTACCTATATATATTTTTAAGGCCTAAAGCTCCTTTTTACTCTCTCAGGAGAAGTGTTTGTCAGGGAGCAACATGGACAGGAGCCACCACCACCGAGACAGAACAGTTAAGAGTGAGTGGTTGGCCAAAGAGATGAGAACAAAGTGGGAGGAAAAAAATGAGAGACACTGAGATGATTGCACCAAAAGAGCGTAACGGGAGACGGGGACCAGTAGCTAAAAGAGGGGGAAAATAGGTGGTGGGGAATGGAACGTGGCAGGCACGTGGGACAAGAAGCTGGGAAAAGGATAAAAGGACGGGGTAAAATAAGCTGAATGGGATAAAGAAGTGAAGTTGGATGAAGTCCCCCCGGTCCAAGAGCGTGACGTTGGGCAGGGGAGGGAGACCACAGCTCAGTGAACAAGTAAGAAACAGAGGGGGACATGTTTTGCCGGCTTTGTTGTAGCTGTGGGTAACCTTTAAGGACGATGCGGGACCATAAAACAAAGGCGGCTGCCGATTTATTTTTAGCTGGGGTTAGGAGGGGCAGGAGCGAGGCAAGGAATTACAGGAGAAGAAAAGATCATTGCACAGCTAAGAAAGTGGATGTTTTTCCACAGGGCCCGGGGGGAGGGGTTGGGGTGGATGGGAATTGCATTCCACCCTGGCTTCCACCACAGATTCACTGGGTTGCTAACGAAGTCGTTTAAATTTTTCAGGGGTGGTCATTAATTGTAAGTTCTTCATGTCTCCAAATCTGGAGGTTAAACCACAAACAAGCTGGACACTCAGCCACAACTGAAGCTGATGATAAAAACTGTGTCTTGCGCTTAGTATCTAATATCAGTTACTTTGGGAAAAAAAAAAAATGCAGTCCTTGGTGTTATCAGAGAGGGCATCCAAAATTAACAGATACTTCAGGTGTTAATTTCCCTGTGCTTCAGTGGAACAAGTATCCTTCAGAATGAAACATTCTCTGGCTTGGGTGTTATTCGAATTTTGGAAGTGCTTATCTACTTCCCAGCTTGGGAATTTAGATGGAAGAGCTCACAGGAGAAAAAAGACTGTTTCCATCTTCTAACGGGGTCTGAGCAGCGAGTTATGTCAAGGGATGGCAAAATAGAGCACCGGGTCAGTTAATTAAAGAGTGCTCTAATGCGTATGCGCTGAAGGGTAAAATTTAAAGCTATACAGGCAAATTTGAATGACTAAATTGGAAATCTATACTCCCCGTGTGAATTTAGCAATCCATACATCCCTGTGGGTGCATCTGTGTATGAACCCATCCTCAGGGAGCCTACATTTATGTATGTACGCGTGCAAGAGAACACTAATTCGGTATTAAGAAACGGGTTTCTTTCAAGTTCCCAGTAGAAACTAAGACAAAAATAATTTCCATCCCTTCAACGTGTTATTTGAGCTGTGAAGAACCTTTCAATCAAGTGCAACACGAGATAAAAATAAAGATGCGGTGCAGCCACTTACAGCATTTTAAGAGAAAAGGCTGAGTTTGCCTTGCTGGGTTTCAAAGGAAACAAAATTTCTAAAGAAGCCCAAAAAGAAGAAATAAAAAATGAAACACACACACACACACACCCCCCGCAGACCTTCCCATTGTCACTGCAGGGGTTAAGGCAGATTCCTGATGGTGCAGTGTTTAGGATAAAGCAGAATTCCTTGTGCCAACGCCAGCTGGCAAATAAGACTGAGACTTGGAGGTGAGAACGAAGAACCACTGTGCTTACGAAGGTCCAAACCTAACCAGCCTGGAGGAAATATAAATTAACCTGTATATTGTACAGGTGAGTAATTACATTTCCTGGCACCTCCTGAAAACCAGAATTGTCCTTAGGCCTCGGCATTCGGAAATCTTATTCCAGGTTGGAGTCCCCCCCTTAGCACTCCTGAAAGTGGTGAGGTTTGAAGATTTAACACTCATTCCATTTCTGTATATCCAAAAGCAAAAGAGAAATGGAAAAACTTCTTTTGTTATTAAATTGGACACGGAGAAGTTACCAATATCTCATTACAGGCTCACCCACAGGAAAAATGGATTCCTGGCTTAAAATAAGGAAACTCAGAAACTCAAACTTGTCCTTGTTTTACAAGACCAAAGATTAGCATCCTCTTTTGGATGGCATAATGTCGGTGTTTCAGAGAAGCTTTGAGAACGTTCCAGTGGGCCAGTGTGGGATAACCTGCCTCCCATTAATCTCCTCTTGTTGGAAGGAAGGGAGGGAGGGAGGAAGGGAGGGAGGGAGGAAGGAAGGAGGGAAGGGAGGAAGGAAGGGAGGAAGGAAGGGAGGAAGGGAGGAAAGGAGGGAGGGAGGAAGGGAGGAAGGAAGGAAGGAAGGAAGGAAGGAAGGAAGGAAGGAAGGAAGGAAGGAAGGAAGGAAGGAAGGAAGGAAGGAAGGAAGGAAGGGAGGAAGGGAGGGAGGAAGGGAGGGAGGGAGGGAGGGAGGGAGGAAGGAAGGAAGGGAGGAAGGAAGGAAGGAAGGAAGGAAGGGAGGAAGGGAGGAAGGGAGGGAGGAAGGGAGGAAGGGAGGAAGGGAGGAAGGAAGGAAGGAAGGGAGGAAGGGAGGAAGGGAGGAAGGAAGGAAGGAAGGAAGGAAGGAAGGAAGGAAGGAAACATATTTAGCACTCAAAACCAGGTGGAAAATAAAAGTTTACATGAAGCCGAGTTTAACTGAGCCCTGAAATGGCTGTAAAAGGCCCTTACAGGAACCCAGCACCCGTGTAAAATTCGCTAAGACATCTCTTACTTCTTGCAATCAGTTTCTTGACATAAATATAAACTCAGTAAGCCTAGGCAGCCTGTCATTCCTCATTTGCAAGGATAATAATAACAGGGGTGGGTTGTGGGTTTGTTTTTTTTTTTTTAGTGAAGCATGAATTCTGTGAGCTCTCCAGTCTCGGCACATCTGTCCCTGCTCTCCTGCCAATCCAATGCAGCACTGGCGAGAAAAAGGAGCGGAGAAGGAGCAGGGAAAGTTTCTCCCCTGCGCTCCAGCAGCAGGGAGCTGAAGCAGAGACAGGAACAAATAGATGGGGATGTTCAAACAATGGGAGGGTGGCCGCGGTTCCCGGGGTAAGGAGCTGGACTACGGTTGGACTCGATGATCTCAAAGGTCCCTTCCAACCATGAAGATTCTGTGATGCTGTGAGCTCGCTCCGTCTCAGCAGCCTGGGGAGAACGAGGCCGAGAGGGGGACGGAGCGAGTCCTCATTAAACGGGCAGAAACAGGCAAAGAGTCGCAGGGTCTCTTTTTTTGCTTAAAATGTGATTTTATTGCCTCCTTTTGTCTGTCGCCCTGGGCAACCTGCTCCTAAAACTGGGCCAGCTTGCTAGGGAGCTGCAAAAAACCACACGGCTTTTAGTGTTCCATCAGAAGATGTGACTCCACACAGGAGTCTTTTACCTCCTACGGGAAAGGGGAGACGCTGGTCCATCTGGTGACCTTTAAACTTCCAAGTTTTGGCCTGATCTTAAAACTTTGCCTTCCCAGCTCCTGCAGATAGCTACCGTGTTGGAAAGAAGGCGATAGGAAGGCTGAAACGTGCAGCCCCTGGCTCTAAACACCTGAGGAGAACTGATGGGTATTTTATGTACTGAGGTCATACCTCAGTGGCTGTATTTAAGCGCAGGGCAAAACACTTCATTGAAAGATATATTAAAAAAAAATCCCAACCCTCAGCTATTATCACCCCATCACATACTTGGTATCGGATTTCCAAGAGCAGCTAACTTCAGGAATGCCTTCACTTCAACAGAATCACAGAATCAGAATCACACAGAATCACAGAATGATGTGGGGTTGGAAGGGACCTCTGGAGATCATCTCCTCCAACCCCCTGCCACAGCAGGGGCACCCACAGCAGGTCCCACAGGAACGTGTCCAGGTGGGTTTGGAATGTCTCCAGAGAAGGAGACTCCACCACCTCTCTGGGCAGCCTCTTCCAGGGCTCTGCCACCCTCACAGCAAAGTTCTTCCTCATGTTGAGATGGAACTTCCCATGTTCACGTTTGTGCCTGTTCCCTTTTGTCCTGTCACTGGGCACCACTGGAAAAAGACTGGCCCCATCCTCCTGACACCCACCCTTGAAGTATTTATAGGTGTTGATCAGATCCCCCCTCAGCCTTCTCTTCTCCGGACTAAAAAGACCCAAGTCCCTCAGCCTTTCCTCAGCAGCGAGATGCTCCAGGACCCTCAGCATCTTTGTAGCCCTTTGCTGTCCCCTCTCCAGCAGTTCCCTGTCCTTCTGGAACTGGGGAGCCCACAACTGGACCCAGTGTTCCAGATGGGGCCTCCCCAGGGCAGAGCAGAGGGGGAGGATGACCTCCCTCCACCTGCTGGTCACACTCTTCCTGATGCCCCCCAGGATGCAGAATTACCGAGCACATCTCTGATTGCAGCGAGACTGAAATTAGACAACTACCGAGTAGTTTTGAACACCCAACAAGTGTTAAAATATTAAAGGACGTATGAACAAGGGCATAAACTGAGCCTTCAGACAGAATAAATTTGTTTCTCGTAGTTAAGTCTGCCCATAGGGTATCACCTGGGTTCCTTCCTGAGCTCTCCAAACGGTTAGAGCTGATCCAAAATGCTCTTTTTTTGTAGAAAACTGGACTGGGAGTGACGTGTCTCGGCCAGCCGTGTGTAAACGGCAAACCCTTGTTCGTGCTGGGTTTAAGCCAAACAACTCGGTGCATTTTTTTATGGATTTGGCTAAGGACTCCTGAGCCGGATACTTCATACCTCCGGCGTTTCACCGTTCCCTGTGGGACTGCGCAGGAAGTAAAGCGCTGCTCTCTCCGAATTACAGCAGGATCGGGAATAACTCGGTTTTATTCCCATGTTTTACCAAGGGATGCATTCTGTAGCTTCATTTAAATATATCTGCACTCGGAGCAAATGAGGCCAGAATGGTAACCAGGAAACATTCAGATAAAAGGGAAAAAATGGGAACTGAACATGTCTGAGTAAAGATTCCCCGCCACTTCACTGATTGATGGGTTTTCAGGATCAAGCTACGAGCCGTGTTTATACCAAGCCACTTGCAGAATTTTTACTCCCGTTCAGCACAAGGATCCTTCTTGCGTTCGCTTTAACGACAAGACACTAAAAATCTGCTGCGAGCGCAGTAAAAGGCAGTGGGAAAGTCTGGGGACCAGGGGATCCCTCCTACAGGACGAGAATCCCCGCTCGGGCAGCCTCCACAGAACCAGTTTGGGGCTCAAATGCAGACACCGATTCTAAAATATCAATTCTAAAGTAGTAAGTTTTGCTAAATAAAAAATTCACAAAATCTACTATTCGGTATGAAATAGGATCGTTCTGATGGATGTTTTATAACGAACACAGCAGTACCCTCTTTAAGATTTCTATTTGGATTTAGGTAACATTCTTTGATATTCTTTTTCTTTTTGTTGAATTAACAACGTATTTCTTTTTTATTTAAGACAAGCCACCAACTAATCTCCAAACTGAGTTAACCCCGACTGCTTTCACCCCGATAAAGTCTCGGGTAAAGCAATAAATTAGCTTCTCCCCAATCATTTCTTTACCCTCCTATCATCCTTACTCATTTCAGCCTCGTATTCCCCAGCATTTTCCGTTGGCGGGGGCTGAATCCGAGGACGTCGAGCCCCAGAAGCAGGCGGATGGAAGGCGGGGAGCTGAAGGGATGAGGGCTCTGAGGCCACTTCAGCTCCGGCAGAGGTGGCAGCAGCCGCCCGTGAGAGGGAGCTGAGTCATGCAGAAAGGCAATCCGGTTTACGGATCAAACTCGGTGAAGGCGACTGCCAAAAAGAGCCTTAAAAAAAAAAGGAAAAGAAAAAAAAACCACACACACACACCAAAAAAAAAAAAAAAAAAACAAACCCGCCGCATTATGGTAAAAGGGTAGATCAATGAGCCTCATCTTCCAAAAGAAGCTGTCTGAGAAATTTATGGATGATAAATAACAGGAAGGCAGCAGGAATATGAAGGGAGAGTCTCTGCATCCTCACCGGGAGCTGCTTCCACAGGTATATTTATATTTATATTTAAGGGCTGCCTTTGCTGGAGCAGCAAAGGAGATGGCCCGGCTGAGGGTTAGTCCCAGCAAAGTAGGGAAGACGTAATTCAGCCTGCACTGTAAATCATTCCCTCTGCGCATTCGTTAACTGCCTGCAGCTTCAAGGAGCTGCTTTTCAGCTCTCATTTAGAGAAATTACCTGTTCGTGACATAAGCCAGAGAAAGGGGCGTCTAAGCACATCGGCCGCACAAAGGGGAAGTGAAGCGCAGATAAGAGCGAGAGTTTTGTAAGCAGGGACATCCATGAAGCCTCATTTCCTCGGGAATTGCGTCTCATGACTGTCAGATATTTTTTTTTTAACCAAATTACACCAAAGCTTCAGGTTTGTCTTAGACAGAGAATCCGCAGAGGAGAGAAATACGCACGTCTCCCATGAAAGGCTTCAACTGAGGTTTGCTCCTTATTGGACACCGGTGAATCCTACAGGAATATATTGATTGAAAGAGGGATTCTCCAGTCCCCAGGCATTCAGTTCCCAGCACGGTGGCACCTCTCTGGCTGGCATTTCAGTACTAAGGGTTGAATCGTACGCTGCGCGTTTTCCCTTTGCAGAGAAGCCCACCCTCCCCTGCCCAGCTTTAAACACACAATTAATATCTTAAAATTTGCCCCCGCGTTTCATCCCGCCGGAATCAGCCCCAAATTTACGGGGCGCAGAACTACGAGAGCGAGAGCAACAAAATCACTCACGCGCAAATACAGACGGGGCGCGATCTCGCATACGCCTTATTTCTTGAAGAAACGAGGATTTTAAAAAAGAAGGAGAAGGAAGGAGAAGAACAATCTGCTCAGCCACACTTAAGGAGCCCATCTGGCCGCCAACCTTCGTTTCTGAAGGAGAGCTGAGCAGTTTGCTTTCGCCTGCTTCGGCAGCGTGGGCTCCCCGAAAGCCAGCTCAGCCTCCCCCGTCACTGTCACCGCGGGGCAGGGGCGAAAGGCCTGGGGAAGGGGGGGGGGGGGGAAAGACCTCATCTCCTAAATACTGTGTTATAAACGCACAAGCAGGTTGTTTTATCCACATTCTACATAGCGCGTGATCTATTTAATATGCATAAAGACACAAACCAGCTTCGTATCAGATGCAGCACGTGGGGAAAAAAAAAAAAAAAAAACCAAAAAAACACCGTAATAGATTAAAGACTTTTCCCTCCAGCTTAAAAAGCTGCGGAAAAAGAGGAAAAAAAAAAAAAAGCTTTCCGCAGCTTAAAAAGCTTTTTAAAAAAGCTTTAAAAAGCTCCAGCTTAAAAGGCTGCGGAAAAGAGCGCGGAAACACCTGCAAACCCCCCTTTTGCAGACCCCGAAGTCTGCATTCCCACGGCCGACAGACCCAGCGGGCTGAGTGAGGCTGCGGCTCGTCGTATGTGTCCCCCCCGCCCCGTGTCGTGTGTCCCCCCCCCCCCCCCCCCAACTTTCAGCCCCTCCCCTCCGCTTTTGCTGCCAGGTCCCTGCCTGCCCGCCCCTCCCGGGGAGGTTTCTAAACTCTGCAGCTCGCCCAGGGCTGGGGCCACCGCATCGCACCGCACCGGCAACCTCCAGCTGGGACCACCGGCTCCCCCCTCCCCGGCAACCTCCTGCGGGGACTACCGACCCGTCGCCCCCGCTCGCCCCCGCCGCCCTCCTGAATATTTGATGGGCGCCGCCCGACGGGACGCCCCGCCACCGACTGCTGCAAAAGGGACCGCATCCCGGCGGCGGCTCCGGTTCTCGCCGCTTCCTTTCCTTTCTTTTCCTTTCCTTTCTTTTCCTTCCTCTTTCATTCTTCAAACCCGGGGCTTTGCATTTATTCCCATAAATAAATAACTGATTAAAAGACCAAAAAAAAAAAAAAAAAAAAAAGAAAAAAAAGAAAAAGAAAGAAAAAAAGCAAAGAAAAGAAAGAAAAAGCAGCAAGAGCATCTCTCTCCCTTTTGTACCGGAGCAGGCGGGACTCCCGTGCGGGCGGTTACGGAACCAGCCCCCACAAGGGCTCTCAACTCCTCGGAGCCCCAGGGATGAGCCGGCAGCAGTTTTCCTATAAAAATCCCAGCGCGGGGCTGTGAGACGCTCGGAGGAGGGAAGGCGCCCCTCGGCCTCGCCGGAGACACATCCCCGCTTTGGACGCCGCCGACCCTCCCCGGGCCCGAGGCGGGGGGAACCCGAGAGACTCGCCGGCCCCCGCCAGCCGCTCGCCCGGCCTCCCCGCTACTGGGCGGGCGAGGGACGGGGCGAGCTGTCGCCGTGGGACCGCCGTCCCGCCGCCGCCTCCCCCCCCCCGCAAACTTTCTTCCCCTGCCGTCCCCCGTCCCCCCGCCGCCGCCGCCGCCGCCGGGCAGCGGCCCCGGCCCCAACCCCAGAGGCGCCGCCGCCGCCGCCGAGGAGGAGGAGGAGGAGGCAAGCGGCGGCCCCCGGGGAGGCCGGAGGGTCCCTCATGGCCGCTGCCGGCGAGCCGGTGGCGAGCGCCTCCTCCTCCGCCGCGGCGCTGCGGGCTCTGCCCTGAAGCGGGGCCCGGCCGCCTGCCAGGCTCTCCCGGTAGCCCCGGCGGGATGTGGCCGGCCGGGGCGGGCGGTAGGTTGCCCTGCCCGCGGGATGCGGCTCTGCGGCGGGCGGCTTTCTCCGGCAACCTCTCGGCTCTGCCCTCCCACCTGGTACCCGGCGGCCGGAGCGTCCGCGTCTTCATCAGCGCCAACCCCGAAGGTAAAAACCCCACCGCTCCCCCCCACACACCCCCCCCCACCCCCCCCCACCCCCGTCTCTGCCCGCCCCGCAGCTCCCCCTGCCGCCCGCAGCCCCCGGCCCCGCGTCCCGCTGCCGCCGGGAGCCCCCGCGGGGTGAGGTCGGGGATGGGGTGGGGGGTATCGCCTCGGTAAACGTCGGGGGGAGATGGGGGGGGGGGGGGCTTGGAGGCGCCGGTATATTCCTCTCCCGAAGTTGTTATATCGGGGGGTGTGTGTGTGTGTGTGTGTGTCAGTCTGTCTGTCTCTTTTTCGCGGTGTCGGAGCTGCGGGACACGGGGTACGCGGGGGTCTCGGGCATGAAAAAGGGGAAGGGGAAGGTGGTTTGGTTTTGTTTTTGGTTTTGTTTTTTTCAAGGGGGATGTTTTGTGAAAGCTCTCTCCCCGCCAGGCGGGTTTATAGAGTTTCCCGTTGATTCCGTAGCCAGGGGGAAAGCGGGGAGCAAATGGGACCCTTTGATCCCGGTCACCCTCTGCGTGCGGGGAAGCGGGCACCGAAACCTGCAATTTTAGCTTCATAAAGTCAGGGATCGCGTAGTCGGCACCTGAACTCATTAGGCATCCTGCTGCTTAAAGTCTATTTTTAAAATTACCCTTTGATAGGAGGAATTTGCATACAGTCAGGAGGTGTCGTTCCCACTCGGAAGATGTAAGTCGCTGAAGCCTATTCCCACTCGAAGCACGGAAATAATAAATTAAGCGTTCACACCTATGACACTTCTTGCCTGTAAAAATGAGCCCGCTGTATTCACCGTCCCCTTTCACACCGCCACCCACCACCTTCCCCCTCCTCTCCCCCCAACACATTCTAATTCAACAATACTGTCGCCTTTTATGCAAACACCGGAGATCTGAAAAATCCTGCCCGAAATGACGGAATAGCTGGGATTTTGAAGTGAAAATTGTCTTGGCACCAATACTTACGTGAGAGTCCGAGGAAGAGCGCTCGCAAGCCACAAAGTGGGCACAGGCGCTGCCTTGAAGAATTCCCACACCTCCGGGGCTTCCGAGATGCTCTCGACAACCGGGAAGCTCTCGGCTCTCGCATCCGACATCCCTGTTTGATAGAAAAAGAGGCCATTCTTTAAGGAGGGCACAAAAATGCTTGGACTTTATTATTGCAAGCTAAGCGAAGACGTATATAAATAGGGATAATCGAGAAAATGTTTATTGGGGCTCTGAAAGGAAAATTGGTGCGGGTTTTTAGGAGATGATAGGTTATTCATCAGGAACGGGGTTCTGCCAACATCGCCGTAACTGTGGAGTTCCTGGTGCCTCCGGATTTGATGTGAATGGCATTTCTCAGCGGGATAGCTTGGCACGTTAGCTAGAAATTTGCTAAAATAAAAAAAAAAAAAAAACCAACCCCAAGCAACTAAACTTATTATAAAAGTTGGGGGTTGAAGCCCGACACACCCATTTGCAGGGTTTTACCCTCGCATCGTTATTTCAAAATCTCAGCTTTAAAAAAAAAAAAAACCAAAAACAAACAACACTGAGAGTAAGAAAATAATTCGCTTTGGGGTTATTGATATCAGCTTCTTTGTGGGACCAGATGATCACAATGATTAACGCTTCTCGTGTCCAAAATTTTATCTGCAGCGTTGCTCCTGCTTTCAGGAATGACAGTGTGGGATAGAACTTTCAGAGACGTTACAGATTTTGGTTACCAACACGAGCCACTTTTACGAACGTTTTAGGGACTCCCCATGATGAGAAACCCCCATGACTATGTATCAGCGATATCACCGGCACAGAAGTACGGCTAACTGCATGTGACCTGAAAAAATAGAATATACGGACAAAGAAGGAAAAGTAGCCGACGGTGGGATTTAGATATCATTGATAAAGTACTTTTAAATAAAAATGCTGCTTGCAAAATACCTACGTGCGAGAGTTCTGGGAAAAAAAAAAAAAAGGTTAAACTCTTCCAACTTAGTAAACTATTCAGCATATTTAAACCCCAAAATACAACGTATATTTGCATGACTCGGGCCTTTCTTGCTTATTTTCTGCGTATCGATATACTTTATACCCGTTCTTCTCGGTGCCGAGCATTCCCGAAAGGGGCTGTGAGCCCCCGTACTCCCAGAGGTATCAGAACTGTGGTGCCAGAGAAGTTTAGGGATCACAAGAAAAGTTCATCTGCAACTTTAAGGGTAGAAACTTCACGGTATTTTCCTTGAATTATGTCGATTTAATGCGTGCGTATTGGAGAACTCCGGTGAATCAGTGTTTGGCCTGTTCTTTTCCGAAAGCACTTCCCTATGACTGAAATACATTATGGTTTTAGTATGCAACTTGGAAAACTGATGACTTCTAAAATTCCTTACCCTGAAATGCCTAAAAAGAACAATAAGCGGCGACAGTGAGCACGGGTAATAGGGACAAAACTGCTTCATTTTACAATCTCTTGTTTTCTAGAGGAAATGTTGTAGATAAGGGAAATTGTTTTCCCCGTTACCTATAACAGCATCGTCTTGTCCAAGTTATTGGTATCTGTTAATCAATGCTCCTATCACTAACTGGATCTTTAGAGACATTGAAATTGCCTTATTATTTGAATATACATAAGTCTGTTTTCTCCTTTCAGCAGGTATAAGCAGTCAGACACATTTTAAATATGCGTTTTGGCTACGAGAGGTTGAAGATTTTGCTTTAAATAATTGATTGGTTTTCTCAAGATATTTTAGTGCTTCAAAGTGATAAGGAAAGTAAGTTATATTCACTGGATTGTAGTAAGTTACGTGTAGAAATCTGCGGACTGTAACAGCAATCAGGTAACGACGGTTTCTCTGTGACTCGATCGATGCCTTCATTAACACCCAGTTCTTAATAAACACAATAGGTGTAAACTTCCATAGGGTCCCGTTATACGGAGCCGTGTCGGTTCAGAACATTCCGATGACTCTCCTCACCACTTCAAGCAGGAAATTACTCGAGTTGCCAAGTTTCAAGAAGTTCTGTGGTGACAGAAGGCGATATTACGAGCCCTGGGTGAAAGCGGTGCCTCCACCGGAGTTAGGAATTACACTTGAAACAAAACCCCGTGAATTGGAGCATAGAGTCGAAATTCTGATCATTTTAAAGTCTCTCCTGGAAGTGGGGGTGTCCCAGTTTGAAGTAAAACTGAACCAATTTTCTGTTCTGTAACTTTATATCCCAGCCAGGCCTCCTCTAACTCTCTGAAATTAACGGCACATTGTGGAGAAAACTGCTCGTTCTCAGAATGATCAGCCCAATGTTTGTGCTCCGTGCCAAGGGATGGTGAGCAGGGAGGCCCTTGCTTATACTCATTGCTATAACAACCAAGGGCAGCCAATTTTCGTTATTTGCCCCCTTGGAGGGTCGGAAACGGAAAAAACGTAGAGGGGTCACATCGGTGGGGAGGAGGGGACAGGAGAGGTGACCCAAACCTGACCAACTGGGGTATTCCATCCCATCTGCCCCATGCTCAGTGTAAAAGCTGAGGGATCAAAGGGTCAGCCCCTTCCTGCGATGGCCGACGTCCAGAGAGGACTCTGTCTGTTCATCTGCCTTTGATCCCGATCCGTGTGTTCCTGACTCCAGAGCTGGAACCCAGTTCCCATCCATCGCTGAGTCCAGTCTGGGACTTCCCCAGTGCCTGCCGGTGACGTGACTGTCATCCTGGGAGCTTGATGCTGTTTTGTATATATTGTATCTATTTCATTATTTCCTTCTTTATTTTTATTTTAATATTAATTCTCCATTAAAGTAGTTTAGTTCATTCTAAACTTCTGAATCTTCTTATCTCTTTCTCCTCCTCTCTCCTCTTTTAGGGATGGGAAGTGGGGGGAAGGGCCATCTGTTGGTCTGGTTTTGGTAAATTCAGCCGAAACCACGACAGGGGGAGTTAAGACTTTTGCTAGTTTGACTTAAGGCCCTGTTATTGCTTCAGTTAAAGACGTCGATGATTTCTTACTCTGAGCTCTTGAAGTGTTGGTCCTGAAGGTGCCTGTTGTGCCTGTAATTTAGCAGAGGCAAATGAACTCCTTGATGAGAGAGATGTACAAAGCCAAACCCTACACACAGGTGGTTCCAGGGAAGACAGGCTGAGAATACCTTCACACAGCACCCGAGCGTGTCCCGGCAGAGGTGGTGTTCACCAGCCCTACCTCAGTGTGAGCATCTAACACTCCAGGTGGGTGTTAAATCCAAAGGATGCTCCCTTTTCCACCCATTCTATCAGCCACGTGCTCCTCGCTCTCCTCTCTGCAGCACGTCTGCACACCTCCTCAGCTCCAACGCAGGCTCGCTTTTTGGACCACGACAGTTAATTTCTAGCCCTTTTTTAGCCATTCATTGTTGTACAAACAGAAACAAGCGCGATGAGACCACAAAAAGCCCTTTTTAATACAGAAGGGCTACGTTCCTCAGGGCTTCCGTGCCTCAAGTACCCATTTTTTAAAACTATAAAACCAATTACTCATAGAAAATATTAGTTTGGGCACGATTAACAAGCTTAAGGATGAAGACGTAGAAATGTAAAATGAAGATCTTATTCTAATTCTACCACTTTAATGCCTCCGTTGTCCGAGCGCGGTGTAAAAGTAGCCTGTAGGGTTAGAATTCCACCCACAGACTGCCCGCCTGAGATTTCCTGGTCTTGCACTATTGAACGGGTTTGAGTTAATCTTGAGTTTTCTTGAGTTATTAGACAATTGTTCAACTCAGTCCGGTTTCCACTGACACGCACCGTCCAGAACGCTGTATTAATTTAAAAAACCACAAAAGTTCGGTGCCCAATTTACTTATTTTCTCACGATACATAAAGGGAGATTCTCACCTGCGGTTAGTTTTGTTGACCAGATAAGGATTATTCCCATCAATAATGATTGGAGAAGTGGGTCTGACCAATGGTTTTGTTTCGACCTACTGTTGTAGGCTGCTTTGCAGGATTTACGTGTATCTTTATGTGTGTTGATGTATATTTGAAAGAAAAAAATGTTATGTGCATTTGTAGTTTGGTGCTACTGAACATGAGGGTGAGTAACTCCCAACAGATGAAGAACTATGATGGCTTTAATTACAAAGTTATTGCCATATGTGATAAAAGAAGGGTACAGCTTTTCATTCTTACCAGGTTTATTCTATTATTTTTAGCTGAAATGTGGTTTCTTCTAAGAAAACTATAATTGAGGAAGCGTTAATGTGGAAAAATACTCAAAAGCCAGAAATAATGCTCAGTTAGCGATGGTCCGTTTTGGCCAGCCCCAAAATGCCATATGGTGTCCCTACTTGGTTACATTGCACGAAGATCTTTTTATAAAGACAATTTTATGTAATCTGGGTGGAATTTATTCCTTAGCTAAAGGAAAACACAGATGTTCAAGTGTACGAAATTGCAAGGGAGGTGTTGCGGAGATGTGGAGACAAATAACTCCAGGACTTTTTTTATGCTAAGTGTTAGCTCTGGTTACCTAACTTTGTAGCTATTTATGGGTTGATGTGACGCACATCACTGTAGTGTTTAAGAACTACAAACCAACAAGAAGTTCAATAGTTTTAGAAATTGAGTATCTCAGTGTCTGGGAGAGCAACATGGGTCAAGTAATTGGGTTTGGTATGGGCCTTGATTTGAAATATGTCTCATCTCAG
The DNA here is from genome assembly GCF_964106895.1 of Numenius arquata. Taxonomy (NCBI): domain Eukaryota; kingdom Metazoa; phylum Chordata; class Aves; order Charadriiformes; family Scolopacidae; genus Numenius; species Numenius arquata. The sequence goes on from NC_133580.1 coordinate 69,102,943, forward strand.
GAGGCCCAGAGCTCATTCATTAGGTTGTAGAGAAGCCTGCCATTTTCAAGTGTTCAAGGCCAGGCTGGAGGGGGCTTTGAGCAACCTGGTCTGGTGGGAGGTGTCCCTGCCCAGGGCAGGGGGTGGGACTGGATGATCTTCAAGGTCCCTTCCAACTAAAACCATTCTGTGATACTATGATTTTCAGTACTTCTGCCTCTATGTGAGGTTTTCTCTCTCTCCTCTTTTGCCACAGAAGAACTGTGGTGTTGGTGTGGCTGAGTAGAAAGCAAGACCTGACTCTCCTCGAGACCGGATGACCAAGTCTCATGTAGGCTTTAACTTTTTTTGCAAGGCAGGGCCAGTAGATGTCATGCAGAACCAGTACGAGATGATTTTTTGCTAAGCAGACCCTCAAGCCTTTGTTCCTGTTAAAGAAAACGATCGTTTTGGGTGAGGATGGAGACAGAACTGGATTGAGTTTTATTCAACTTGACAGATAAACTTGAGAAGCTGCTGATAAACTGTCTGAAAATGTTCCCCCGTTCTTTTTGTGTGTTCTTTGCTTATCACAGAATCACAGCAAGATATGGGGTTGGAAGGGACCTCTGGAGATCATCTCCTCCAACCCCCTGCCACAGCAGGGGCACCCACAGCAGGTCCCACAGGAACGTGTCCAGGTGGCTTTGAATGTCTCCAGAGAAGGAGACTCCACCACCTCTCTGGGCAGCCTCTTCCAGGGCTCTGCCACCCTCACAGCAAAGAAGTTCCTCCTCATGTTCAGATGGAACTTCCCATGTTCCAGTTTGTGCCCGTTCCCTCTTGTCCTGTCCCTGGGCACCACTGAAAAAAGACTGGCCCCATCCTCCTGACACCCACCCTTGAAGTATTTATAGGCGTTGATGAGATCCCCCCTCAGTCTTCTCTTCTCCGGACTAAAAAGACCCAAGTCCCTCAGCCTTTCCTCAGCAGAGAGATGCTCCAGGTCCCTCATCATCTTTGTAGCCCTAAATGTAGCCCTTATGTAGTTTGGGGCCTGGACTAAGGGTTTGCTCTAAATGTACCAAATACACAAGTGGAAACATTGACAACTTTTGTTTAATTTTCAACATATTTTTTCATTCACGTACTCAAAAGGTAGGATGTGCATTTGGGGAACAAGAGTAAGATCAAAAGGCGTGGTTTAATTTTTGGGTTGGTTTGGGGTTTTTTTGGTAGAACAACAAGCTATTAATTTTGTTGGTTTTGTTCTTTCTTCTTGATATTTACAAAAAATAAGCAAAGCTACCGGCAACTCAGTCACCTGCCTGCTAAGCAGTATCTGGAATTCTCAGCTCCAAAAGTTTGGGTTAGGTATTCGCTCTATCATCTACTTTAAAAACAGCACCTAAATTTTTTAACCACGTGACCATTCTTTTTTAATAGTGAAAAATTATTAAAATTGTGTTTTACTATAAATTTTGTCTATGTCTATAGCGTGCATATAGGCACACATACACAAATTACGGAAAAGATTATAAACTGTATAAAATGGTATAAGCGGGTGTATAAAACTCAAGCCGTGCTGTCATAGGCAATTTTCAAACTGGCTGTTGGGACCCCTTGCGAGAACTGGGTGTTTATGTTCCAAGGGCATCACTCAAGGTTGTAATCCCAGCCTTGCTGAAGAACAGCCTGGCTTTTGTTAAACGCTGTTGTAAAAATGTTGTAAAATGTTGTTGCTTCAGCAGGGGAGTTGGACTAGATGATCTAAATGGTCCCTTCCAACTCTAAAAAAAATTCAGTGAAATTCAGTGAAAAGTAAAAGCTGTATAGAGGAGTTTAGCTTTTTCTCCCCCAAGTAAAGGTGTAAACGTTCTGGGTTGTATGCACCCGTAGCTCAGGTTTTATGACTGTTTTTCTTCGCATTGAAGAAAATAATATTAAAACGGAGCAGAACCTACAATTTCTTCGTTTCCTTTCTAACTTTGCAAATGTTGCTTTCTTTCTTCAGATGTGTTTCCGTGCTAGACTGGCTCCATATATTGTAACTTGTGAATATATACATATATACTCTTATTTATTTATTTTATTTTTTGGTGGTTGGATTCGATGATCTCAAAGGTCCCTTTCAACCAAGAAGATTCTGTGATATTCTCAAACAATACGTTAGATGACGGGTAGCAGCAGCGTGGAGTCGAGTCCTTACTGTGAATCGTCCCCCGAGCAAGGTGTGAGACCTGGCTTGAAAGGAGACTCCTTTTAAGAAACTTAAATACATGGCTGCGTAGGCGTACGCCTGTGCTCACAGACGCGTAAGCACACGAGAGAAAAATCCTGCATTAAGACTTTAAGTTTTGTTTGGAGAATCTTTAAATATTTATTACGGAAAGAAAACTTCAGCTCAAGGAGTTACTGAACTTCTAATACAAGATGTGAGGGCAGTGCCTGGTGTTAGGTCCCGGTCTCCAGTTTCTCACACCTGAGTGGCAATTTTTTTTCATCTGAAACGAAATTTCTTTGAATTTTCATCTGCCGAAAGAGTATTGTGTGATAAGATATCCTTTCAGGCTGCAATAATAATACCTTAGTAACATTTAGCTACCAGTAATTTAAGGTTTTAATATACTGAAGGTGGGAGATATAAATATAATGTAGGCATAGATAGTCCTGTGTATGGAATCCAGAGAAATCTGGCAGTTTTTAACAGAGGCAGTGCTGCTCAACACAACCGCTGTATCCCCTTACTGGAATTTTAATTAAAGAAGGATAATAATAGATAGAATTAGAGAACCCAATTTAATCATGGTTGTGCCAGCGCAACTGTAAAATAACTCCACTGGCCCTGACGCTGCTCTTATTGATTTAGGGTTTGTATCAGAGAGAGGATTTTACTTCCAAAATCTTTAGTCGGGGGGAGAGCAGGGCTAAATCAGAGGTAGCTGAAGGTGGGGTATGCAGAGAGGTACAGAGGAGGGAGCCCGAAGTTGGTGCAGAGTCCCACGTACATGCTGCTGCAGTGGACAAGTAGGAGATGTACCACCTGCGACGCTTGTAAGCCCCCCCATCACCACCATAAAGATGTGCCTGCCTTATCTTGGACCTGGTCTTCAACTCCCTCTAGAAGCATCTGCTGATGCCCCTCGTCGGAGACAAGATGCTGTGCTGGACAGGCTTTATGCCTGACCCACTGCTGTCGTTATTGTACAGGATTGGATCTTCACAGAACTAGATTTATCAGGGTCTTCAAAATATACCTGGTGCCAGAAGCTGGAAAGCCTGACAAGTCAAGTATCAGTCTTTGGGACTGATCAAGTAGCTGAACAGATCAGATTTTGAATTATCAGAGCCTGAAAAATAGTCTTGGACAACCTGCTCCTAGCCTTTGCTTGGGGTGACACAGCCACAGTCTTCAGTGTAGTAACATGTGTCTTTGGAATGATTAAACACTCAAAATGTTTATCATCATAGAATCATAGAATTGTCTAGGTTGGAAGGGACCTTTAAGATCATCGAGTCCAACCATCAACCTAACTCTGATAAAAACCATCACTAAACCGTGTCTCTAAGCACTATGTCAACCCGTCTTTTGAATCCCTCCAGGGATGGTGCCTCAACCACTTCCCTGGGCAGCCCATTCCAAGGCTGAATAACCCTTTCCATGTAAAAATATTTCCTAATATTCAACCTGAACCTCCCCTGGTGCAACTTGAGGCCGTTTCCTCTTGTCCCATCTCCTGTTCCTTGGGAGCAGAGACCGACCCCCCCTGGCTACACCCTCCTTTCAGGGAGTTGTAGAGAGCGAGAAGGTCTCCCCTCAGCCTCCTTTTCTCCAGGCTGAACACCCCCAGCTCCCTCAGCCGCTCCTCACAAGACTTGTGCTCCAGACCCCTCACCAGCTCCGTTGCCCTTCTCTGGACCAGCAGGGCACACTGCTGGCTCCTGTTCAGCCAACAGCCGATCAACACCCCCAGGTCCTTCTCTCCAGGAGTCCGTATCACTCTACTAGCAACTGGGTGCCTTTGCAGCATCACCCATGCTTTATAAATCTCCAGCTTCATACTCCAGCTCTCCGTTACCCGAATCAGGTATCGAGATGTGTCGTTATTACAGTATATGTACGACACATCAGAATGTTATTTGCAAAATTATTATTTAGTCTCTAATTAGTAGCGTTTTACAAAACCATTACGATGAAACGAGAATTAATGACTATGAGCTCTATCTGGACAGCCCGAGTTTCAGAGAGCTCCCCGACCGGAGCGTTTGCCACCAGCGGGCTTTTCTGAAGCCCAGACCCTTTGATGTGTTGGCGTTACTGAAGAGCATTTGCATTTCTTACAAGCTGCGGCGCTTCATAAAAGTCCAAAATAGACATTCAGTAGCATAGAGAAGTTCAAAGTCAAAAATCATTTGGCAAAATAAATGGCTTGTGCAAAACCCTCCCAAATCCTTTTTAGCATAGTGGTTTGGATAGATATTATCTGTTAGTTATTATTGTTTATTTGCTTTGTAAAAGATCGGTGCTTGACCACGCAGCGTAGGAAGAAACGACCGGCACTGTGGAATATCTGTGACAGAATCCCTGACACCGCCTGAACTTACACTCGGCGTTTATTCTCAAGCGATCTCACCCGCTGGGTTTTATCAGGTTAAGATTACTTTTAAATGATCGAGAACCCTTGAATAACCCCGTGAGCTTAATACTTTTAGATGAGAGGAGTTATCCATATTTGTAGTTACGCGCATCAGCTATTATATACGAGATATATATTAAATATAAGATAAACGAGAAGCAAATGAATTAAGATGGGACATAGTGAGTTAGACCAAAGGAGTCTAATCTAAAGGAGTTCAGTGCGTCACGCAGGACTCTAATCTAAGGGTTATTGTATTATCAAGAATTTCCCACAATTTCCCTACCTGTGCCAGCACGACACATCTAGAGGATCTTGATTTACTGTCATAATCAAACATAAGCGAAATCACGTATCACCGCTTTATAAGTGATTTTTCTTAAAACGAAGGACTTGTTCTTTTTATTTTTTTTGGACCTACTGTTGTTTAATAAAGGCCCCACAAATTCTACAAAGGAGTTGAGAGGAAAAATATTTTCTTACTTGATAATAATCCTGGTGGCCAGATTCATAGTCTGTACTGTTCTGGCACGACAAAGGTCATTTTCTGAGGAAACTTCCTTTTCCACCCTATATTTCTGATAGCTGAGATGCTGAGAGCAGCGAGAAGTAAGTTTTGATCATCTTTTTAGGAGCGGTTACCAATAACTGTTAGGAAAATTATAAAATCATATTATTGTTTTAAAATGGTCTCGATTTACTTACATATTGATCAGGGTGCATTTAAATGTGATGAAGAATTATGCAATGCTCTTGAAGGAAGTTATTGAAGTATTCCTGTGTATGTGGCCCCTAATCTGGCATATCAAGACATTGGCAAAGTTTGTATGAGGATTTACTTTGAAATGGAAGTCGTTTACAGCGTGGAATTATAAAGAATTATGTGATCTGTGGTGAGCAAAACGAGTGCCCTTGAGTTCCATGATGAGTTCCACGATGCGCCATTTAAACCAGAAATGCGTGTCCGTACCAGAGGTCCGAGGGACATTGGGCAGGTATTTCATTAGGCAGTTATTTAGTGCTGTGCAAATCACAGACCAAGAGGGTCTTTATAGCATTATACACGCTTTCCTTGGATGCACAGGTCGGCTTCCCGACCTGGTGAAAGGATGACGAGGCAGAAACTAGATTTAAGAAATTTATGAATAATGATGTAGACTAGTGAAAGTCAATGAAACTCATTCTAAGCAAGGACGTTTTCAGGGAATTCTTTACCTTTGGTAGTTTCTATTGACTGAAGAGTTTATTTCGTGTCTGTCTGTGTTGCAGTGAGCACTACCAGCAGTGCTGCGGAAGACACAGTGCAGCCTTATTACGAGGGGGAATGGTTTTAAACCAAAAGAGGGGAGATGGAGATGAGATGTGGGGAAGAACTTCTTTGCTGTGAGGGTGGTGAGAGCCTGGCCCAGGTTGCCCAGAGAAGCTGTGGCTGCCCCATCCCTGGAGGGGTTCAAGGCCAGGTTGGAGGGGGCTTGGAGCAACCTGGTGTGGTGGGAGGTGTCCCTGCCCAGGGCAGGGGGTGGCACTGGGTGGGCTTTAAGGTCCCTTCCAACTCTAACCATTCTATGATTCTATGTTTTTAGACAGAACGAGAGGGAACGGCTTCAAGCTCCAACAGGGTAGGTTTAGACTGAACATTAGGAAAGAATTTTTCACAGAAAGAGTGGTCGGGCATTGGAACAGGCTGCCCAGCGAGGGGGTTGAGTCACCATCCCTGGATGTGTTTAAGAGCCGTTTAGATGTGGTGTTGGGGGATATGGTGTAGGGGAGAACTTTGCAGAGTAGGGTAGATGGTTGGACTCCATGATCCCAAGGGTCTCTTCCAACCTAGATGATTCTATGATTCTATGATTCTATATTCTGTGGCTCAGGGACAAATACCTTCACAGGCACTGAGAGAGGCTGATGGTGTCTGGCAGTGCAAGAAATGGAAATGAAGTCAAGTCTATGCTTTGAGCCATCTCCTACGCTGCCGTTGGGAATACAGCATCATAGAGGATCTTTATCCTCCTTTAAAGGTCACTGTAGCTCATTGGGTGTCATTTTTGGGAAAATTCGAGCAAAGGGTTGAGGAGATGGCTAAAGTATGTTGAAAGTACTAATTGGAAAAGCAGTCTGTAGTTCGGTCACCGATTGATTGAATTAGTACAGCAGTTCTGGAAGTTCTTTGAATATTACTCTCTGTATCTCACTTGTGAAATGTATTAGTAGGAACCAGAACTTCGCTGTTTCGACTATATCTGCTTCTCAAGTGGAGTAAGCGATTGGAATGTGTAATGCCCTTTTTCAGTCACCAACGCCTCAAGATTGTTTTCACTTTACTATTTACTATTACCTTAATAGATAGCGTCAGCTAAATGTGGTTAGCAAGCAGAAAAAATTAGTAAAAACCTGAACAAGCAAACGAAACATAGTAAAATCAAGTAATCACAAAAATATTTCACTCATAAAAACAGATACAAAAATTTATAAAATAACTGCCTTTTCAACTGGAGGATACAATCTTCGCTGAAAATAAATGCTGAGATGAATCATTGGAATTGGGAAGGGTAAGGGAGAAGGGAGGTAAGATAAATCACGCTTCCTCTCCATGTCAATCACTGGTTTCCTCTCAGACGTTACATAATCCCCCAGAAGGAGCCAGTTTTGTGAATTATTTGGTCACGCTCAATGACTTCTAGCGCAGACCCCGCCTGGAATTGCCAGGTTTAGAAACTGTTGTGCTGCAAGTGCCTGCGAGTGGGTGGTCACAGCTAAGGAGCAGTCAGTCGTCTGTCGGTTTGTGAAACTGTCCTGTAAGAAATGGGTTGAGACTCTCTCATTCAGGCAAGGCGGGGTTGAGTTTCTGCCATCCCTCCCTCACGTGGTCCTGTTGCCCTGAGCTTCATGCCCTCCTGCAGCCGCTCTCCTTTGCCGGGGGTGTCATTTGGTTCCTTCACCTTTGATAACTGTTTCTACAGCAGCCAAGTACTATTCTGATGGTCATAGAATCGTAGAATGGTTTGGATGGGAAGGGACCTTAAAGCCCACCCAGTGCCACCCCCTGCCCTGGGCAGGGACACCTCCCACCACACCAGGTTGCTCCAAGCCCCATCCAACCTGGCCTTGAACCCCTCCAGGGATGGGGCAGCCACAGCTTCTCTGGGCAACCTGGGCCAGGCTCTCACCACCCTCGCACCAAAGAAGTTCTGCCCCACATCTCAGCTCAATCTCCCCTCTTTCAGTTTAAAGCGGGGCAGTGATGTTATTCAATAGTCCTCTCCATTTAGCATCAAGGAGAAAAAGGTCTTTTGCAAAGAAAACTACTTTATTGATGCAGATTTAGCGCACCAATAGCAAGCAGCACCTCTCGCTTCTTCTGGGGGTGTCTGCACACCCACAAGTGTCAGGTTCAAGACTTTTTCATGTTCTGGGATGAAAGTCTTCACACCTTTCACCTGAAGCCCATATAGTAGTCTACATCTACCAGTTGTGCTCCTCCAGATGGCCCGACTGACTTCAGTAGCTTTGTAGTGACCCAAAGCATGGCCATGGTCCACCAAACATGAGGAAGAACACGACCTGGCTTAGAACTTTGTGACTTGTGAATTTAAACAGAAAGTTTAGAGAAGGGAAGGGCAACCTTAACGGAGAGCCAACAGCCCTTGCAGAGCTCTTCCACAGCTTTGCAGCACCAGAGGTAAAGTCACGTAGGAGCGTTGATTGGAATGTCTTCGGAACGAGGTGTATTTAACGGGCCTGTGCTGTGAAATACACGTCTGCTTTTATGAGTTTTGCTTTCTCCTGTTTTGGTTTTTTTTCTTATGCCTTCCCTAAGCCTACATACTACTTCGTTTTGCTTCCAGCTCTTGATTCTGCAGTTCAGTTAGGAGACAAAATGTCTGTGACATCCCGTTGCTTTATTGATTGCCGCTGCCTCATTACCTCAAGTGCTTCAGTAATGTGCCCTGATTGTTTTCTCTTTGGTCTAGCGATGTCAGGGGAAAAAAATAGCAAAGCTACTGCAGCCCACACAACTTAATTGTTAAAAAATCATTTTTTCAGTGTTGTACAGCTTTCTTTCTGCTTTCTAAGTAATTCCGTCATTTTTTGAAGTGTGAACTGACACCTCTAGATGAAATAGCAGGATTTTTGCACGTTATCTTTGTAACTGCACTGGCCCTTTTCATGCCTTCTGCTTTGTTTTTTGCACAGCTCACTCAGGAGTCCTCTTTTAGATTTCACAAGAAGTTTTTCTTTCCCGTTAATTTTGATTATAGCTGCAAATTCCTGTCCTTGCAGGCTTTGCTGTTTTCCGGCGCTGAGTTGTAATAAGCTTCAGTGTTCTGCAGAGATAATTTTCAGACTTAATTTTGGTGTCTCTAAATGTGCTGTGTCTTCAGTTTCTCCTGTCACATCATTTAATTGTCTGACGATAATTGTTTGTAAATTGTCATGTTTTCAGGAGCTTTTGCTGGTTTACTTTATTAAATGAAAGAATTAGATTTTGCTGAATTCTTCCCCTCAACGCGGTTGGCAGAGTGGAAAATTGTCCCCCCGTAGAGGTTCTGCCTTCAACCCATGGTGCCACCAAAGCTCCTGCTGTGCATTGGCAGATCATAGAATCATAGAATTATAGAATGGTTTGGGTGGGAAGGGACCTTAAAGACCATCCAGTTCCATGTTCCTCTGCCCTGGGCAGAGACACCTCCCACCAGACCAGGTTGCTCCAAGCCCCCTCCAACCTGGCCTTGAACCCCTCCAGGGATGGGGCAGCCACAGCTTCTCTGGGCAACCTGGGCCAGGCTCTCACCAATGGCAAAGATGTATTTGCATTTTTAGTGTGTGCCACATACAATGGCCGAGGGACGCAAGGACACCGGGGAACCCAAGCTGCAATCTAGGGACCATTTCCAGGATTGGGAAAGGATTCCAGGTCAACCCAACTTTTTAAGAACATCTCCATCTAAGGGTGCTGTGTTCCCAAGGTGAGGGTAGTTATTAGGACACATTGTGAGATAAAATTCTGCCTCAGAGTCCTCACTCATACCATACCAACTAGATTTAATGAGGATGTAGTGGGGTTTTATTTAATAATTTATTTATGAACTGAAGGATTTCATCCGAACTCTGTGTGAGTCATCAAGGCAGCAAAAGGTACTGGGTTTCGCTCCGTGCCACCAGTGGAGACCTTCATTTGAAATCCACTGAGATTAACAGATCTTTCCATTAACTTCCTTAACTTTTGGATCAGTATCCAAATTTGTTTGGTGTAAGCACATTGTACGTATAATAAAACTCAGAACTCTTAGAAAGCAACATTTGTTTTAAACTGGGAACACGATCGTGTGTGAATAATCAAAAGTATTTTGATATTTAGATATAGGAACGGCTTTTCTCTTCTGTCATGTCAGCGCCATATTGCTATTTCCCCAAAATTCTGTATTTTAACATGGGTCTCGACCCCTTTGATTTCACTCATTGCCTCATTATTTTATGTAAATGAATTGACAGCTGGGTGTTTTTGTTAAGCCAATAGGTGGCACTGGTTAATCATATTAATCGTCAAGATGCAGGGTATTTTATAAGTAAGACGTCACTGTGAAATGTGGCCATCTAGTAAGCATGGTAATTAAAAAATAATAAATACATATTCTATGTGTGTATTTTTAAATTTGCCATCTTGCAGGATTGACAGTAGGGAACATTTCAGAGAAATAGGTGTTAAAATTGCCCCTCATTTTAAATCAGATATAGTTTGCTGTTGGGCTAAAAAAGAAGAGCTAACTGCTGTAACTAGGAATCTTAGGCTTATAATTATGCCCTACATTTTGAATCCTGCCTCAGATAGTTAGGTCTTTTGTTTTGAAAATGTGTTTGTTTAAATTTTCTGGTGTAGACCACCAATTTGTAGTCACATCCTGTCATTTCTTCCCGATTGAGGGACACGTTTCAGGATTACTTACTATTTTAACGTTATTTTCCGTTATTTCTTCCGATTTTCATGTCAAGTGGCCATTCCTTTGCACTCAAATGTTCAGCCCACTGTTCTTGTATTTCTTTTTTTAAGAGCTGAGAAGGTTGAGGTGAGTCTAGAGTCTCTTGAGGAAAGACTAGAGTCTGTCTAGGTTCTCATTTACCATCTTAGAGAGCCAGCTGGCGGTGTTGTTTGGGGAAGAAGCGACCCAGACCAAGCTGCGTCCATTCCCTAAGAAGAGTCTCGGGGAGCTCTGCATGCTTATTCTAATGCTCTCTACTCCCAGAAACCCCGAGGGAAGGGAATGACAACAGAGTATGGAGTTTATTTTCTAGAAAGACAAGGGTACGAGGTAGCTCGAGGTATTTCCCCCTCTCTTACCAGCTACACGACTCAAACTCATTGCTGGCAAAGAGCTCCCAGATTCTCAGATGAAAGGCACTATACAAATGCAAATGACTTATTATTATGGTATTATTTTCAGAGACAAGGTTTCCATAATATTTAGGGGCATTTGTTACCTACAGGTATTCAAAGCTTTTAGTATCGGGGGTAATATACAATGCTATTGTGCGTTATTAGGAAAAAAAAAAAAAAAAAAGGCAGTTTAAAAGGAATAATTCACTTGAATAGTCCTATGTGACAAGAACATACCAGCATGAAGAGGTTTGGCAGCCACTTCCTTACTTGGTATTGCTGCTAAGTCATTTTTAACCTTATTTGCATCATCTCCTTAGATAATTCAAGTGCAGAAATTCTCACTGCAGTCAGTAGACCATGGCTATAAAATACCTACATTTTGTTAATATTGCGATGCATTAAAAACAAAAAAAATCCTCTCGCAAGAATCTGTCCTACCCATCCAGCAAATCTAAGCATTTAGGATACTTAGAAGAAGCAAACAGCTGGGTATCTTAGTGGATATGCATTCAGGACTACATTAGAAGACTGCCTCTGCTCAGCCAGGGCCTCAGACCTCCACACTTGCACAGAAGACTCCAACGCTTCGTGACAATAAACAAATCTGTGCGTGTGTCTGTGCAGGAGACTAAGCCAGCAGAGAAGTAGGCTGTGAAAGAGGTGAGGTCAAGACCCCCAGGAAGCTTCTGACCCACTGCAAAGCATGGGAACAGCAAGCACAGGGGGGTGACAGAGATATTCTTCCTCCTGTGCGTACAGGGAGCTGCTCTTGCCTGGGTGACGGGCTGGAGATGCAACCTGCAGGCAGCTCCGTGACCCCGTGTGACATTCATTTCTGGGGTACCTTAAGCAGCTGCAAGGGTAGGTTTTTTCTTAGAATCATAGAATGGTTTGGGTTGGAAGGGACCTTAAAGCCCAGCCAGTGCCACCCCCTGCCCTGGGCAGGGACACCTCCCACCACACCAGGTTGCTCCAAGCCCCCTCCAAACTGGCCTTGAACCCCTCCAGGGATGGGGCAGCCACAGCTTCTCTGGGCAACCTGGGCCAGGCTCTCACCACCCTCACACCAAAGAAGTTCTTCCCCACATCTCAGCTCCATCTCCCCTCTGTCAGTGTCAAACCCTTCCCCCTCCTCCTAGGGCTCCCCTCCCTCATCCAGAGTCCCTCCCCAGCTTTCCTGGAGCCCCTTGAGGGACTGGAAGGGGCTCTAAGGAGGTCTCCCCAGAGCCTTTTCTTCTCCAGGCTGATCCCCCCCCAACTCTCTCAGCCTGTCCTCACAGCAGAGGGGCTCCAGCCCTCCCAGCATCTTCTTGGCCTCCTCTGGCCCCACTCCAACAGGTCCATGTCCTTCCTGTGCTGAGGACTGCAGAGCTGGACACAGTTCTCCAGGTGGGGTCTCCCCAGAGCGGAGCAGAGGGACAGAATCCCCCCCCTCGCCCTGCTGGCCACGCTGCTGGGGATGCAGCCCAGGATGCGGGTGGTTTCTGGGCTGTCCGTGTGCACTGCCGGCTCATGTTGAGCTTCTCATCCACCAACACCCCCAAGTCTTTCTCCTCAGGGCTCCTCTCCATCCATTCTCCACCCAGTCTGGATTTGTGCTTGAGACTGGATTATTATTATTATTATTATTATTATTATTATTATTATTCCTCCTCTTCTTCTTCATCATCATCTTCTTCTTCTTCTTCCTTTTTCTGCCTTGGTCCTTTGGTCCTTCCAGGTTCAGCTGCCTGCCCCAACCTGTTATGTCAGTCAGCTGTTTTCCTGACGGCTCCCAGGAGCTGGGTCACGCCACGTTCCTCCATCAGTCAAACTGATGGGTGCCAACACCCTCCCTGCTGAGGACTTTCCCCTGCTGGAGGGCTCTAGCTTGCATCGAGGTGACTCACGGGTGACTCAATGTTTCTGTGAACAGACTCTCAACTGGAATGTGCTTCTCCTTTGAGGGTGGTCGACTGGGGGCTCGTTCTCCCCACATTGGCGTCCCCCTGTGCAACACACGGTGACAAGGATGGGGCTGAGCAACCTTCTTAGTCAACCTTGGTTGAGCAGGATCTATGGTGTGACTGCAGCCCACCAGTGTGAAACAGCCCTTCCCATCGCTGCGGCTCAACTCAGACCAGTAAGACCACCAGCGAGAAGAGAAACTGGTCTTAGGGGAGAACAACTGGTGCTGGAAAACGGGCAATTCTTTCCATCAGGCTCCCACATTAACTCTTTCTGTTCACAGTTTGAAATTTTCTTCAACTAGGCCATTTTCCATAACTTATTTTACCCCCAGAGATTGTTTGGCAACTGCTTGTAAATACACATCATGTGTTTACTAACACAGGGATGTAAAATGCACTTTCCCTATTAAAAATAAAACAAGCCACTTTAGTAGGGGAACAGCTTGTGTTTGAAGGTCAGGCTTTGGCATGGAGATGGTTCACGCTGAGAAGCAGCACCTTGGAGTACTTTAATGAAAGCTGGCAGTGATTTGCCCGAGCAAAGCAAAAGCCGGCAGGAATTGCACCTCGCACAAACACTCGCGGTTAAACCGCGATTGCCTCTTATTTGACGGAATTTGCTTAATTCAGTTCTGTCCTCGGCGTTCCACGGGAGGCAGCCGTCTGCAAGAGTGAGCGCTTGCAGGGTTGATGGACGTGGAGCAAGTCACTGTCCCACTCGAAACAGGGTTGGGTTTTGGCGTTGGTTTTAATACCGGAGACTAATTTAGGGTTGGGGTTTTTTTAAGTCCAGAGAAGCTGTGGCTACCCCATCCCTGGAGGGGTTCAAGGCCAGGTTGGAGGGGGCTTGGAGCAACCTGGTCTGGTGGGAGGTGTCCCTGCCCAGGGCAGGGGGTGGAACTCAATGATCTTTAAGGTCCCTTCCCACCCAAACCATTCTGTGATTCTATAGTTCTATGATTCTAAGTCTTGTCTTAGCGGTTTTGCAGATGTAGTTTCATTCCCAACACTCATCGTGGACTATAATTTGGATTTCAGAGTATCAGAAGTAACATTAGGAGGTGTGTAAAGCTCATCTCACAACTACTGTCTCATTTTGGCTGCTAGAATAATTATCACTTAGTTAATCCCTTCATCTGCAGCCGCAGCCGGGAAGGTGGAATTTGCCTGTGTGACATTTTTTGTTGTTAGGATCTGCCAGCTTCACAGATTTGCTGTCACTGTAAATCAGGTTAGATTTTATTTAATTAAACCAGCTTATCTGCCATCCATACTAATTACTGTAGCTCATCTTAACTATATGCACTGCCGTTTCCTTAAAATTTCACAATTATTACAAATACAGGGATGCTTAAAACTCATTAATATAAGCACCAGACTCGAATCCCAATTCGAGAAGCACATTCCAGTAGATTTGGAGGTAGGAATAGAAACACCGGATGGGTATCCCCAGTGTCTTATCCGAAACACAGCCCTAGCTGAAGGGTTGTTTTATCTCCCTCTGTCTCGTTTGTAAGGGATTAGAAGGGTAGCGCTGCTCTGGCAGCGTGTTCCATTTTCTGAGCAAGACTCTACAAGTCACGCCGCGGGGAACCGCACCGTGTTCTAAACCTAGAGCCAGCGGGGCTCTGCCGGGCCATCCATGGGCATGAATGGAAAGCAGCAGAAGAGGGTTTTATCTGCTCTATACCTCAGGCAATATATTCCCTATTTATCACTTAATGATGTTTACTCTTAAATTCTGCCATTTTCCAATAATGTTTATTTTCCCGCGACTTTGCCTGTTTCAGTTCCCTCGTGAGACCGTTCCGCCCACGGTCACGTTGAGCATTTAAGTAACTGCCAACAGTAGCTGAGTTGCTGCTTCCTTAATAACAAGGCTGCAGTCCTGATTAACTTCAGTTGAGAGGCAAGAATCATTTTGGTTTAGCTCAGTAACCGAGTAGTAAGTTGGTTTTCAACTGAGTTTATTCTACTCAGCTGCGAAGAGAGGATGGTCTGTGTTTTCGTAGACTTGCGTGCCAAAATTAACCTGTGTTAAGGCAAAGAATATAGAATATAGAATATAAAATATAGAATATAGAATATAGAATATAGAATATAGAATATAGAATATAGAATAAGACCTGGGAGTCCTGGTGGACAACATGATGACCATGAGCCAGCAATGTGCCCTTGTGGCCAAGAAGGCCAATGGCATCCTGGGGGGCATCAGGAAGAGTGTGACCAGCAGGTGGAGGGAGGTCATCCTGCCCCTCTGCTCTGCCCTGGGGAGGCCCCATCTGGAGCACTGGGTCCAGTTCTGGGCTCCCCAGTTCCAGAAGGACAGGGAACTGCTGGAGAGGGGACAGCAGAGGGCTCCAAAGATGATGAGGGGCCTGGAGCATCTCTCTGCTGAGGAAAGGCTGAGGGACTTGGGTCTTTTGAGTCTGGAGAAGAGAAGACTGAGGGGGGATCTGATCAACACCTATAAATACTTCAAGGGTGGGTGCCAGGAGGATGGGGCTAGTCATTTTTCAGTGGTGCCCAGGGACAGGACAAGAGGGAACGGGCACAAACTGGAACATGGGAAGTTCCATCTCAACATGAGGAGGAACTTCTTTACTGTGAGGGTGGCAGAGCCCTGGAAGAGGCTGCCCAGAGAGGTGGTGGAGTCTCCTTCTCTGGAGACATTCCAAACCCACCTGGACACGTTCCTGTGGGACCTGCTGTGGGTGCCCCTGCTCTGGCAGGGGGTTGGAGGAGATGATCTCCAGAGGTCCCTTCCAACCCCATAGCATTCTGTGATTCTGTGATTCTGTGTAATATATAGTCTTCTACCACTGACTGATCTAAGGGCCTCGGTTACTGTGAAGCTAAAAAAATAAAAGTATTTTAAATGAAGCAAAGTACACAGGTAGCTTTTATCACAAGGTACAGCAGTGACTCCAAGCTGGCACTGAGAAAAGTCACTTTGGAGCCAAAATAATAGTGCTGCATCGGCACAGTGCAACCCTCCGGCTAATTAGCCTCGTTAGCTGTACTACATTCTACAAGGAAAGGTTGACGCAGGCACTAAAGTACGAGAGAAAGTTAATGATTCTGGGTCCTAAGGAGGGAGCAACTCATCCATCCCTCAGTTCCTTAGGTACTCATTCCTTACGTACGTTTTTTTTTGTACTCCATTCCTAAGTATTTGTAGGACGCATCCGTATTCATCCAGATCTGGACCACATTTCTGAGGTGAATCTCTTGATCCTCACTACCTAATATACTTTGATGCACATCACAGAGCACTCTTGGTGGGCATGGAACTGGGTTCCTTTTGGATGAAAACCAGGGAAATAACTCCAGGGTCTCACCTGATGAAATCCAAATGTCTGTGGGAGTTGAGCCCAATCCAGAGGGAAATCTCCCTGAAATACATATGGTGTGGACGTTGGGTCCTTGGCACCAGCTACTGTACTCTACAGTTTTGCTCCCGATGGCCCACACAGCAGCAAAAGTCCTCCTCGGCACTAAAGGAGGGGTCTGGATGACTAAGCCAGATATACAGGTTCTTCTGAGAGACAGGACCATTTCTGGTTGCGAGGGGGGCTCAGGAGGACCATATGGGCTAATCTTCCTCTTGAAGTGCTGCCAAAAGTAACTTCGTCAACCATGAACTTCTCTAGTGGAGTCTTGAAGAGCTCCAAGGACAGAGGAGTTTCTCCTAATGTCCCACATGAATTTCCCAAGCTGTAATACGTCATCATTGCCTTTGTTGCACTGTCTGACACTGCCACAAAGGCCTTGGCTCCGTCACAAAATCATAGAATGGTTTGGGTTGGAAGGGACCTTAAAGCCCACCCAGTGCCACCCCCTGCCCTGGGCAGGGACACCTCCCACCAGACCAGGTTGCTCCAAGCCCCCTCCAACCTGGCCTTGAACCCCTCCAGGGATGGGGCAGCCACAGCTTCTCTGGACATGACTAAGTGGAACATACAGTTTGGAGATTAAATCTCAGCACTTGATTTTAATTGGGTTTGTGTGTGTGTGTGTGTGTGTGTGTGTTTTAAGGGCTCTTTTTTACGTGATAGATCTATATCTCTGAGTAAAAGAACGGAGTTCATATAAATATAGTTAGTAACATCTTTTTTTTCCCCGACACAGATACAATAGCAGAAAGGAGCGCCCTGAGAGAACACGTGTACCCTAAGCTGAGAGAATTCTGCAGGGAAAACTATGGGCTGGAATTTCAGGTAGGTTTTGTTCCATTGAATCTTGCATTACTTTTTCTTGAAATGAACTGTGTTTAGAACAGGTAACTTTTTAAAATATTTTAATTGTGGTCGTATCGTTGGTAAACTAGAAAATTGCAAAAAAAAAAAAAATCTATTTCACATGTTAATTGTACTGAATTGATGTTCATACATTATTTTACAGGCAGATTTGGGGTAAATTTTGAATAGATGAAAAAAACCCAGGGTTTTACAATGCGACATGGCAGTGGCAGCAAAAGCAGGATGGCAACAAACCGATCACTGTCACCTTAGAAACTTAATGAAACCATTTCTGGTTTAGATTTTCAAAGCATTTAAGAAGAAATAATGGTACATCTGAATTACCGTGTTCTAGAAACCACACTTAAGGCAGCTTGTTTTTAATTTCATGTAATCATCGCTGGAGTAGCGCCATCCGTATATTGTTAATTGATAATTGTTAATTGCCTATTGATAATTGTTATATTATATCTACTCTAACTATGGGTTTGGCTTCCACTGTAATATGGAAAATAATGCAACCAGGTGAATATTGAAAGAGATTACCGAAATGAATTGAATGTGGAACATTTCTATGGAGATTATATACTATGGAATTTAACGTCAGTTGTAAAATTGTAAAATTCCCGTTGCTTCAGTCAGATCATGTTTTCCTTTCTGTTGTGGAAGACACAGACCCGCCCGCATCTTTGGTAAGAGCCAATGGGTAATAAACACAGTTGCGTTTGACTTAAAACCCACGAGTTTGGCACCACACTAAAGTCACTGGTAGTTTTAAGTCAGATATTCACAGTCCAGTAAAGTCCTGCGTACGTCAGCAGGCCTGGAACTGGCTCTCTGCTAAGAGATGTTGTAAAAACGTTGCTCGATTTTCCAAAAGTTCTGATTCTACATCCTCAAGCCTTCCTCACACGCCAGTATTAACCTCCCACATTAGCGACCCCAAAACCTCAGCTTTCCGGAGCGTAGCTCACTTGGAAACGGCTAAAGCCTTTCAGACCACATCCTCTTCCTCCCAGTGTCTTATTCTTGACGCACAGGCGGCTGGTTTTAAATCAAAGTAACAAGTTCTTAAATTAGGATATTTGGTTTTAATTCCCCGAGTCGCAGTGGAGTTGCTGAATCTGCACGGTGGCAAATTCCAGAGTGATTTTGGAGTAGGGCTATAAAAGAATTTCCTCTGAAGGTCCCAGCTCATCAGCTGCTTGGGAAGTGCCAGCTGCAGAGGTACATGCAAGGAAAAGCAAAAGAGATTTAAATAATAAAGCATTTCCCGCCTGTCACTACCAGCTGATATTAATGGAAAATACGAACTCTTAATTTCTCAGTCCTCTTTGAGGAGACACCTCAGTGAGAGGAGGGAGACGTCTCCTCCGAGTCGATCGCAATCCACTGAATTCGTTGTGAGGGGAAACCTCTCTGTCTTCAAACGGATCGTAACGTCGTTTCTAGGGGAGGAGTAATTAAGTTTAATCTAGTTGATATGCACGGAAGCAAACTATTTAATTATATAGTTTCAACACCAGCAGCATCCCTCTGCCGTGTGAGGTCTGAGAGACAGCTCCACTGAGACGCTTCTGAAAACACCTAGGAAGGGTTCACATTTCTGGGGAAGAAAAGTAGGAAAAGCTGTACACAAAATTACGGAGGGAAAGCAGCAAAGCAGTCTGGAGTCGGCTCTGAAGTTGGCTCTATCAAAACATTGGGTTTTGCCTTTTCCATTCTGGATACATGATTTTCTCAGGTTAGGACGCAAAATCAAGACTACAGTTTTTAGTGCAGTGGTGTCAAGAAAATATTCTGTATTTTTCAGATACGGGGATAAATTTGTATTTCCCTGTACAGAGCAGAACACAACTTTTCATCCTGAGATGTAATCTCCTACTGACCAAATAAGAACTACCTTGCATGTGACTACCACAAATACACTATATTATCGGGTGACCTGAAGACACCCTCTTCCTGACAAATCGTGACCCAAATTAAATGCATTTGAGCACATTTGTGGCTCCAGCTTCCGCTGAGTCATCTGGCTGCACAGATAAGTGTCCTCAGGTGTCCCCACGTTGGTGGGAGCTGTCAGGGAGCAATAACCACCATGTGTGTAGAAGCAGAACTGAATATATTCAATCACTCACAGAATCACAGAATGCTATGGGGTTGGGAGGGACCTCTGGAGATCATCTCCTCCAACCCCCTGCCACAGCAGGGGCACCCACAGCAGGTCCCACAGGAACGTGTCCGGGGGGTTTGGAATGTCTCCAGAGAAGGAGATGCCACCACCTCCCTGGGCAGCCTCTTCCAGGGCTCTGCCACCCTCACAGCAAAGAAGTTCTTCCTCATGTTTAGATGGAACTTCTTACAAATTTGTTTGCTCGATGAATTTGCTTTTCCATTGAATCAGAAAATATTTCTGAAAAATGAGTATTGGTGAAGACAGAAGTAAGTTGAGAAAAAGACTCATGGAGCGTGTGGTGTTTTGTACCTGTACAGTACTTTTTTTAGGGGAGGATGGAGAGGTTAAAGAAAGTAGAATCATAGAATCATAGAATGGTTTGAGTTGGAAGGGACCTTAAAGATCATTGAGTTCCAACGCCCCCGCCATGGGCAGGGACACCTCCCACCAGACCAGGTTGTTCCAAGCCCCCTCCAACCTGGCCTTGAACCCCTCCAGGGATGGGGCAGCCACAGCTTCTCTGGACAACCTGTTCCAGTAAAGTAGTTGTAATCGAAAAATTTTGGAGGATAACTAACCGTCGTTAATTAGCAGCATAGTCTTCTTGGGAACAATGAGCTCTTTCAAATCATTTTCCCCATGTGACTTATGCTAGAAGGAAAGTGGAATTTTGCATGAATGAAATTTTTTAGTGGTTTTTTTTTTTTTTTTAAGCACTTGGAAGCAATAAAGATAAAATTATTTCATCTCCTTAGAAAAAAAAAAATCTGTGAAACTGTAAGATGGGTAGGACCAAAGCTAAAATAAGCAGAAGGACACACTGAATTATGAATGAAACGGCTCCGTTAGGTGAGTGGTGTGGAACTGAAGTAGACCAGTGTCAGCCGGCTGTGTGTGAGCAGCTCTCGCAGGGAGCACTGGTTGTGTCCCACCTCGGCAGCCTCGCTGAGAGCCAGAGTGGGCGTTTGTCACACTGTTTTTCCAAATATAAGTCAAAACATACCTCGGCGTCAGATACAGTTGTCTCCTTGTTCCACTTCTTTAATTTTGTCAGTCCTCTTTATTTCAGTTTACATAAAGAATAACCGATAAGCCCCTCATTTCCTGGTGTCTTCAGAGGTTTGATGGCTAAAATATTTCTCCTTGCCGGACAAAATTATAACACGTGAAGATACTGTCGTGGTTTAAGCCCAGCTGGCAGTTAAGATCCACATCCAGAGTTCTCCCCCTTCCCTCGCAAGAAGGGCAGGGAGAAGAGGGAGGAAGGGAAGGGAAAGGAAAGAGGAAAAAAAGCCCCCAAAACCTCATGGGTTGAGATAAAGAGAGTTTAAGAGAAAAATATCAGAAAAGGAAAATACCAATAATAATGATAATAATAATGTTAAAAGAATATACAAGACACAAGTGGTACGGAATATTCCATTATTCTATCTATACCCCTTCTCTGCTTCTACAGGAGGCTGAAAAGAGTCCTTGAAAAGTATAAACGTTGCTCAGCAACAGCTAGAACAGTATGCATTATTGACATTCCTTTCACAGCAATCACTAGAAAGAAAATTAACTCTTTCCCAGCTGAAACCAGGACGGCGCCAAAATTATGTTAGCCCATGAAAGTAATCTATAACGCTGTTAACACGCCGAAGGCAGCTGCTGAGCCCCCACAATATCTGCTGTTCCAGAGAAATTCCTCTTTACATTTACAGAATTAACATGATTTCTGAAGAGTTAATTAAAATAGAAATTGCTTTGGTGTTTCAGATGAGCTTCACAATAAATTCCTTCAAGCAGTAATTCAAATATTTTTGACTGTATGCTAAGATGCTCTAATTTTATGGCTAGAATCGTATCATACATCACTCAAGTAATCAGACAGCTGACTACAATGTGAAGTTCAATAATGAAGTCGTACAGATAAATAACAGAAGGGAGAGAGGAAGAAGGGAACGCTTTTTTCCTAATAACACTAAAAGGGGAAAGGACAGAGAAGAAATTGGTGCGGAAGAGGGAAATAGGAAGGCTGCCTGAGATGCAGTTTTGCAAAGCAGAAGCTGCTTGTTCCAGCAAGATTTTTGAACAGAGTTTCCATAAAAAAATAAAGATATTAAGTGTATTTTCTTGGCGGTGTAAGCTACAATGCATTCCGTACATTGGGCTATTTTGCTCCTCATGGGTCAGCCCGTACATGAGCTCTGATGTTTGACGACAGTGCGCCTGCTCCAGCAAACAATGACTCCTGTCCCCACATTTTCTGGCAGAAATAAAAAACAAGGCTGTCGGTTGTGAAATTAAACCCGGGCATAAATACTTCTAGGATTAGACCTTAAACCTTGGCATTTATTGTTATGAGAAATTTTCCAAGGAGATCAAACAGCTGTAAAGGGGTGAATTTGACTTTTACATCAACCCATTATTAGTTCTTACGTTAGATCCTTGGGCTGATTTTATGATCTGCTTAGTTCTGTGATTCTGTTTCTTACTGAAACAGCAGAGTGCTTCCACAGTACAAATAATATTACAAGAAACAATAATGTAATATATTCATGACAATACAATTTTGATATTTTTTTTAACTACCCATTCGGACTTTTTTTGGTTCAAGTTACATACATGATGTATGCAATAAATAGTGGTTGAATCATAGAATCATAGAATGGTTGGAGCTGGAAGGGACCTTAAAGACCATCGAGTTCCAACCCCCCTGCCCTGGGCAGGGACACCTCCCACCACACCAGGTTGCTCCAAGCCCCCTCCAACCTGGCCTTGAACCCCTCCAGGGATGGGGCAGCCACAGCTTCTCTGGGCAACCTGGGCCAGGCTCTCACCACCCTCACAGCAAAGAAGTTCTTCCTAATATCTCATCTAAATCTCCCCTCTTCCAATTTAAAACCATTACCCCTTGTCCTGTCACTACATCTCCTGACAAAGAGTCCCTCTCCGGCTCTCCTGGAGGCTCCCTTCAGATATTGGAAGGCTGCTATGAGGTCTCCCCGGAGCCTTCTCTTCTCCAGGCTGAACAACCCCAGCTCTCTTAGCCTGTCTTCACAGGGGAGGTGCTCCATCCCTCTGAGCATCTTCGTGGCCCTCCGCTGGACCCGTTCCAACAGGTCCACGTCCTTCCTGTGTTGAGGACTCCAAAGCTGGACACAGTATTCCAGGTGGGGTCTCACGAGCGCAGAGTAGAGGGGTAGAGTCACCTCCCATGACTTGCTGGCCACACTTCTCTTGATGCAGCCCAGGATGGGGTTGGCTTTCTGGGCTGCCAGTGCGCACTGCCGGCTCATGTTGAGCTTCTCATCCACCAACACCCCCAAGTCCTTCTCCTCAGGGCTGCTCTCCAGCCATTCTCCGCCCAACCTGTATTTGTGCCTGGGATTGCCACGTCCCAGGTGCAGGACCCTGCACTTGGCCTGGTTGAACTTCATCCATATTCCAGTTTCTTCCAGGAGTTTGTTTGCAACTAATCACCATCAGAAAACTGAGTCTCTAGCTAGGGAGGAGAGGCTGCAGAGCACGCTGTCTGCCACTGCGTATCTACACAATCTCTGCTTCCAAACTAACAAAGCCCAGCCAACAAAGGAAGTACAACATCACAGAACCTCACAGATTTGTTATTTTGAGCCACGTGCACAGGAAGAGTTTATATCCTGTGGCTACCAATGACACAGGGTGGCAAGTCGTGGTCTTATTGATTAAACTCCCCTTAATTTCCATGCAGCCAGGATTTTATTAACGCTTTAGTCATTATAAAGGTGCTGGAGCGAGTGCAGAGGAGGGCAACGAAGCTGGTGAAGGGCCTGGAAAATAAATCATATGAAGAGCGGTTGAAGGAGCTGGGACTGTTTAGTTTGAGGAAGAGGAGGCTGAGGGGAGACCTCATCACTCTCTACAACTACTTGAAAGGACACTGTAGAGAGGTTGGTGCTGGTCTCTTCGCACAGGTAACTAATGACAGAACGAGAGGGAATGGCTTCAAGCTCCAACAGGGTAGGTTTAGACTGAACATTAGGAAAGAATTCTTCACAGAAAGAGTGGTCGGGCATTGGAACAGGCTGCCCAGGGAGGGGGTTGAGTCACCATCCCTGGATGTGTTTAAGAGCCGTTTAGATGTGGTGTTGGGGGATATGGTGTAGGGGAGAACTTTGTAGAGTAGGGTAGATGGTTGGACCCGATGATCCCAAGGGTCTCTTCCAACCTGGACGATTCTATGATTCTATGATTATTCTTGCCTATCCATTATATGCAATCTAGTAGCAAATAAAGACTACATCAAATCAAGATCTTGTCATGCTAATGTCTGCAAAAAAAAAAAAAAGAATAAATGAATATGGAATGAGAGACTGTCCCAGGAGGGACTATCTTGAGGGAAAATAAGAGGCTTGAATTGTCATTTACCTGCCAGGTTAGCCTGAGGACTGGACCTCACTGCCTTTTACTGCACTGCAGAGCGGTACACAAAACGCTGACAAAGCTAATTTTTAATTTGATGGGTAGAAAGGGCATGTGATAAAGTAACAATGTTGCATACTGTTTTCCAGGTCATAGACTTATACTGGGGAGTGGAAGCAGATGAATGGGACAGTCCCGAGCTGCAAAAGACTCGTATGAAGCTGTTGGAAGATTGCTTGAAAAGTTCTGCAGGTCCATGTTTTGTTGTGGGTATAAAAATAATGTTTTACTTTACAACAAATATATAATGTTAGCTACTCTTGCATGCATGGTTCAGTAACAAATGTGTTCTTTTCTTCCCTCTAAAATAGTTGATACTCCTCACTGTACATTTGCTATACTGCAGCCAGTGTTTCCCTATACAGCGCTGTAGATTAACGGCGATTACTCAGTATTAGTGGAGAGGAAAGAAGGATCTTTCATGATCAGTCCCCATAGCAAAATGGTTTACAAACCACAAGGTACGACTGTAGTACTATTGCTACAGAAGTATGGACTACTTAGAATCATAGAATTGCCTGGGTTGGGAGGGACCTTTCAGATCATGGAGTCCAACCATCAACCCAACACTGACAAAACCCATCACTAACCCATGTCCCTCAGCACCACGTCTGCCTGGCTTTTAGATACCTCCAGGGAGGGGGACTCCACCACCAGGTTCAGACAGCTGGGGAGACCTTCTCACCCTCGCCAACTCCCTGAAAGGAGGGTGTAGCCAGGGGGGGTCGGTCTCTTCTCCCAAGGAACAGGCGATGGGACAAGAGGAAATGGCCTCAAGTTGCGCCAGGGGAGGTTCAGGTTGGATATTAGGAAACATTTTGACACGGAAAGGGTTATGAAGCCTTGGAATGGGCTGCCCAGGGAAGGGGTTGAGGCACCATCCCTGGAGGGATTCAAAAGATGGGTTGACATAGTGCTTAGAGACACGGTTTAGTGATGGTTTTTATCAGAGTTAGGTTGATGGTTGGACTCGGTGATCTTAAAGGTCCCTTCCAACCTAGAAAATTCTGTGATTCTATGATTCTAAAATCTCTGGCGGCGAAGGAAACCTCGTCATGGACCTTTGCCGCATATTTTAGCAGCTCAGAATTTTGAAGCTGTCAAGAACTGCCTGCCCGATATTGTTACTAAGGAAAGAAATCGAGCCAAATCAGACATTCTAAACAGAACAAAGCAGTTAGCAAAGAGGTTGCAGTGTGCCCGTGACGGCTTTATTTATTCCAGGTTTTCCAAGCATGGAGTAAGAGCTCTCCCAGTGACTAGACTGGCAAAACCACAGAAATCTCTTTATGCAGATTTAGGTTTTGCTCTGTTGTACCTCAGTGGGATGGGGTTTTATTTCATTTACAACACACATTGAAGAAGCTTCTACTCCAACAAGCATAATTAGTTTTAATTTATACTAACATAATTAAAAACTGACTTTGGCACCACAGGCTTTGGGAAACTTCCCATTTCTTAAGGAAGTTCTATAAAATGTGCCACTTCCATTCAGGTGGATATTTTTTGATTTTTCAATTACCGCTTTTTAATTCAGACACAGAGCTGGGATTAAATCAAACTATTTAGGATTAACTTGCAGATACGGGTTGATTTTAGAAAGTGTTTCTTTATGGCGTTTTGTGCCTGCATTCTGGTATCAGATGGGGAGAAAATGAAATTCAGCTCTTAAATTAGTGCAGTGTATAAGTTGGAATCCCTGAGCTTTTCTGCAGATTGGAACAACAAAACCCAAAGGAGCCCATATTCATAAATACAAAGGAGGAAGCAGTTCTGAAAAAAAATGGGTAATTTATTTCCTGCGACACTGTCTTTGGGGATGTTCAGGCCACCTCTTACCTACTGGCTGAGCTCTGTCGACACATGATCCAATTAAGGGAGAGAGGAGTTGCATCTTTTTTGATTAGGTTGGCTTTTTATGGTTGTTTGTTTTTTTGCTGTTTGAAATCAGTGCCTATTATACACAATCATGTAAAAACTCATAGCCTTTGCTCCTTTGCTGTAGGTAAATACATACCATGCTATTTTTGATCTACAGGATCATTTATCAAGATTTATTTATGAGGGAAAGGTACTATTTCCATGGGGAAATTTCTGTACAAATTCTATGCAGAAAGCACACTGGTTGTCTCTGGAATCTACATGGGGAAATCGAAATGCAGTGTATTTATGAAGTTGTGAACTGCTTAAACTCTGCATTGTATAACAATACCAAAGGAAAAATACATTCAGTGCACCACTGGAACCTTTAGATTTTCTTGAGTTATGTTTCCTAGTGAATTCCTAAGAGATGGCAATGCAGGGAGGATGGTACAGTGACAATAAAGGTTATATTCTCATGCCATAACTAGTACTGATCACGAACAGGATTCATCCATTATGGATGTGGTCTCAACGCCTTTAACAACTAATAGAAAGACATAGGTACCTCCATACATATGCAATATCTTCTAGATGACTGTTTCTCTGTTAACAGCAAGGAGACGCCAGGGAGTTACACCACTAATTTAGGAACCCGAGTATGGCACTTGATACCAATTAAGGCCTTGAGCTATTTAGGGTGTCGTTAGCCTATAGTGATTATTCCTAGAATCATTTTACTGCCTCTTTTTCGGGGTTCCCTAAGGAATACTCCAGTACTAACCTGCTGTCGATGCCGCCTTAGTACAGCCGAGAGAAGCTTCTCTTCAAACACCCCCTGCAAGTTACAAGCCGTGGGTGTTCTCTTCCATCTGCGCGGCACCACTCGCTCTCTGCCCAAACGGCTGTTCTACGTCCTGAGAAACTGTAAAACGAAAAGGGAGAAATGGAAATGAAATGTTAAGTTTGTCGCCCGTAACGGTTTGCTCGGTTAAAAATACGTTTGGGTTTGTACAAAGCGAAGAGATTCCCCCCCACCCATCACTCAAATCGTCTCGTCCAAAGAAAATAGTAGAAACATTTTCTACCTACTCTGAACAGACACTGCAATTTACGTTATCGCTCTCAAATTATTGACAGCTGGCTTTTAATTTCAGCATTAATGAGCTAATACAAAAGACCTAGCATCATAAAACTGGAATTCCAGTAGGATTTTGAAAGAATATTAGCAATTTACAATATTTGGCATGTTCTTAAATCACCCTGAAATTGAAGACGGAATATGGTAAATTGTGGAGTGAAATGTTTTCTACATCTCTGGATCTTTTTGTTCCCACAGGACAATGCACGTTTTAATTATTCCATGAAGTACACCGCTACTTCATTCTCTTCGCCTGGTACAAATGGTTGATAATTAATTCTGAGCGCATTCCAGCTCAGCAAAAATTCCACATTATATTACTCCAGCTCTCCTGAATCTCCTCAACTCCCGTTTCAGTTCTGGTGTTACATTAGGGTTTATTCCTAATGTAAAAAATTAATATAGACGGGTTCTGGAACAGCTGAGTTACATTTTGCTTTTGCTCTCCTGGGAAAACTGCCACCACACGTTGTAAGTTCGGGATGCTAAAGTCAGGCAAATGTGTCTACAGTAAACCAGCCAGTTTCGGGGGAATGCTGAGCACCCAGTGCTCTTTGGGAATTCAGCAGAAGTTCCACGTCTTTGGTACATTTCAGAATTTAATTTTCCTCAGGGAATCATAGGATCATAGGATGGTTTGGGTTGGAAGGGAACTTAAAGATCATCCAGTGCCACCCCCTGCCCTGGGCAGGGACACCTCCCACCACACCAGGTTGCTCCAAGCCCCATCCAACCTGGCCTTGAACCCCTCCAGGGATGGGGCAGCCACAGCTTCTCTGGGCAACCTGGGCCAGGCTCTCACCACCCTCACACCAAAGAACTTCTTCCCCACATCTCAGCTCCATCTCCCCTCTGTCAGTGTCAAACCCTTCCCCCTCCTCCTAGGGCTCCCCTCCCTCATCCAGAGTCCCTCCCCAGCTTTCCTGGAGCCCCTTGAGGGACAGGAAGGGGCTTGAAGGAGGTCTTCCTGGAGCCTTCTCTTCTCCAGGCTGAACCCCCCCAACTCTCTCAGCCTGTCCTCACAGCAGAGGGGCTCCAGCCCTCCCAGCATCTACGTGGCCTCCTCTGGACCTGTTCCAACAGGTCCATGTCCTTCCTGTGCTGAGGACTCCGGAGCTGGACACAGTTCTCCAGGTGGGGTCTCCCCAGAGTGGAGTACAGTGGTAGAAGAAAGCAGTTCTCTATATAGATTTTAAGGGAATGAGGAGAATCAGCTGGAACGAGATGTGGCACAACAGCTCACCTCTCCCAGTAAAGTATATTCCAAGAAACAAATATCAAAGGAATTTTCTTTTCTCTCCTCATCTGATTCAAAACCCATCCAAATAACAACTCCCTCCAGCAGAAGCGGCTTTGGGGTCCCACAGCGCATCAGGAATGGCTCCCTAGGACGTGGTGGCGTTAATCTGAAGTGCAGCGTATCTCTGCGGACACTAATCCTTTTTTAGACGGACTTGGCCAACAGGAAAGATTTTTCTGTGAACGTCAAAGGAAAGCTCTGTAGACTTTTTTGAAAATCCTTCAACGTAGAAGTGGTGATTAAATTTTAAAGACATAGCATGCAGCTTTCCCCTGAGCAAGCCTTGGTCTTCTTTCACAGGCTCCAGAGTGTCAGGCAGAGGGTGTATATCCCTTCCCGAGGTGTTTGTCCCTGAACAACACACACACACACACAGAGTGGAATCAAGCACGGGGTGACGCGATATGATTAAGCTATTGTAAGTCAGTTCCTTGATCCGCTCTAGGGCTGGGAATGTATTTTCCTGTGAATCATCTCTGATTCTCTAACTCTAAAACCTAGGGTCTAAAAATGCTTACTCATTTTTTAAACATATCTCATTGAAAAAAGGCTACAAGATTCATCAGGCAGCTTCTCCATGGAACATAGAAATTGCATGGGGTTTGATGTAGTTTTAAAATAACTTGCATTTTCAGCTTACAGTCAGAAGGCTGTACATATTTTCTGCTAAGTCACTGTATTTCTTTTTCTTGACATAAATAGAATTTTTTGGTTCTGCCTTCCAGAAGGGCTAAGTATTATGTTTAATATAAATGACCGTATTAGCGAGAACAAGATTAGCACGAACTCAAGTTTCCATCATTCTATGTATAATGTACAGAGGAAGAAATAGGCTGCGTGAGATTTATGAGATTTATTTTCTCTTGACCCTCAAGAGCTTTACCAACCATCTTCTGAGGCAGGATGGGAATCAGGTGGACATGATGGTCCATTCCACAAATGAAGCTGCAGATCAGAAAGCCAACATTGGTGGTGGTGGTATTAAATCCTAAACCTTGCAATTCTATTTCAGTGTAAAGAAAGAGCATATTTTACAGTATTTAGCAGGCAGGTGATAGGTTCAAAAAGAACTCTTAATGCTATTGCTCGCACTCAGGGTACACACCTTCCCCGGGCTCAAATGCAGAGATTCACTTCAGGGATCCTTTGGTTCTCCAACAACAGACCCAGAAACAAACACTTGCCCACGAAGTAACTAGTTCACTTTTCAGGCTGGTTATTGTTCAATCCAGCTGACAGTAACTAGCTCTGGGGTTTTTTAAGATATCCAGAGTGTATAATTTCACTGGATCCTTTTTTCTTCAATGAAAGATACTAATTTACAGAAGTAAAATAAGAGACGGTATCAGTGTTCTTCACAGTGGTATGGTTTTTACCATGGTGGTAAAAAAACAGGACAGTTTTCTCTTAAAATATTTGCTTTCAGTGCAAGGTGGGGTTTTTTGGAGTTAGTGTTCTGTTAGGATGCCATTTACCATCTAATTATCATATGCTCCTTCCTTTCCTAAGTGGAAAACCTCGCAGAGTAACTTTTCATTCCATTCCACCTCGAAAAAATGAAGCAGAGAACACTTGCTTAGAACGCTCTGGAGACTGCAATTATTATAAGTAAACTATACGTTCTTTTCTTGTTAACTGGTTTGCATAGTATAGAAATCACTCTAATGCTTAAAACTGTTTAAAAATAATTTAGAGTAGTAGTGGAATAGTTTTTAGAAGAGTTTTTAGAATTTAGAATGGTTTTTCCATGGTTGGAGAAGCAGCGCGTGGCGTGGCCACGTACTTTAGCAGGGCACAGACTCTGCCTCTCGCTCATGCCATTGCGTGGCATGAGGAGGAGAGTGTTTTTCTTGGAAGAGGTTCCATGACCTGATGTTCCTCGTGATATTTCATTCGTTTCCCGTGGGGATTTGCTACAGAATTTTTAAACATTTGGCGAATGACTTGACCTGTTACCTGCAGGCAGTGTTTAGTATTTAGTGCTTGGACACTTAGCATTAATTTTAGGCCTGATTACCTTTTAGTTAAAATTTATTGTTAGAAAAGCCATGAAGATATCCTAGAAGAAACCTACTATAGGTAAGGTTTTATTTTAAAGTATTCGATTCTTGAAGAAGTATGGTATAGGGCTACAAAGATGCTGAGGGGCCTGGAGCATCTCTCTGCTGAGGAAAGGCTGAGGGACTTGGGTCTTTTTAGTCTGGAGAAGAGAAGACTGAGGGGGGATCTGATCAACGCCTATAAATACTTAAAGGGTGGGTGTCAGGAGGATGGGGCCAGTCTTTTCTCAGTGGTGCCCAGTGACAGGACAAGAGGAAACGGGCACAAACTGGAACATGGGAAGTTCCATCTCAACATGAGGAGGAACTTCTTTGCTGTGAGGGTGGCAGAGCCCTGGAAGAGGCTGCCCAGAGAGGTGGTGGAGTCTCCTTCTCTGGAGACATTCCAAACCCGCCTGGACACGTTCCTGTGGGACCTGCTGTGGGTGCCCCTGCTCTGGCAGGGGGTTGGAGGAGATGATCTCCAGAGGTCCCTTCCAACCCCATAGCATTCTGATGATATCTGAAGAAATCTGGTTATTTCTTGAATGCTTATTCTTCCAAAAGCTGGCAATCCAGGACTGCTCTGAGAAGAGGCGGAGAGGATGCATGTATGGGCTCCAGTGGAACCTCACAAAGACCAAGAGGTAGAGGTGGTATGGCTGACCCCATGAAGCTCAGCCAAAGATCATTGGATCAGATCACTCACCAGCTCCAAAACTCTATTTTCAATGCAACCGGAGCTTTCCGTGTCGGCAAAACAGCAAAAAAATTGTTGCTCTTAAGTTGACAAGTATCTAAAGTCACGGCACAAATCATTACAAATCTGACTTCTCAAATTACTTGGTTTGAAGATGTTAACATATAATTTAAAAAAAAAAAAAAGAAAAAACAACCAAAAACCAACCAACAAAAACCAGATTAATTAAACCAATCAGTAACGAATATAAATGAATATAACTTGCTGTTATTTGACAGTTTGTTTTTATTAAAATCACCACTAAATATCTTAGTTGGAATTAAATATGTCTAAAATTTCTACCTGTTCTATACCAATAAAAGGTATTAGGGCTCACGAACATCTTAGTGCTGATGTCTGGACTAATTATGTGAGATGCACTAGGAATCCCATCATATCAAGACCAAATCCAAATGGGGTTAGTTTCCTCCTTTTGGTCATTTTTATGACTGTGCCTATAATTTGAGTACATTTCCACACCAAGAAGATCAGAGGGAAAAATATTTCCCATCTGGAACTAACTGGTAATTTTTTAATCTTCGTTTAATAGTAACTTCAGCCTCGGGCTGAAGCAAAGCTAACAAGACAACTGCTGAGGTTGCTTTGTGTTAATTCTATAAAGTTTTGTTAGATACAAATGGTTGCTGAGGGGTTTATACATGTTTGCCAGCCTGGTAGCTTTAAACAGCTCAATCACCTTCAATCTAATGAATCTTTAATTTGTTTTCTTACTATTAAAGGAAAATGACTCATCAGGTGGGAGATTTTGATTCACGAGTCGGCATATAAAAATGTCTCTTGGTACTGAACATAGTGTAAACATTGCTGTTCCCTTTAAAAATAATTTCTTATAATAATCATCAAAACGCTGCGATGTTATTACCACAAATTGAAGTTTTAGGTTATTTCTGTAGAGCACTGTGAGATTTTTCATAAAGGTCTGAAATAACACTATTCTTATTTGCAAACTTGTGAAACAACATGAAGACTATGAAAAATTATATTTCCTTTTCAGTTCCGTTGCTTTATTTTTCTTCATTTTCCTATGAAGAAATTTGCATTTAATTGAATATACAGAGACCATGGGGAGGGGGGCAGATATTTCCAGAGGCTGCTGCAAGGCTCTGGCATGGATGCAGTTCAGACACTGAAGCCTCCCCCCCAAAAAAAACCCCTGCAATTCAGATCTTCTCATTTAGTTCTCAAGGTTTGAGTGGGTTGGTGGTACCCTGATAGACTCCACGTACACAGCCAGATGTAAGGTTAACTGTAGCGACACCAACAGGGTGAGGGGGAGGAGGCTGTTCCCCGGTACCAGATAGAAGGAGATACTTCCAAACCTCACCTCTGTGTCCAAACATGAGAAAATTAAGTTTTCACACTCTGTACACGCAAATACATCCATCCTAAGGTTGTAACATAGCCTTATAAACGAGTAGTAGCAGCTTGAGGGAGGGGATTCTGCCCCTCTGCTCCACTCTGGGGAGACCCCACCTGGAGAACTGTGTCCAGCTCTGGAGTCCTCAGCACAGGAAGGACATGGACCTGTTGGAGCGGGGCCAGAGGAGGCCACGGAGATGCTGGGAGGGCTGGAGCCCCTCTGCTGTGAGGACAGGCTGAGAGAGTTGGGGGGGGATCAGCCTGGAGAAGAAAAGGCTCCGGGGAGACCTCCTTAGAGCCCCTTCCAGTCCCTCAAGGGGCTCCAGGAGAGATGGGGAGGGGCTCTTGATGAGGGAGGGGAGCCACAGGAAGAGGGGGAAGGGTTTGACACGGAAAGAGGGGAGATGGAGATGAGATGTGGGGAAGAAGTTCTTTGGTGTGAGGGTGGTGAGAGCCTGGCCCAGGTTGCCCAGAGAAGCTGTGGCTGCCCCATCCCTGGAGGGGTTCAAGGTCAGGTTGGAGGGGGCTTGGAGCAACCTGGTCTGGTGGGAGGTGTCCCTGCCCAGGGCAGGGGGTGGCACTGGATGGGCTTTAAGGTTCCTTCCAACCCAAACCATCCTATGATCTTTTAAGATTAATCTTTAAACTTTTCCATAATCCAAGATCAAACAAGAAGAGAAATGCCTCAAAGCAAAATGATACAAGGCTTCTTTTGTTGTTTATCGTCCCAAATGGAGGACAATCTTTTGTCTGTGGGATTCTTCTTGTACGTGTGTCTATTTTTCCCTCAACTCATACTGGACTTCTAGCAAAGTATTAGCAATGCCATCAAGGTACACCATGATAAATGTATGTCCTCTGTTTTTTAACATTTGATTTTAAAAGATGTGAAGGCTTTCAAACAGCATTTGCATAGGGCTCTGTTTAATTTTAAAGCTTGTGAAGCAGTCGCCCACAGTGATTCCAGTATTGTGACCACGTCAAAGTTCCTTTTCATCGTGTTTTGCTCCAGTAGCCAGGAGGATGATCCCTAATTCAGGATTATTTACATGATGTCAGATATGCAATGACAGATAAGATACAAGAAAAAAAATAATCCATCTTTTCATTTTAAAGCAGTGCCTTTCGTTATTTACCTATAGTACAGTGGGGAGAGAACAGCACAAACTGTACCAGAGAAGCAGAAAAGTACACAGAATAATTCCAAAACAAATTTAGTTGATTAAATGCAGTACATTAAACCCAGACATTTTAATGTTGACATTTGAGTATTGTTAGTGAGGGGCCCAGCTATTGACCTTTGCTTGGGCAACTGTCTATTGAATCCACTGGAATTCAGTTCAGCAAAAGTGTAGCCTAATGAATTTCAAGTAATAATTGCTGTACAAGGTAATTGTAAAATTTGCATAGCAAAGCTCCTCTGAGAGAAATTTATGAGTTTTCTACATCAATCTGACTGTGCAAAGCCTTGCAATTCAGCATGATGTGAGTTATTAACCTCAGCTGAATAAGGAAGGAACAAAATATTATATTTGGTTTAACCTCTGCAGCTTCAGAAATGCAAAATTATAGGGCTCTATGAATAGATCAGGGCAGTGAAAACTCAGAAATTCTTCCCGGTTTTCTCACTACGGGAAGCGACACAGCTCTGTCTGCAGGGGAGCAAAGGTATGGGTTAGAATGATCACATAGACAAAATAAATTCATGTAATGAAAACAGCAGATCATTAATAATAATAAACCGTTAAAATGATTATTACTTAATTCTGGTTACTGAACCCATTTGTTCCTTTCTCCTGACTCCTGGATGTGCCCACTGAAGGAAGCTGCTGTAGGGTGTGAAGGGGCAGCCAGGCAAACCCATCTTTTCCCCTAATGCCTCTCTGTCAGAGCAGCTTCCTGAAGGATTTGGGTGCTGGGACTTGTCAGAGACCGAAACCTGGGCTATACGAGCTACCTCAGTTCCTACATTCCTTCATTTCTCCTAAGCAGTGGACAGACATTGACTTGTTCCTGTCCACCAGCTCTTGTCACTGCTTCTCTGTTGGAGAATGAGCAAGTTGCCCATGAGCCAGCAACGTGCCCTTGCGGCCAAAAAGGCCAATGGCATCCTGGGGGGCATCAAGAAAAGCATGGCCAGCAGGTGGAGGGAGGTCATCCTGCCCCTCTGCTCTGCCCTGGGGAGGCCCCATCTGGAGCACTGGGTCCAGTTCTGGGCTCCCCAGTTCCAAAAGGACAGGGAACTGCTGGAGAGGGGACAGCAGAGGGCTACAAAGATGGTGAAGGGACTGGAGCATCTCTCTGCTGAGGAAAAGCTGAGAGCCCTGGGGCTGTTCAGCCTGGAGAAGAGCAGACTGAGGGGACCTCATCAATGCTGAGCAATAGCTACAGGGCGAGGGGCAAGAGGATGGGGTCAGGCTCTTCTCAGTGGTGCCCAGAGACAGGACAAGAGGGAACGGGCACAAACTGGAACATGGGAAGTTCCATCTCAACATGAGGAGGAGCTTCGTTGCTGTGAGGGTGGCAGAGCCCTGGAAGAGGCTGCCCAGAGAGGTGGTGGAGTCTCCTTCTCTGGCGACATTCCAAACCCACCTGGACACATTTGGAAGTGTTGGCATGGACTGCTCTGGTGTTTCTGCTCTGAGGCTACAGCCTCCAGCACCACGAGCCATTGAGCACCTTCTGCCAACGCAACTCCATTCAGATAAGTGGTCTGCACGCTTTTATAATCAGCGAGACAGGCTTCATCATCATCAGTTATTGATTTTTCACGGTTTAGCTACAGCTGGAAAAGTTTAAAACAGCTTCTCATTATGATGAGTGCTTTAAAAATAATGAATATTTAGATTTTTATTATTTACAAACAAGGTCATTTACATTTTGAGGTAACTGTATTTGCATTAGCATTACTTTACTAAGAGATCTTTCTGCTTCAAATCAAGATGCTGATACTGTTGGCTCCTCTCCACATTAAGTACTTCTCCTCATTAACTCAAAATCTTTACTGAATACATTTAAATGAGGAAAGAAATAACAACCCTTGCTTTAAAGGAAGTGAGAGTTCTCACTGACTTCTGTGGACCAAGATTTGGATGCAGAATTAAGCTGATGATGGCAAATTTGAAAAAAAAATCAGCTGAAAGAACGCAAGAGTGTCCTGCAACTCTATCTTCTATAAAGTTTTCCCCAATCCTTTTTTTATAAATTATTTATGGACAGCAACCTATAGAAATAAATTCCAAAAAGAAATGTATTCTGAGCAGCACAACCAACATTTTAATCCTCAGGTGAAAAGTCTCCTGTGCCACGGTTTAAGAGATTATTTCCACAAATCTTTGCCTGCATATCCAATATGTGCATTTAAGTACTAAAATTTCTATTTCTATTCGGTATTTGATCAAAACAGTTTTCCCCACTGTTCATTCAGTGGACAGATTCCGGGCAAAGCCATTGAACTTTTTTACAACAAGGGAATAGGAGAGAGCAAAGCAGCTTGTGGTTCTGCAACATCGATCCTTGGTATTGCTGGTATAAACCACATTTTTAATAATACCAGTATGAGCCGTACGTAACATCGTGTGAGTTTTCATCAATCAGAAAAGAAAACCTTCTGTTCCATTACTGTGGAACCTAAGAATAAAGCCAAGGGGAGAAGAATCCAGAGATGCATCCTTATCCTAAATCCAGAGAAAAGGATCTCCCTATTTGCTTTTCCATGTGAGATTAATGCCAACCTCTGACCAATGGGAATCAACAATACACGAGTCAATACTGTGCTAAGAAAGTCTGTTGGGTACTTTTTAATTTCTTCTTTTGAATGCCTTTGTATTTTTATTACCAGTTAATAAAGAGAGACAATGCATCTACTTAAAATTTTACCAAGTCATCACAGTAGGATGCAGCTCAGTAGGGTACCCTCAGCAGCAGTTCATCTTACGCTGTATCGGTGTCCCTTCCTAGTAATTTCAAAGTCATTAAACTATTACCGCACCGATTTTCATGAAATTCAGATCCCGAGGAGGGGTTTTGCCTAACCAAAAAGCAAAATTTAATCCCTACTTTCCTGTAAATACACAGGGCCTGTTGGGAGAGAAGTACGGGAACATCCGAATTCCAGGGGAAGTAGAGTCAGCAGAATTTGAAATGATCCTGGACGCTGCGGTGGAGGCCAAGCTGGAGACGAGGATTTTGGAAGAGTGGTACTGCAGGGATGAGAACGCGGTGCCACCAGCATATTACCTCAGACCAAAATCGGAAATGCTGAAGAACTACCAGAATACAGTAAGTCATAATCGCCTTCTTATCAAATTATCAGTTACAGGGGTGGGCAGCCCCCCGGGGCAGGGACTTGCTGCTGCCTTTAAATTATAGAATCATAGAATTGTCCAGGTTGGAAGGGACCTTTCAGATCATGGAGTCCAACCATCAACCCAACACTGACAAAACCCATCACTGACCCATTGTCCCTCAGCACCACGTCTGCGCGGCTTTTAAATCCCTCCAGGGATGGGGACTCCACCACTGCCCTGGGCAGCCTGGTCCGAGGCTTGACAACCTGTTCAGTGTAGAAATTTTTCCTAATATCCATCCTAAACCTCCCCTGGTGCAACTTGAGGCCGTTTCGTCTTGTCCCATCGCCTGTTCCTTGGGAGAAGAGATGGACCCCAATTAACTTCTACAGAATTAACTCCTACAGCCCTGTCCCCACCTGAGGAACTGGTGCCGTGATGCTCCTTTCCCATACGTGGGGAAGGGATCAGCTCCGAAACACCACGGGACACGACGGCATTTGCAGAGGAAATACACATTTCCCCTTTTATCCCCACACAAGAAAGCTCCTTAACAGTCAAACAGTGAAGTGCTTAGTGCTGTCCCGCGTCAGATCTTATACTTTCAACATACTGTCTTCTAACAGAAGATTTTTGAACACTAATTATGATTTTTAAAACAGGCGTTTTGTCTTTAATTGATGTCAATAAAAACTGTATATTGCCCAGGGCTCAGTTCTACCCCCCTACACATCCTATATACCCATGTACATAGGATCAACTACCCTATACACAGATTTCAGTGTACAATAAATGAAGTCCTTACCAGAGTATTCCCTTCGTTTGGAGCGCATGCTGTATTATACCAGAAAATTAAGTTAAACCATGATACTGCCTTCACTTATCGTGTGGCAGAATGTTTTCCCTGTTGCATGAAAAAACTAATTCTGCAGTATTCATCCCAAGGGAGAAAGCAGGTTTTCTAACCAGTTTTGCTACTGCCCACATTATCCCTTTGAATAAAGCTTGGCTTTTTTTGTTATTAAAACTTTGTACCTTTCCTCAAGCCACTGAGACACAGGAGCAAGTAAAAAGATGTTCATAACTGAAAGCTCACGTAGAGTTACATCTCATAAACTTCCAGAAAGTAATAAAAAATACGCAGCTCAAGAAAGGGTTTCTAGGGAGCTTATCCTGGAAACTCTTCTTTTTCCTCTGACAGCCTCCAGGAAAACTAGAGACCCCTTAAAGGCTTCTCCTGCTTCCCCCCATGGCTGTTTTTTCCTCTGACAGCCTCCAGGAAAACTAGAGACCCCTTAAAGGCTTCCCCTGCTTTCCCTAAAGCTGTTCTTCTAACACCCTCCAGGAAAGCTGGAGACCCCTTAAAGGCTTCCCCTGCTTCCCCCCGTGGCTGTTCTTTTTCCTCTGACAGCCTCCAGGAAAACTAGAGACCCCTTAAAGGCTTCCCCTGCAGCAGTAACGCAGCAGCGACTGCCTTAGAGGAACCTCCATGGGGGTGTCTGCGAGATACCATGGGAAAGAGTTAGTCCGTTTATATTAAGAGTTCCTCCTGATGACAGTGAGATAACTGTTACCATAGCAATGAAGAAATCAAAGTAACATCGGATATAATCCCGTATTTATCAAATATGGTAGCTAATATTAATATTAGGTAACTAATATTAAGTGCTTAATTACAGGAACCTCATTTTCAGTTTTGAGATCCAAGTTTAAATTCTTATTATTACTTGTCATTAAAGGAGTGACGATTTCAGCAGTATTACTACTGCTTCATTAGCATTATTTTAGGCTTGATTCTCAAAACCTTCTTTCTCTGAAGGTGTTATTGGCCTTACTCTTGAAAAATATTGCATTAGCTGCCTACAGAAGGGATTCAGAAAATACTCACAGAATCACAGAATGGTTTGGGTTGGAAAAGACCTTAAAGCCCATCCAGTGCCACCCCGTGCCCTGGGCAGGGACACCTCCCACCACACCAGGTTGCTCCAAGCCCCCTCCAACCTGGCCTTCAACCCCTCCAGGGATGGGGCAGCCACAGCTTCTCTGGGCAACCTGGACCAGGCTCTCACCACCCTCACACCAAAAAAGTTCTTTCTGGTATCAACTCAAATTAGTTCACTTTTATAATTCTAAAAAGGAATACATTCTGATTACCTGCAGTATAAAAAGTTTAACTCCTATTTATTTATTTTTAGTGTATGTGTTTCTCTGTTACCATGTCATTTATGACCTTGAATATTAGACTTTTACTTTCTGAAGCTGTAGATGTGTGTATTCCAGCTACTGTCTAACTCTGGGTATTTTTAAAAGATGGAATCTTCTTCAAACTCTATGAATGAGAACAAATGGCAAGATATATCAGAAGAGATTAAGAAGATTTTTAAGACTGCTGTGAAACTGCTGTACGAGAAAGGAAAAATGAAACACAGCCAAGCAAAAAGATACCTTTCCTCTGGTAAAGTTCAGACTAACTATTTCTATATATTAATTTATTATCTTTTTCTATCGACCTTTCCACAAGTAGGAAAACATATTTCTGTCAGCATTTCGCATATAATTGAAGAGAAAAAAAAAAAACAAACCCATTGATTGTGTTTGCTCGAGACCAAAACCCATACGAGGCATCCAGTGATTTTTCTGTGCTTTTTGTGGTTTTTACAGAAAAAAGATGCAATCATTTAAGAGGCTGCCTGTTGGGGGTGGGGGGGACGTTCTTGAACTCTTTACAAGGAAAAGATACCAGAAACTCTGTGTTCTCTTTTCATCCTCAGCTATTGAAGATGAACTCGATTTTGCCTTGGGTAAACAAACCCCAGCTTTCCTGAAGAAGTGCGTTTGCTACATTCGGAAAATTGCCAATATTGAGCGTTTCGTTAAAATTCCAGAGATGGGAAAATACATGGATGTGGTCCATACAGCTGGGAAGTTTCTACGAGACCCCGAAGCTCACGAGAAACTGCTCAAGCTCAGGGATGAATTCATTCCTACCATCGTCGCGTCATCCAACCTGAGGGTCTACACGTCGGTCACTCACTGCGACATGAAACTGGGCTACTCCCAGGAAGTGGAGAACCATTACATCGAAGGGCTTGGCAAACAGTTCTACGAAGACATGATCGATATCATCCAAGCGACCGTCCAGCAGAATTTTGACACCGAGACGGACCTGCTGTACGACGAAGTTCTCCAACACTCATCGCTGTGTAAAACGTACTCTGCTTTTTACGAATATAGATGTGAGGCATTAAACATCGTTCACAAGTACATTCTGCCGAGCAAAATAGGACACATTAACCCGCTCATCATATACGGAGGACCATGCACAGGGAAGACTCTTTTATTAGCCGAAGTGGCAAAGAAGGTAAAAAAATAGGATGAAATTCAACTGGGGCAAGTGTAGGGTGCTGCACCTGGGGAGGAATAACCCCCTGCACCAGGACAGGTTGGGGCTGACCTGCTGGGGAGCAGCTCTGAGGAGAAAGACCCGGGAGTCCTGGTGGACAACAGAATGCCCATGAGCCAGCAATGGGCCCTTGTGGCCAAGAAGGCCAATGGCATCCTGGGGGGCATCAAGAAGAGTGTGACCAGCAGGTGGAGGGAGGTCATCCTGCCCCTCTGCTCTGCCCTGGGGAGGCCCCATCTGGAGCACTGGGTCCAGTTCTGGGCTCCCCAGTTCCAGAAGGACAGGGAACTGCTGGAGAGGGGGCAGCAAAGGGCTACAAAGATGCTGAGGGGCCTGGAGCATCTCTCTGCTGAGGAAAGGCTGAGGGACTTGGGTCTTTTTGGTCTGGAGAAGAGAAGACTGAGGGGGGATCTGATCAACACCTATAAATACTTCAAGGGTGGGTGTCAGGAGGATGGGGCCAGTCTTTTCTCAGTGGTGCCCAGGGACAGGACAAGAGGGAAACGGCACAAACTGGAACACACGAAGTTCCATCTGAACATGAGGAGAAACTTCTTTGCTGTGAGGGTGGCAGAGCCCTGGAAGAGGCTGCCCAGAGAGGTGGTGGAGTCTCCTTCTCTGGAGACATTCCAAACCCGCCTGGACACGTTCCTGGGGGACCTGCTCTGGGTGACCCTGCTCTGGCAAGGGGTTGGAGGAGATGATCTCCAGAGGTCCCTTCCAACTTCTATCATTCTGCGATTCTGTGATTTTGTTTAATACTTTACATAATGTGGTGATGTTGGGAGCATCAGTGTGTAAGGGCCATCTTAGTTGTCATTCTTCCGTTTGTCAACAGATCTGATATCGGCCCTCAATATATAAAATAAAAATAATAAAAAGTATATTCTACATAGTATTTACACATACTCAGAAAGAGATGTACATTTCAATAATAACGTGTCTGTATCACGTGCTTAGCCAAAACAAAAATATTTTAACAGAGCTCTTAAAAACCTATTAGGAATCAATATATTTTTGAATTAACAACGTGTATTTTAGAAGGATCTCTTACCCACTTGTTCCACTGAGGTCCTATGAATCTGGAACCATCTAAACATCATATGCTGGTTTTAGTCTTACTCACAAATATAACACGTCTTTCCAAGTCACGCCCTCTTATGTTCTCATCGGAAATCACTCCGGAATTAGGCCGATGCGCTCACTAGAAATCTATCTGTAATAACCTGCAAAAATACCTGTACTTTTTTATCTGCCATATGCTGTGTAAGTCACTGAGCTGAGTACCAGCAGGAGACGGGTGAAAGACTCGCAAGGCAGGACCAGACGCAGAACAAGACAGAGCTGGAATCTCTAAGGCTAAGTCTCCAGCTGGGAGTCACAACTTTGAGTTCCCCGCAGGGTGCTCAGAGAATTCAGCAGAGAGGGATGGGAAAGAGCCCTGTCAGCCAGAAGGAAATTGAGAAGGCAACAATAACGTTTAAAATCCCGTATCTTTCCCAACTGTGACTTCCTGTAGATTCACAATAGTTGTCTACGTGAAATAGGGATTTACAACTCAAGATTGAGAAGAGAAGGCTGAGGGGAGACCTTATTAATGCCTATAAGTATCTCAAGGGTGGGTTGAAGGAGGAGGGAGCCAGACTCTTTTCAGTGGTTCCCAGTGACAGGACAAGGGGCAACGGGCACAAATTGGAACATAAGAGGTTCCACTCGAATATGAGAAACAATTTCTTCACGGTGAGGGTGCCAGAGCCCTGGAACAGGCTGCCCAGGGAGGTTGTGGAGTCCCCTTCTTTGGAGATTTTCAAGACCCGCCTGGATGCAGTCCTGAGTAGCATGCTCTGGGCAATCCTGCTTCAGCAGGGGAGTTGGACTAGATGATCTATATGGTCCCTTCCAACTCTAAAAAAATTCAGTGAAATTCACTGAAGATAATAGAAACACAGGGTCATAGAATCATAGAATCGTAGAATCACAGAATCATAGAATCATAGAATGGTTGGGGTTAGAAGGGACCTTAAAGATCACCCAGTTCCAACCTGAGTACATCAGTTAACCTAGAGACCCTGGTTACACTTTTCTTTTAAAATATTCTGTAATAACTTAAAGCGAGGTGGAAAGACTTAGGAAGCGAGAGAACTGTGTTAGCCTGCACAGACTGAGAGGATTTAAAGCCGCGTTCCCCAATTGCTTTGAGTATTCTAACCAAAAAAAAGCCCACCAAGAGAGAATTTTTTGCCCCTTGTGGCGGTGTGAAAGAGTCCCAGGAACACCAAAAGAGAGCCTCCTTCTGCGGCCCAGGAACTAAGGGAACCTGCCAGCAAAGGGCAATCCTGACTCTCCATCCCTGTCCTCCAAACCATCAAGGCACGCACTCAGTCTGGAATCAATGGTAAACGAGTTGAGGTGGCAAACTGGTCTACCTGGCCAAGGGTGACATTTCTTAGTGTCTAAGGAAGTTCGTTAATGAAAGAATCTCTCTACTGACTTTCAGAAGTGGGACACAGATTTCACAAAGGGTACCCTGGGGTTTATGGACTACATTCCACTCATGTCCCCTCAGACGGAACGGTCTTACTGTTTTGGGATATTACCTGTGCTAAATAAAGATAACATATCATATCTATTTCATCCCGTGCACATAAATCAAAAGAGCCTCTAACTCTGCCAGTGAGAGCACTTCCATTCAACCAGTAACATTTAAAAATGTTTATTTATCATAGAATGATGGAATCATAGAATGGTTTGGGTGGGAATGGACCTTAAAGCCCATCCAGTGCCACCCCCTGCCCTGGGCAGGGACACCTCCCACCACACCAGGTTGCTCCAAGCCCCCTCCAACCTGGCCTTGAACCCCTCCAGGGATGGGGCACTTATATATAGGCAATCACTATTTATAAACTCTGTTACTGTGCTTCATTTAGATATTAACTAAATTATGCTCTAAATTCTAGGCCTATTCCTGGCTGCAAGAAGAGATGGGACCAGATTCTGACCCTGTGGTCGTTATAAGATTTTTGGGATCCACCGAAACCAGTACAGATCTGAAGAACATACTTCAAAGCATTTGTGAACAATTAGCAGTCAACTATCATTGCCTGGTACAAAGTTACCCAAAAAAGATTCACGACCTCCGGGACTTGTTCATCAATCTCTTGAATGAGTCTTCATTCCACAGGCCCCTGGTGATAATATTCGATGCCCTAGAACAGCTCACAGATAGCGACGATGGCAGGAAGCTCTGGTGGCTTCCCATTCACCTTCCCCGTTCCGTACGGATAATTCTCTCAACACTGCCAAACAAGCACGGGATCCTGCAAAAACTGAGGTGCCTTATTCACGAAGAAGACAACTACATTGAATTGACTGCAAGGGACAGAAAGATGTGTAGCCAAGTACTGAAGCATCAGCTGCTGCGAGTGAAAAGGAAAGTAACGTCAGGGCAACAGATCTACGTCAATGAAGCCTTCTCCAAGTGCACGCTGCCCATGTTTGTGAACCTGACCTTCAGAGAGGTCAGGAACTGGAGATCTCACAAAGATGTGGATGAGTCCTCCCTCTGTGTCACTGTCCATGAAAGCATAGAGCAGTTGTTTTGGTCCCTGGAAAACAAGTGTGGGTCAAGACTCTTGTCAAGAGCACTTGGCTACATCACCATGTCCAAATCCGGCCTGAGCGAAATGGAACTGGAAGATATTTTAGCCCTTGACAACAGTGTGATGTACGAACTGAGTGAGAGCATCAGAGAGAGCAACCCGCTGAGAATCCCATACATATACATTGCGAGGCTCAAGGAGGGCTTACAGGGGTACTTGATAGAGCGACAGGTAAAAAACGTAACGCTGCTTCTTTGGGCAAACAGGCACTTGCAACTAATTGCCCAGAAATTGTACCTGCACAATGAAGAAGATTTACTGGAAATGCACACAGTCATGGCAGAGTATTTCCTTGGTGTGTGGTCGGGTGGACGAAGAAAACCTTTCTACAGCAATGACCAGTATCTGAATGGTTGTCCCGACCACGACGGCAGAGGTCTGAACGAGGAGGACAAGCACTGCATGGATCAGACTGCTTTCGACAGGCAGGCACCTGACCAGCCCTGGGTCTTCCAGTGTAACCCGTTAGAGCCTGATATCTTTTTTATCAATCACAGGAAAATGACGGAGCTTATCCATCATTTGACGAGATGCGGAAGAACAGACGATCTTCTGTACGGGGTCATTATGAACTTCAGCTGGCTCTACACCATGATCAGGATAGGGCAGTTTGACAAAGCTCTTGCAGACATCGAGCTGGCTTACACCTACTCGCAAGAAAAAGAGCTGAAATTTCTGGCCAGTACCCTCCGCAGCATAAAATTCAAAGTAGTAAAATACCCAGGTTCTCTCTCTGCTGAACTGCAGCAGAGGCTTCTCCCGGTAGTGAGTTCCTTGCCCAAACTCCGACACCTCCTCTTAGAATGCGACAAGGACGGCCCCAAGTACTGCTCTATCGTCCCTTTGCACTCCTCCATGGACGTGACCTACAGCCCCGAGCGCCTGCCGCTGTCCTCCAGCTGCCTGCACGTCACCGAGATCTTGCCTACTTTTAACCCCAGCACCATTATTGCTGCTTTGGAGAACGGCTCCATCAGCACTTGGGACGTAGAGACGCGGCAGTTACTGAGGCAGATCACAACAGCTCCCTCCGTTATCTTGGGCATGAAGCTCACTTGCGATGAGAAGTACCTTGTAGTGGCTACAACGAACAACACTCTTTTGATATACGATAACGTAAATTCCTGTCTTCTCTCCGAGGTGGAAATTAAGGGGTCAAAACATTGCGGGACTGGGGGGGGGTCCAGTTTTATAAATGGATTTACGCTCTCGGTCAACCACGCGCTTGCGTGGCTGGAGGCCAGCAAAGATGTCACCGTAATCGATCTGCTTTACGGTTGGCCCCTCTATCACTTCCACTGCTGGTACGAAGTCACCTGCGTGCAATGTTCTCCAGATGGGGTTTACGCCTTCTGCGGCCAGTATTTGAATACCGCC
This sequence comes from Numenius arquata, assembly GCF_964106895.1. Taxonomy (NCBI): domain Eukaryota; kingdom Metazoa; phylum Chordata; class Aves; order Charadriiformes; family Scolopacidae; genus Numenius; species Numenius arquata. The sequence goes on from NC_133580.1 coordinate 69,147,913, forward strand.
ACCATCTTCCACTTGGGCAGCGGGGAGAAGCTGGCCACCGTCACCTCCGAGTTCTCCAGCGGGTTCGTGAAATTCCTCCTGGTTCTGGACACAGCCCAGGAAATGGTGATGGTGGACAACGAGGGCAGCCTCTCCGTTTGGAATACAGAGGAAATGGCGAATCCCCAGCTCACGGATGACTTTGACTGCAGGAGAGAGGACAGCGAAGTCGTCAGCGTAGAGCTTTCTGAAGACCAAAGTGCAATTTTAATTTGTAAGGCTCTCAGCATTGAGCTTCTCGACACTCGTGTGTGGAAGGTGGCTGAAAAGTTTAGAGCTAAACACAACGAGCGCTTTATATCTGCCGTGTTGTCCAAAAATGGCAACTGCATAATTGCTTCAATGGAAAATACCTCAGCCATTTTTGTTTGGAGAAGAGATACGGGACAGTGCATGGCAAGCTTACAGGAAATCTCAGGAACTATAGTCAGGCTAATTAAATCAAATCATCACAACATGCTGCTATCCTTATCCACCAGTGGTGTCCTTTCTATTTGGGATATAGACATCATAACTGCTATGTCCAATATTGACAAATCTGGGAAGCCTATCCAAAGACTGGTGTTGCCGGGCAGGGGTGAATTGATATACACCTTGGATGGATCCGATTCTGTCCATAAGTGGAACTTCAGCACTGGCTTTATTGAAGCCGTGTTCAAGCATGAAGGTATCGTGGAAAACTGCGTGCTGACCTCTTCTGGAGAGATCATGGTTACGTCAGACGATAAATGCAGCCAGTACGTATGGCACACCGTTAGCGGCGAAAACATCTTTCGCATTAACGGGCAAAGAATCTCCGAGCTGATGATTACTCACAACGATCAATTCGTCGTCTCCCTCTGCGAGCAAAACGCGTCCAGGGTTTGGCGGCTGGCTACAGGTCATCGGGTTTGCAATATTTTAGTTGCCTTACAGAATGCATTTATAACAACCGCGAACACGTTCGTGGTGGGGATGGCGAAGAACAAAGTGTTGGCGGTGAGCCTCTGGACAGGCAGCATAACCAAGAAGTTTTGCTGCGACGACGGTGTGAGCATTGTGGATATTAAGCTGATACCAGACTGCCCGGATATTATAGTATTTGTAACATCTACCGAAACCGTGAACATCTGGAGCCTGACGGAGGAGGTCATCTGCAGACGCGTACAGTTGCCCACCAATTTCTTAAAAAGTTTGGAAGACTTCGAAATATCCCCGAACGGGAAGCTGGGAATTATAACCCGGGGTGATGAAAACATCAACGTGCTGGATTTATACAGCGGGAAACTTCGCGTGGTTCACGCTCCAGGCGTCGTCTGGCGGCAGAGGCTGTCTCGGGACGGCCGCTATCTTGTGTACATCTGTTTTCGCGGTGAAGAAGACGACGACAACGGTGCGGTCTCCAGTTTAATAGTAATGAGGCTGGCGGATGGCAAAAACATCGGTGCCTGTTCTCTTTATAAAACTCCCACTTTCCTTGCACTCTCGCAGAGACATTTAAATATCATTATTGGATTTGACGACGGAAGTATAGGTACTTACACCGTAGTGGATCGAGTCGACGCCGCACTGAAGATCAAAATTGCTACTTCAAACAGCCGTCAGATTTTCAACAACACAACGCAAGTGATTAGGCCCAAATGTCACAATTACAGCTTCAAAGCCACCGCAGACTGCATTTGGAGGGAGTCCACGGAAGTATTCGCCAGGGACAGCCCCATTACGGTGACAGAGCCCGAGGTGAGTGAAGCGACACCAACCAAAAAACACAACTATTGCTACGAGAAAGTGTGCTCGGCCATAGATTGCAGGGGACACGGTTTCGCTGCTGACAACTAAGTAGCCGCCTGGACTAGCTTATCTGAAAAATAGTACGCAGGCATAGATTTGTCTTCTGAATTCACCTAAAAATCAGTGCATTTCTTGGGAGACAGACAGAAACAGCAGAGGGCAGAGCAGCTGGTTTTTTTCCTCAACAAATATTCTTACATTTACGTAAAACAAAAAAACAACAACAACAACAACAACAAAAAAAAGCAAACATAAAGCAAATGGGCTGCAGGGTTTTTTAAATTTTGGAATACAAGGTTCAGTCCAGGATTTCACCAGGGCCTTGATTAAAAATTTCTAGCAATACTATCACATTCGTTACGCTATTACAGAAATTAGGTGATTTCTCCGGGATTGATTTAACTACAGCTAAAGCTCCACGTGATCGGTGGGAAGAGCCAGACCACTGGTTTATCCACCGAGTCACCCAGATGGGTTTATAGCTAACAGCCAACTTTAGACCCACTTGCAAAAATGTGGTTTTTTTCTGCTTGATGGTGCAATGACAAGATGTCACCTGCCAACCTGAAACACTTGATACATTCCATCACCGTTTCAAAAATACCTACTTTGTTTTGTTTTGTTTTGTTTTTCAATTGGGATTAATCTTTGGGTTGAAAGGAGTAGGTGCCAGTCAGCTACAAAGAGGTCAATGTGTGAGCTGATCAGTATTTGTTCACCTCAATGAATGGACTGAAAGATTTCTTTTTCTTTTTCTTTTTTTTTTTAATTGCATGCAGGGATTTCAGGTTTCTGTATTGTGATAAAAATGATAAAAACCTAGGTCATAAAAGGAATATAGGGCTTGGGGGTTTATTTTTTGGTTGGGGGAATTTTTTCGTCTTCACAGTGTGTATTAGTACAGGTCCTAATGAAAACTTTCTCAAAGAGAAAGGGCGTTAACGGTTAAATACATTAATTTCTTTATGTTAAAAGGTTGCGATCCATTTTGTTGTAAGCAAGTCTAAAGTATCTCCTGTGTCCCCAAAGTTACTAAAAAGTTTTCAGACACGCCGTGTATTAATCTTGATAACCTTTGCCTTATTATCGTTTCTGTTCTTTCCCGTCATAAATACAGATGAGATGACCAAACACTCTGGGACTGCTTGTATATGTGCTGAAATACTCCACTAAACGTAAAGCCCGTCCAAAGGTTCTTTACTGGTCCAATTTGTAATGGGTTTTTTCTTACTTCCCCTCACTTACAAGCTTCACTTTCTGCTTTAGAACTGTCCTGAGCCTTTTGTACCGTTTTACCAGTTTCAAGGCAGAAATTGTGAAATAATGACAAACGCTTTAAAAAAAAACACCTCACATTTTGACCAAGGAAAATAAAAAAAAAAAATGGACAACAAAGGATAAGAAGATTTTTTTTCCCTCCTTACATATCTTAAAGTTGACACACCTGTGGAAAATTTTTCAAACTATTTCAACAAAACAATTTTACTTTTTAAAAGCAGAACCCAATGCCACAAATTTCCAAGAAATGAATGCTAAGCTAGAACTTAATGTAGTGTGTGAATGTTCAATGTACAAGCCAACATAGTATATTAAGTGACTTGAATGATTTTTCCTAACTTGTTTGCAACTAATAGATCATATTGAATGTTTTTATGTAAACTTTGTATTGTTGGGAAAACCTACCCAATCAGAGATTTATATTTTCATAAATGTCAAATTTAGTTAAATTTTGTTACAGAGTTGTTAAATTAGAAATCTATTGCAGTCTTCAAAGAATATACAGTCTTGTGTATGCATTGTTTGTACTAATAAACTAAGGAAACAGACTTGTGTGTGTCCCTTCATTTTGGGGAAATTAAAGGGCAGAGGGACACAAGGCATTCGCAGCCCCCATTAGCCTGTATTTAAATCATTTTTAAGGGTTATATTCGTAAGGAAAAATTCCAGTATTTTTCCCACTTCAGTTAACTAAATCAAGCATTCAAAAATTAATTAAATTCCCCCCAAGAAATCCATGCTTAGACGCTGCTTATGACGAGATTGCATACTGCCAGTGTGCAAGTCCACAGACATGAGGCCTTGTGTAGCCTGCCCAGGAGAAAGCTCAGAAAAGAGGGGAGCACCTGAAATCCCACTCCCCTTCAGGCCTTTGGAGCTACAGGAAGGGGCGGTGGGTTCAACACCTCCCGGGATGCCATCCTGAAGGTAAGCAGCTTCCACCTTCTTTCAAACACCGGGCATGACTAGCGCATTTCAGCCTTGAACTCCTTGTGTATAACCTAAATAATGTCGGAAAGTCGGTTCCTTCATTATCTTGGAGGAGAAATGGAGAAACGTTCTTCCTTTTTGGGAAGCGCTACCAGAGCCCAGCTGGTCCCAGCTCAGCTGAGTGCCTTATGGATGGAGTACTCAGTCTTCCTCCTTTTGTTTTCTGGTTCAATGAACTTCGTGGTCTTCTGGAGAGCAGCTCTGTAGAGAGAGACCTTGGAGTCCTCGTGGACAACAAGTTGCCCAGGAACCAGCAATGTGCCTTTGTGGCCAAGAAGGGTGGTGCATTAAGAAGAGTGTGACCAGCAGGTGGAGGGAGGTCATCCTCCCCCTCTGCTCTGCCCTGGGGAGGCCCCATCTGGAGCACTGGGTCCAGTTCTGGGCTCCCCAGTTCAAGAAGGACAGGGAACTGCTGGAGACAGTCCAGCGCAAGCTACGAAGATGATCAAAGAACTGGAGCATCTCTCTTAGGAGGAAAGGCTGAGAGCCCTGGGGCTGTTCAGCCTGGAGAAGAGCAGTCTGAGAGGGGACCTCATCAATGCTGAGCAATAGCTAAAGGGCAGGTGGCAAGAGGATGGGGTCAGGTGCTTCTCAGTGGTGCTCAGTGACAGGACAAGAGGGAACGGGCACAAACTGGAACACACGAAGTTCCATCTCACCATGAGGAGGAACTTCTTTGCTGTGAGGGTGGCAGAGCCCTGGAAGAGGCTGCCCAGAGAGGTGGTGGAGTCTCCTTCTCTGGAGATATTCAGAACCCGCCTGGACACGTTCCTGTGGGACCTGCTCTGGGTGGACCTGCTCTGGCAGGGGGTTGGAGGAGATGATCTCCAGAGGTCCCTTCCAACCCCGACCATTCTGTGATTCTGTGATTCTGCACAGCAGCACGGGACAGGAGATTCCCAGCAAAGCGGAGGATCAGCCTACAAGTGAGAGCACTCTTCCCTTCAGCTCGGGTCAAAGAGGGAATTGATTTTAGCTTTGTCTCACTGGTCAAAGCAACAGGCTGACCTGTGAAAGCTGTCTATTAAACACTGATGCTCACTGTGATGCTGCATATGAAAAGGCACGGGTGTTCTTGTCCTGCTTTGAACCTTAGTCTTTTATGTTCTAACCAAGGGCAGCAGGAGTGGAGCAGCACCACTATTTTTCTAAATTGTAAAACATGGAGAAAATTGAACGTGAACATGATCCTAATCCACTTACGCCCGTCAGCCAAGTGTTGGGTTCCTAACCTCATTGAAGGATGCTGTTTAAATCCTGTCCCTCCTCATGGTTTATCTTTGTCTTACTAGATAAACGATCTCGTTCAGCTTTCCAGCTTTCTGAATCTCCTCACGCTGAGCCCAAGCAGCAGACACAGGTTTCTGAACGGCATTAGGCTGCTCGGTGCCCAAATATTTGCTACTGCAAGAGTGAGCACCCCATAGCCCCTCACAAATCTGTCCCCGGGCACGTCTATGCCGTGGTACAGGGACAAAATAGTTCCTCTAATAACGAGCCAAGCGCTGTTCTATCCCCACATAGGAATAGGGCAATTATTTCCTTTCAAGGAGCACTATTTGCATAGCTAGAACAAAGCTTCGATTTATTCTTTATCTTAAGTGCATCGATAAACAGGGCTCAGGTGGTGTCTGTATTTTCTGACACAGAAGATTCTAGGAATAGGCTGTAGCTGCAAGAAAGCTTTAGCGGGGAATTAGCCGGAAATTCTTTGGCAGACAAAGGTAAGCAGGAGGTCAGCTAGAAAAAAATATCTTTATCAGTCATTTCCTTTGCGCCGCAGCTGGGGAATGCACGGCCCGTGACTTCACTGCATACGGCCTGTGGCCATTCGACTTTTTTGCACGTTATTAGCAGATAACATCAAAATGCAAGTTAACATGTAGCCTGGAAAAGGCATTCGGGAATTTCAATCAAAAATCCATCGCTAAAATGGAGGCGGGGGGGGGAACACACACAACTCTTTCAGCACTAGATCAGCTTAAAATCCTGAGATTTTGCCCTTTGTCACAAACTTTTTATGTGTGTCTGTGTGATACATCCTTTGGGGCGTCACCATTAGGCCGTTAGCAACAATCCGCAGTGGTTTATTTTGTTGATTAAGGGTTCAAGAATACCTGTTTCAACATGAATATTAAGGCTGTAAAAGAATGGAACTCTGAAATCTATTTTTCTTTCTTCTAATTATAAAACCCAAGACATCTTACCTTTTAACACATTTTTCATGTAACCGTAAAATTGACTACGTAAACATCCAGAGGTGGACTACAGCCTTTGGGTAGCTTTGCTTATCAAAGTTTTGTTCCTAAGAATCTCTATCAAGCCTTTATGATACGAATATGACCTACTTCAAAGTTCTTGTGCCCCGCTGAAGGCGTTACTCGATATCTCTTCCTGGAACACCGCGTCGCTGCAGGGAGAGTAATCACCTAGATTTTTTCCCGCGGTTTCCAGCCTGGTCACTAAACACCACTCCTTGCATTTTGGAGGTTGTCCCCTGACTGATATGACGTGAAGTGGTGATCTCAGGGTGGGTCTAAATCACAGTCTTAATTCTCAGTTTCAACAGGGAGGTCAAAGGCGGAAGGAAGAGCCATCACCATCCTTCCCAGGCGTTTTATCACGTGGGGCAGTTTGCTCCACCATCCTTCTGCGAAAAAGAGACTTCCACTTGAAAATCATAGAATCATGGAATGGTTTGGGTGGGAAGGGACCTTAAATCCCACCCAGTGCCACCCCCTGCCCCGGGCAGGGACACCTCCCACCAGACCAGGTTGCTCCAAGCCCCCTCCAACCTGGCCTTCAACCCCTCCAGGGATGGGGCAGCCACAGCTTCTCTGGGCAACCTGGGCCAGGCTCTCACCACCCTCACACCAAAGAAGTTCTTCCCCACATCTCAGCTCCATCTCCCCTCTGTCAGTGTCAAACCCTTCCCCCTCCTCCTATGGCTCCCCTCCCTCATCCAGAGTCCCTCCCCAGCTTTCCTGGAGCCCCTTGAGGGACTGGAAGGCCAATATTAGCCCAGCTCATTAGCCCAACAGCTGTGAGGGTAATGGCAAAATCCCCCTGGCTGCAGAGCTGGCCCCAGGGCTGGCTGGAGCTTGGCAGGGCTGTAAGCTGGGCAAAGAGCCCATGCTGAGCACTAGCCCACACACAGCATCAGGCTCCGTGCTGCAGAGGTAGCCCCCAGCAGTCTGCCTCACCCACCTTCCTCTAACAAACCGGGGGGGGTGTCAGCCTGACAATTCTTTTTTTACTCACCAGAGCTTGCAAGAATTAAAAAAAAAAAATTAAAAAAATTTAAAAAAAAAAAAGGAAAAAATCTGCCAAAGAGCCTTGCAGAGCGTTGCAGTTCCCAGCTCCCAGGCTGTCAATGGTATTTGGCCTTTTCGCTCTGACATCGCTCTCTGCTTAAAATACACATATCCAAAGCAGCTTTTGTTAATTTATATGTTTTTTTGGCATTTGATGTGCCAGGCCGGGGTGTGTGGTGCCGCAGGGGGGAGTCTCTGCTCCCCGTCACAGGCACCCGCCTGCCCTCAGCCCACTGCTGAGCTGAGTTTGAGGGTCTCAACTTTAACAGCGCATAGAGAGGGGGAAGCACAACAGGGCAAACCCCTCCGGCTGCTGGAGCGGGATTTTCGGAGGACATTTTGCATGAGAAAGGCAAGCAGGACTCCAGCACCCCCTCCTACAGGGGGAAGGTGAGGATTTAACACCCCCGCCGGGCAGGGAGGCAACCTTAAATCCACCATTATTAAGGGTGAGGACAACACACCTACACGTAAATGCAGCCAAACCTCATATAACTGCTTCCACAGGGCTTATCACCCCAAATAAACAAACAAAGGATTCAGTAGAACATCTCCAAAGTATGATCGAGTAGGACCCCCGGGCTGTGACACAGGATGATGCAATGTATAGTGCCAGTTTCTTTCCGGGAGGTTTTGTTGGTTTTTGTTTTTACAATTTCCAGGTACATCGATATATGTTTAAGATTAAAGCTGGGAAACACCCGACCCAGATCCTTGCAGGTATTGCCTAAGTTAAACCTCTGCTCCTAATTGGACTGGGGCAGCAGAACTTTTATAATATCACTTTTGGAAACACCGCACCCCAAAGCAAAACAATTCCCGGAAAATTCAGCAACTTTCACAGGTAAAACGGGACACGGTGTCTGCAAATGTACCTTAGAGCAGAGTTTCACACACACACACACACAGAATCACCCCAACCAGCGAGGATTAAATGTCATTACCAGGCAAAACGGAACCGAGGGACTTCCTGCCAAGTCCCCCCCAGCGCCGGGGAGATTTAAATTTTAAGAATATGCAAAATGACGGCGTTAATACACTGCCGGGCTCGGATTCTGTTGTGGTTATTGTAAGCGACTGTCCCGGAGGAAAAGGAATTATCTGGTCCGTGTTCTTCCTCTTCTCCTTTTTCTAACCCCGGCCAGAAAACACTCAGCTCCCTCAGGTTTGTACCCAGCTTGCAGGTAAAGGGTTACAGATTCTAGGAAGTATTAAAGGCAAACTTTAAAGGATTTTATTTTCATCTACGGTCACATGACGCCTTAATACCCAATGACACTAACTACAGCGTCTCATTAAGAGGTCATGCAAACTCCCCAGCTAAACACGGCGTTCTCACATATTTACCATTCAAATGCGGGAGCCCAGCTAAGCCATGGGAGATTGCGATCAGAAAAAAGCTCCACTTCCTGAGCCGCACAAAAGCTACAGGTAGGAAAAGTTCTTCTGCCTTTAAACTTCATAACATCGTGCTTTCCAGGGCGTAGTTTGCACTCTCTGTCTTTTTTAGCTTTCGAAATAGATGAATGGTTTTACCCTGAAAATATCTGATCTGACTTGTTCCACCTGTTGTGGAGTCACTATTGTTTTTACACTCAGAAACCCAGAACTCAGATATTGTTTTTATACTCAGCGGAAACCCAAAAAAACCCCATTTTTTTCAAGCTAAATCTATTTCAAAAGTGATATTTTTAAAGATTTCACAGTTACTGAAATGGTTGTGTTACACTATGTGGGGCAAAGGGGGGGTTAATATGTCTTTGATGTCTGAAAGGAAGGGATTTAGAACTCTTCTGACTTTACTTACACCATGAATTGCACATTGTTTCCCTCACTTCAGTCCAAGTGTATTTTAAGGGCTGTGGGTTCCTCACCGGACTTACACAATTGCTGATTTCCCCTCCTAGAATTTGGTGCATTTAAGAAAAAAAAAAAAAATATATATATATCTTACAAAAGCAAATGAAAGGCAGATGGGGAGTATTTCAGTGCTCCATAAAAGGAGAAAAAATTACAAAATAGGGAGTCAGAGGAAAGTCAGTTAAAACCCAGTTAATCGAAAATTTAAATTACATTAAAGCATATCCATTTTTACATGAAGTGATAAAGTTTCACTGACAATTGTTGGCAATACTGCAGGAGTTCTTTTTTTTTTTTTTAATTCCTGCTGAAGGATTTTTCCAGGGTACAGCATCAGCATTCCTATCACTAAGATCTTTTTCTCATCACAATTTTTCTTTAAACTCTAATTGTTTTCAGACAGTGTTCTAAATACTCATCATCTTAATCCCTTTAGAGGAATTCAGTTGAGAGAGTACATTCTACAGAGCTACACAATCTATATTTATGAAAGGATCTCTAGTGCATCTTAAGACTTCCACCCCCTGGGGATTCCCACTGCAGAAAGGCAGCAAGTGGTGTTTATTGGTTTACTCCTACAATGGTTGGGGGGAGATGGCAAGCAATTAATTTTTTCCTTAGTTTATTTGATGAAGCCCATGGTTTTTTCTTCTTCCAACACGCTGGGGGATACTAAAAAGAAGGGGAGAATAACAATACCTACAGCAACTGGCTTCAGATAAGCTCTCAACTTCCTTTGCAAAAAAAAAAAAAAGGGGTTGTCATTACCAGTATTTAAAATAAATTTGAGCCCAAACAAGCTTATGAGCCCAAACAGTAGCACTTTAAAAAACTAATACTGTCATTCACCTTCAGGACGCCCATCTCAAAATATAGTAGGTCTAATGCTGAGGAGGACCAGGATCCTGGTATGGCCCAGTATGTTCAGTCTGACACATCAAAAAATCTTTTCATCAAATTAATTGTACTCCGAACCTCCCAGCAGAGCAGCCCGCAACCGCGCTGGGGGGAACGCAGCAAGAAGCCCCTTAAAAGAATGGTTCCAAATTTACTATAACTCACCTCTGAAGGTAAATTATTTACAGAAATCTATTTAGAAACTCTTGTAGATAAGGGGCTTATTTGCTCAGCTAAAATTAAATCTTAGGGGAGCGAGAGGAACGCACCAGCTCCCAGATAAACAGCCAACCCATTACACGGGTTGTCACTGAGGAGGAACGTTGCACGGGACACGGCAGGAACAGCCTCCCGTGGCCTGGCTCTTCTAAGAAATATTTGCACAAATCGGGTGTGTCGTGGTAAATCAGCACTTAGCAGCTCAGTAGTTCAATTTGGGTTATACCCACAATTTTACACTTCTGACAGGAATTTGTACTGCTCTAATTGTGACTTTTTTTTTCTGATTAAACCAACCAACCTATTCTCTTGCTTTGCCACATCAACATAGAGTTGTTTCACGGGGCAGACACAAAAATCAAATACTTCCTGCTCACAAACAAGGAACGAGAGAGGTTCTTGGAAACTGAGATTGCTGGAAACCTAAGAGAGATTTTTTTCACTTGAATTTTGAGGGATGTCAAGCCAAGATAAAAATCAAAACACTACCACAAGTTTGGGATAGCCTTCCCTTTACCCCAAAAGCAGAGCTAAAAGACAAGCACTGGGCGAAAGCCAATCCAGATCTTCCAAAAGGCTTGCAAATCTCGGGACCAATTTGTACCGGCTTTAGGGCTAACACCAAAAATCATCAACCTGATGATTTTTGCTCGAAGTAGGTAGGAAGACAGAGCAAAACCTGCAAGTGAAGGGAATTTTGGCTTCCTTGAAAAGCCCAGTTGAAAGTGGTCGCGAAGGTAAACATTTGTGAGGGCTGAGGCCCTTCTCCAACCATGCCGCTGCTCGTACCTCAAGGAAATTTATTTCTCAAGGAAATAAACTTACTTAAAGCGAGTGTTTGCTCTCGGGCTTTACTGAATGAAAGCCAAGGAAAGCCTTCGTCCACGTCTTTCAGGAAGGGACAGTCTCGTGCTATGTTTGCACAGTATCTAGTTAAACACGGGCTTAGCATTGTCTACATCTTCCACTGATACCGTTTCACAAAAGGCTTGGGGTGGGGAGGGGACTCAACACACGAAACATGATGAAACAGAGTCAGGCAATAAATACTTGTTTGGAACTTGTAATTCCTTCCTTCAGACCCCGCTCATCTGAGAATTATCTACGGTCACCTCTCAGGAGAGCAGGACCGTGATTTCCACCCAACAAAGTCATGGTGGAGAGGCCCCAGGCCAAATCCCCACCGCTCCTTAAGGAGGACCACCTCATGTGCTAGAGAAATAACATCGAAACTAGAAAATTAACATCAAAACGTCAGGTCCAAGCAATGATACGTCGAAATTGGGGATATTTGCCGAGTGCTGGCAAGTGGGAGCTATTTGCTAAGGACAATAGGTATAAAACACGTGGAGGCAGGAGGCATCGCTAAGGACAATAGGTATAAAACACATGGAGGCAGGAGGTACCGCTAAGGACAATAGGTATAAAACACGATGTAATTTTACTTATTGCAAGTTTGCTATCCAAACGGACAAAATACATGAGTTTCGGCAGAAAGGTCAAAAGGGATTATTGGAAAGGGGAGGAAAAAAAAGGCAGCAATTTTCCTGTGAGCTCTCCTCTGAGTCACTTTCACTTAGACATATGGAGGAACTTTGAAATTTTATTAAGAGCCAAGTACATTGTTTGGAAACTAAACATTTAATCACTTACAGCAGGAAGCAGGGGGGAAAAAAAAAGCCCAAGTTTTCTTTTTTGTCTGACATTTTTCTGTCTGCAGTTTTTATACAAGTTTAACTTCCTTTTTTTTTTCACTTTAACCACAGATGTTTGCTGCAAAGCCGCAGATGCTTTCTGGTTAGAAAAACATTTCTGGTTGAATATTGCACTATTAATTCACATGAGTTACTTTTCCATTTGGGATAGTGAGGAGTACGCCGTCTCCTTGGGGTTTATCTCTTTTTGGGTGTTACCAACTGGGCCTTGCTCAGCTTTGGGTCATTCCCCAACTATTTAATAGTTGTGTATTTCTATTAAAAAGCAATTAATTGTCTGATTTTATGTAAACGTGGTCCAATGCCTTGTTATATCAAGCAATGAGCTTTTCGGAAGGAGCTGAGGGTTGAGGACAAGAGGGTCCCATGTAAAGAACACCCCCACAATGTCTGAAAAACCTTCCAACCTGAAGTCCACCCTGGAAACTTCTTATACTGGTTCCAGTGGGAAAAGTATCAAATCCTCACACCATCAACAGAGGCCAGGAAAAAAAAAAAGTAGTATTTGGTCTCTTCTCTTAAGGAACAGGCGATGGGACAAGAGGAAACGGCCTCAAGTTGCACCAGGGGAGGTTTAGGATGGTTATTAGGAAAAATTTCTCCACTGAAAGGGTTGTCAAGCCTTGGACCAGGCTGCCCAGGGCAGTGGTGGAGTCCCCATCCCTGGAGGGATTTAAAAGGCAGGTAGACATGATGGTTTTGTCAATGTTGGGTTAACGGTTGGACTCAATGATCTTAATGGTCCTTTTCAACCTTGGCAATTCTATGATTCTATGGTGTGTGGCGGTGCCACCCAGGACACTGCTGCCAACAGGGACCACAGCATGGCAGCTGCCCACGTTTGCCCATGCTGGGCAGAAGCTCTCTAGAGCATGTAAAACCGGGTTATTTCACTCTTGCCCCATCTCCCATGCTCAGGACGGGCACATCTGGGTGTTAAGGTGCTTTGCCTGGGCAGGTTGGCATTAATGTCCTCTTAAAATACACTCTGATTGCAGAGTCTCCAGCAGGAGAGGCAGGGAGTGTCCCAAATGAGCCATACGGAGCCACATTCCCACAGTCCTGAGGACCTGTCAGGCTGTGGATCTGCTCCTCCTCCCCACTGTATTTATGGCGACGACTGTATTTATCCACTGGGCTGTATTACACTCGCTTCCCCCTTCATCCCACTTTGCGACACTGTTTTATCAGCAGTAGCTTTGGGAGGGCCCAGCTTTAAACACCTTATTAAACACCTCGGATGCAGAAAGCACCACCTCTGCCCTGACACAGCCGCCCAACAATTTCCTCCTTTCCTTCTGGGCTGAAGGTTCCCTCCTACAGCCCCACGGGGCAGAGCGGGGACCCTCCCAAGGCACTCCAGGCCACGGCAATCCCCAGCTCCGGGACTGCAGCCGGCCCCTGGGCTACCTTGCCTGCTGCTCCTCTTGCCCACCGAGCAAATCCACCCCACTCCAGGTTACAGGCAGCTTCCTTCTATACAAGTCTTCTCCACTAATTTCCATGGAGCTATTCTTAGAATCATAGAATGGTTTGGGTTGGAAGGGACCTTAAAGCCCACCCAGTGCCACCCCCTGCCCTGGGCAGGGACACCTCCCACCACACCAGGTTGCTCCAAGCCCCCTCCAGCCTGGCCTTGAACCCCTCCAGGGATGGGGCAGCCACAGCTTCTCTGGGCAACCTGGGCCAGGCTCTCACCACCCTCACACCAAAGAAGTTCTTCCCCACATCTCAGCTCCATCTCCCCTCCGTCAGTGTCAAACCCTTCCCCCTCCTCCTGTGGCTCCCCTCCCTCATCCAGAGTCCCTCCCCAGCTTTCCTGGAGCCCCTTGAGGGACTAGAAGGGGCTTGAAGGTCTCCCCGGAGCCTTCTCTTCTCCAGGCTGAACCCCCCCAACTCTCTCAGCCTGTCCTCACAGCAGAGGGGCTCCAGCCCTCCCAGCATCTCCGTGGCCTCCTCTGGCCACTCTCCAACAGGTCCATGTCCTTCCTGTGCTGAGGACTGCAGAGCTGGACACAGTGCTCCTGGTGGGATCTCCCCAGAGGGGAGCAGAGGAGCAGAATCCCCCCCCCTGCCCTGCTGGCCACGCTGCTTTTCATTCCTCTCATCTACTTCTGATCTACTCATAGTGAAAGAAGGCTAAGTCTCAGAAAAATTCAGGCTTTAGAAGCGAGCTGCAGGTCTGGTTCACTTGGAGCTCAGTGGAAAACAAGCAGTTACTGTCAGCTGTCAGGAACCTGAATAAAGCTTTGTTAAGGGCCCCTCTGTCTCTATTTTTGGTTGGGGTGTGGCATGGAAAAAACAATATTTACCATCTCGGTAGCTGTGCCCTTTGTGTATTTGTTTTCATGTTCCCTTTCCCCCGTGTGAATTCAGCAGATGTTGCAGGGCTTGATACCAGCCCTGCGTTCCTCGCGTCGGAGTCCGTGTACGTCTGCACCCAGCGCTGGGAATGAACAGGCAAGGTCTGTGCAGCAAAGGTACACGCTTCACCGCCAGGCACTGCTTCAGAAGCAAACGGGGATAGAGACCAAAAATACCATAAGCTTTCATCTGCAATGTAAATGAAAGAAAAGCTACGGTCATCAGCCCTAAACTGAAGGCCTCCAGGGGCCTGGGAAGCTACAGCCATGTGTAATGTCCAATTTCTGTCCTTAACGTCTCTTTTTAAATTAAAATCACCTGGGGATATCTTCCCTTGCTTTGGATGGATGCACACAGATTGCTAAAAGGCTAGTCCATATTTACCAATATTCATTAAAAACTAAGGCTCAGTGCAATTACCCAATTAATTGCCGTCCATAAAAACATTTCCATTCACTTTGTGTTTATATAGAGTACAAACATAAGGATTTGCTAACGCACAGATGATCAAAAACCCCCAAAGACAGTTTAAGACAACAGAGCAAAGCCAAGGAGAAAGAGCTGGATGCCAGGGATGGCCAATTTGCTGCTTTGACCACGGACACCAGCACCAAGTAGTCACCAAAACCCAAGCTTTGTTCCACTTCTCCGCCATCCTTCCATGAGAAAGCTTGAGAGCGGCACCCCTGAAATCACTGCAGCTGGGCTCTGCTGCTGGCGAGAGGGACAAAGCCCCGATTTAGCTCCGAGCACGTGGTGTTACCCACATTTTGCATGTGGGGGAAGGCCAGGTTGGAGAAGGAAGGAGCTAAATCCGCGCTGTGCTCTCCGCAGCAGGCAGAACCTGAACCCAAGTCTCCCCAAAAGTTCCAAGAGGTAAATCTGCCTCTAGAGACTAACACCCTTTAAAAATTCAAACCAGCATCACAAACTTTCTTGTCATGGGGCAATATGTCAGGTTGGCCAACAAATAAAGGTCTAACACACAGGCAGCGGGCAGTACTGGAGTTCTGTGTCCAGTTCTGGGCTCCCCAGTTCCAGAAGGACAGGGAACTGCTGGAGAGGGGACAGCAGAGGGCTACAAAGATGCTGAGGGGCCTGGAGCATCTCTCTGCTGAGGAAAGGCTGAGGAACTTGGGTCTTTTTGGTCTGGAGAAGAGAAGACTGAGGGGGGACATCAGTGCTGAGCAATAGCTAAAGGGCGGGTGGCAAGAGGATGAGGCCAGTCTTTTTCCAGTGGTGCCCAGTGACAGGACAAGGGGGAACGAGCACAAACTGGAACACAGGAAGTTCCATCTCAACGTGAGGAGGAACTTCTTTCCTGTGAGGGTGGCAGAGCCCTGGAAGAGGCTGCCCAGAGAGGTGGTGGAGTCTCCTTCTCTGGAGACATTCCAAACCCGCCTGGACACGTTCCTGTGGGACCTGCTGTGGGTGCCCCTGCTGTGGCAGGGGGTTGGAGGAGATGATCTCCAGAGGTCCCTTCCAACCCCATATCATCCTGTGATTCACTTTACAATAGAGCTACCCAAGACACACCATTTATTGCTGTGGCCTGAGCTCTTTGGAAGAAGAAGTTCTGCTGGAAATGCCAGCCTGTTGTTAGCACCTGGCACCACGAGTTACTCCTCTGCCGAAACACAGCCCCACAAGTCAGACTTAATTGCGCAATTTTCATTGATAATTTTGGTGAATACAGTCCATTCTTTTGCACAGGATTAAAAAGAAAAAAATATATATAACTAAGCTGGCTTAGTAATGAAGTCTTTTAAGGCAATGAATACTTTTCTATAGCTTTCAGGTATTGTTCTACTGAGACTGAAAAAGGTTGCAAATAAATCAAGATAAGAAATTCAATAATACGACAGAAATGCAGCTGTATTTCCCTGCTATCTCACCATTACTGTACCTTAGCCACATTTGGACCTTTTTATTGCAGTGGTCAATAATTTGGATCCGCCATGTGCTGAGAAATAATTATTGTAGTTACAGCGTAAAAACTCTTTACTCTTGTTCACGAAATCATTGTGTCTAATCACTCCCTTCACCACCCATCATCACTCAATGTCTGTGAAGGAAATTGGTTTAAAATAACCAAATGGAAAAGTTCACAGGCACTCTAAGCAGCTCTAGATTAAATTATCTCTATGCTTTACACATTAATCTAAGAGCTGTATTTAAAAGACAAGAAAAACCCTTTGAGCCAAAAAGAACTCGTATAAGAGAAAAAGTCACATCACGTAAAAGGGTCTTTATTAAGGTATTGTATCAGAGTCTTTTCTTGAAGATTTTTGAGTGTGACTTCGAGCGTTTCCTGTATTTTTCTGCTTTAAAAGTTTTGTTACCCGTTTTCACATCACTTTGTAACTATGGCCCAAATAACCCTCTGCTTTTCTACCCTCTGCTGACCGTTCTTTATGTGAAATGTTGAGGAAAAATGAGGCAAAAAAATGCATCCTAGTGATGTTTCCCACACTTGTTACGTAGAAGCAGTACCGTGTAGGGGGTGCAATGAAACTGGGGGCAAAGATCCCCCAAAAAAGGGGTGAAGGAAAAAGAAATGCATCAGGTGCATCAATATCTTTCAGGCTGTGTCTAATCTGAGAGCTGATAAAGATAACCTGATAAAGAACCATTTATATGGTTTATACTGGTTTAGAAGGATTCCTATTTTTTGTGTCCGTATTTGATCCTTCTCAAACATCCCCATATCTGGGTCTGAGCAGTTCTACCGACTGGCTACAAGATCATCTCAGAAATAACTGCTTGAGCCCTACCATTCCCTGAAACACCAGATTCTAAACATTTGGTGCCCCTACAATGCTGGGCATTCATCCGAACCGTGGCCCACTAATATCTGACATAACTACCAATATTACCATTTTACTCACAAAATAACCCAAATCCGCTCCCAGAACATGACAAATTATTCTGTCAAGGAAAGGATCTTCTTCCGGTGTTCCAACACAAGCTGTATTCATATTTGCATTTCACGTTGTGATCCAATGAAAAAAGCAACAGGGATAAGAAATAAGGATGAAAGTGATACAATTGATTTCAGTACTGTTTACAGGCAGGGTAACTGGGAAAGGAAAGTCTGAGTTTGAGGTTTGTTTTTTTAAGATGGGCAAAGTCCAATTTCTCATTCAAACCCACTGATTCATCCGCACCGAGTATATTGTTCTCCGTGTTTCACATTTACTTCTCCCACTCCATTCTTCTGTGTATGCCTTAGCCCAAACGCTGTGCCCTACGCCCAGCCTTCTGATTCTGAGCCAGGAATCCGGGCAGGAGGCTGAGTTGTTAATTCACGGTGGTTTCTTTCAGTCTTGCCAGGAAAATACACGTTTTGGGTGAACTCTGAATTTACAGCATGTGCTTTGTGGGTCTTACCTAATCCCCTGTGTAGGATTCACGTTGGGTTAGGAGCTACAAACCAAGGATGTAACTCTTGCAAACTCAAGCTATTTATAAACAGGTTTCAGTATTTTTTCTGTCTACATTCCAATTTGAAGATGCAGTTATAACTTGAAATCTTCCCAAAAGATTTTCCAGTCTGACAGCCACACAAAATACTATTTTTTTTCCTGTATCTACCTAAATTTCCTTTGAAATGACGAAAACAATGAAACCAACATTGATTTATTTTTCCTGTGGGTTCTGTTTGCCCTTCAAGGAGCTGAAGTTTCATGTTTTCCTCCCAAACCTGTTGAGTTGCCTTAACCTGTTAAGCGACCACACACGTTAAGATTGCCTTTGTTGCACGATTTTGAAGTCTGTAAACTGTTGATTCTTCTAATCTTACGAAATTATTTTCCAGTCTCTGCATCATTGCAGCTTGATGCAAAAAAAGACAAATCTGCAAAAAACCCTGTCTTGTAAGGCCAGTATTTCAGATGAGCCCCAGAAGCATGGCTTATTGCAAATCTGTGGTTCGCGGGGCTGAAACAGCTGCATTAAATGAGTATTTGTTAGGATAAATTAAACCTGACTGAATTTCTCTAAAGTACGTTTGGGACAGCTAATCCAGCAGAGGTATGCTCTCCCCGCTACAGGGCTTGTATTGTTCGGTAGCAGGCCCTGAAAGAGCCTAGATTTGTACGTTCTGCTCTTGACATGAAATAAAGTTAATCATAGACTGAGATTTCTTTGTTCAGCGAAACAGATCTTTTTTTTTTTTCCTGGCCTGTTCAGGTCTACTTTATCTCTCGGCTTGCGATATTCCATCGGCGGAGCTCGCTGGGCAGTGCGGTGCGAGCGCGGTTCAAGGGCTCACCTAAATACTGGCATAAATTCTCTAAGCCAAGAACTGAGTCCATCCAGAGCCACCTGCTTCCTAGGCTGGGCCTTCTGTTTCCCAATCTGTGCACGTCACCCCGCAGGATTTGTACTTTATTCAGGTTGTTTTGGTTTTCCTCATCTCCATGGCATCCCCGGTAAGGAGCGTAATATCCAAAGAGAGATACGCTCCAGGAGATATACAGGGTTTCTGGAATAAGGCTCTGGAAACTTTGCAAAAGGAACTACTTGAGTAAATACGCTACCGCCCAGGAAAAGCCATGCTCCCTCTCCCAAGCAAATGGAAAGGTTAACTCCACCAAGCCCTGCAGATTCCAGAGTCCTTCATCCCCAAAACTTCCTCATCACAAAGCTCTCGCAGCTCATTTTACAGAAGGAAAATTAAGCTTAAGTTGGCAAAGACCCCATTCATTCATGCCAAGAAAATCCCACACAATTTGGAATTAATCAATAGCACAGAAATGCCCTCCCACCTACCACATGGATCCCAGTCTCCAAAAATCTGCAGCCTCTCTCCAGGGTGGTATTTGGAACAAGGCTGTTTGGAGAACTACCTTTACCCTCCTCCCATTCCACCTTCCCACGCGGAGAGATCTTTTGCCGCTTTCCTCCCATGGGAAAAATAACACACCTATGTGGGAAAGGAAGGCTAGAGCATCATAAAGCCTGAAAAAACCTGATTTGAGAAAATCTTCTCCTCGCTGAGCCAAAACACTTTTCTAGGGATAAACACTCCATTTCTAGTCCAGCAAAAAGCAACACAAACAAGAGTTGGTGCTCCTGTCAATGAGCCCTTTTGAAAGGCCTTGTAACAAAGGCAATGCCTGAAACAGGAGCCTGGGCTTCACCTTTCTTCTTTCTCCAGGCATTTCTTTTGCTTTCCAGGAGGCCCAAGATCTCTTTATGGAAGCAAAGATTGCAATCGGTTGCCACAAAGCTTTCCATGAATGGCCTTTTCGAAGCATCCAGGTGAGATCCCTGGAAGGCTCCGAGGTGTTTGTTATTCACAGCGTACAATTACCCAGCTCCCATTCCACGGCAGGGCTTTTGCCCCGTCCCTTCCTGCAGGATTTCCCCCTACAAAGAGGCTGTAGGTGCCTTGCCCCCCCAGTTACCTTCAGGTTTTTGCGGTATTCTCTTTTTTTGTGTGTGTGTCACAGTAGCATCTAGAGGCACCAGAAGCGATAAAAGCCTCATTGCTCTGGCTGTCATGGAGACAACTAATAAGACATACCCTATTTAAACATTTATAGATGAACTAAACACTTCCAAACTGGATCTAGACCTCTGGCACCTGCTTGTTTTAGGGAGAATAAGGAAGCATAACCCATGCTTGTTAGTAAAGAATACACTATCCCTGAAAAATAAATACTCTGGATTTTAATCCCTTGGGATTCAGGAGGCACTTAACCACAGGTACGTGAAATCCCAAGTGATGGGTGACATCAGGAGGTTATTATTCAAGGTGTGGTGGCCACTGCCTCGTGTGGCTTTGACAGCAGCGGGCTCTGGTGCCTGCCCTGATCACGAGGTGGGCTCAGAGCCCATCCAGGGCAGCAAGGACTTTTCAAGATGAAGGAAACTCCAGGTTTGTGAACCTTAAATTGCTTTGGACAACGTGGCTGTCAAACCGCTGTGCTCAGGCAGAAGGGTACCTGCCAGGAGCACGCTGCTGTCAAGGTCAGTAATAGCACTTTATAGAGCTACACAGATTTTGAGGGACAAAACCATATAAATAATAAGCACTAACGTCCCACGAGGCTAGGGAGGGCTTTTGTGACTTGTTCTGCCACGATGTGGCCCTTGTTCCATGAACCACCTCCAGCGCTGGGGCACCGGGGAGCAGAGGCAGGCAGTGCCAGCAGGAAAGCAGGGTGTTAGGCCTCTTAATCACAGAGCTGTCCTCCCCAATCACTGCTCCACCCAAACATTGCCCTAATATTAATATTTGCCATCCGTTTCCTTCTTCTTGGGCTTTGCCTACAGAGACATCCTTTCCCTAAGCCTGAGTTCCCAAGTTTTCACACTTCTTTCACATCTGTAATACTTTCTACCTTCTGAAAAAGTAATAAATGAAAAAAAAAATATATAGTATCAGGGGATCTTTCAAAATAGCTTGAGCTAGCCAAGATTTGTTTCTTCTGCCCAGAGAAGCTGTGGATGCCCCATCCCTGGAAATGTTCAAGGCCAGGCTGGATGGGGCTTTGAGCAACCTGCTCTAGTGGAGGTGTCCCTGCCCAGGGCAGGGGGGTTGGAACTCGATGATCTTTAAGGTCCCTTCCAACTCTAACCATTCTATGATTCTTTACAACAGTACGTGCAATGTAGTCCTTTCCAGAATGAAGAGTTTCCCCTCCCCTCTCCCCACACAGGCTACAGCAGGGCTGGTGTTTTAAGACAATGTCACAACAGCAAATTAAACAGCAGGCTTGTTTTGTAAACTCCCCGGTTGGTTTCTGACTATTAAATACCACTGTTATTATTATAATTACCACTGTGATGCTACGCTCAGAGGCGGTGCCCGAGGGGACACCTTCAGGACACCCCCATCTCCGTCGGTCTCAGAGGTGTAAGGTCTCTGGTTCACCTTATGGGCTCAGATTAAGCTCCAGCCACAGCCAGGAGGGTTTGGGGTTTTTTGAGGACTTTTTGTCCCTTGCAAATCTTCAAATTCACTTTCTTCCTTTCGAACACAGGCGGCACAGCACAAGTAACAGGTGAGAAAAGGGCCATCTCTTGGCAGCGTTTCAGCCTCACAGAAACGTAGTTGTGCTGGGAAACGCCGCCGCGAGTCACTCGTGTGTCACTTCTGCTGGAAGAAAGTTTTTGCTACTGAGAAAATAAACACATCGGCTTAAATAATTTCAAGAGGCGACATGCCAGAGAGCGCAGCGTGAAAAAGCCTTCTTTTCTGTAAAGGACAAAATTTCTCATTCTTTCTAGACCCCTTCCTCACCCCATCACAATGAGCTACGTAGATGGAAACTCGATCAGATGGCAGGAGGGTTAGGAAAGCACCGACTACATTTTTATGCAGATTTACCAGCCCATCCTGGCTGAAATGAATTCGGGTGTCTTTTTGACACAAACAAGGCAGGATTTGATAGAATCTAGCAGCTATCCGGGTCTTCATCAGCAACTCAACCGCTCTCCTGTCGCTTCGCCATCTCGTCTTACAGCACCGTGACTCAAACCGGGGAAAAAAACTCTCTTCTTTGGAAATCAAACTGGCAGGCTGGAAAGTCACACAAAAAACTAAGCCCCGATGGTTTTTCCAGGGGTACAAGAACCTCAAAACTCTCTCAGATAGGGAAAGACCACCACAAAGTTCATTCTATGAAGTTAAGGGGGAAATGCTGGGGTTTTTTTCAAAGAAAATTTTAAAAAGAAACCACAAAAAAACCCAGGTGTTTTGTGTCAACTGGAACAAAGCTACATTTTTGGGGGTTTCACTTGGACCTGACAAACAACTTAAACAGCTGAGGGGGGAAAGGTCCTTATTATTGGGTATAATACTAATTTTTAGTTCCTATAGATCACTTAGGCCCTCAACTACAGGTGATTTGTAAATGAAAAATCACTGCATTAATATTGGCCTTGGGATGTGTAATCAAGATCCGGGATTTTAGTTTTAACTGCTTTTTAAATTAAAAAACCCTAGGTTTTGTCACAGTTGGAGAACCATCCATTGTGAGAATCAAATCCCGTGACTGAAGGGCTGACCATAGAATCAGAATCATGGAATTGTCCGGGTTGGAAGGGACCTTTCAGATCATGGAGTCCAACCATCAACCCAACACTGACAAAACCCATCACTAACCCATGTCCCTCAGCACCACGTCTGCCCAGCTTTTAGATACCTCCAGGGATGGGGACTCCACCACTGCCCTGGGCAGCCTGGTCCAAGGCTTCATAACCCTTTCAGTGAAGAAATTTTTCCTAATATCCAATCTGAACCTCCCCTGGCGCAACTTGAGGCCATTTCCATGTCCCATCGCCTGTTCCTTGGGAGAAGAGACCGACCCCCCCTGGCTACACCCTCCTTTCAGGGAGTTGGAGAGAGTGAGAAGGTCCCCCCTCAGCCTCCTTTTCTCCAGGCTGAACACCCCCAGTTCCCTCAGCCGCTCCTCACAAGACTTGTGCTCCAGACCCCTCACCAGCTCCGTTGCCCTTCTCTGGATCCAGCCCCTCAATGTCTTTTCTGTGGGAAGGGGCTGAAAACTGGACACAGCCCTCGAGGTCATATCCAACTACACTGCAGAAAAAGGAAGTCTTTGCTACAGAATGAACCTTCCTCAGCAGCTCCAAAATTTAACCAAAACTCGTTCAAAATGCAGCACACAGTATTTGTTAGTGTAAAATCAAAAGGATTAACAACAAGCTTTCTATTGTCTGCTTAAAATCCCAGGGACACGCACACGTGATGCCAGTTAGTTAAGTTAAACCTACAACAGAAAAGTAAACACCTGAATTTGCAAGTAAAATACCAACACCTGGCAAAAGCCAAGGGAGCCGGTCTCACACTGGGGCACCACAGGGGTCTCTCAGCACAGGGGATGCAAGAATCCATTGATTATCCATCAAGGGGACAGCAAAGGGCTCCAAAGATGATGAGGGGCCTGGAGCATCTCTCTGCTGAGGAAAGGCTGAGGAACTTGGGTCTTTTGGGTCTGGAGAAGAGAAGACTGAGGGGGGATCTGATCAACACCTATAAATACTTCAAGGGTGGGTGTCAGGAGGATGGGGCCAGTCTTTTCTCAGTGGTGCCCAGGGACAGGACAAGAGGGAACGGGCACAAACTGGAACATGGGAAGTTCCATCTGAACATGAGGAGGAACTTCTTTGCTGTGAGGGTGGCAGAGCCCTGGAAGAGGCTGCCCAGAGAGGTGGTGGAGTCTCCTTCTCTGGAGACATTCCAAACCCGCCTGGACATGTTCCTGTGGGACCTGCTCTGGGTGACCCTGCTCTGGCAGGGGGTTGGAGGAGATGATCTCCAGAGGTCCCTTCCAACCCCATATCATTCTGTAATTAAATTAATGAATAAAATGCTGTGATGGCACTGCTTCGGCTGCAAAGCCATTGCTCAGAGCAGCTCATGGAAAGACCAACATGTACCACACACAGAGCTCCAAAGAACAGTATTGTGCTGCTCTGGCACAGTTAAACTGAAGCAATTTTGCCCATAAGAATGAGGCGCTGATTTAAAATTGGTTTATCGTGATTAGTTTACTCCCTCTTCACAACAGCGCTGTTTCTGTGGGCAAACAAGGCTTCCATCTTCAGTAGACGCTTGGTCTGTCGGTCTCATAGGATTAGTAATTTTAAATTAAGGAATAAGTTGCAAGAAAAAGTAATTTCATGCTTTGAAAAGAACTTTTATGTATTTCAAAGGCTTGGAACCTAGAACCATCACTCCATAATCTCATCCAAATGTTGATGTCGTCAATGCATTTTAAAGCGGCTTTTAATTAAGTTAAATAAAGGAAACAGATGCTGCTGAAGAAATGCCCAGTAAGAATTTCTATTTCTAGCTAAAACTGCTTTAAATGCGTAACCAGTTCTGCCAACTGTGGGATGTGATGCACACAGCTGAGTTTATAGGTATTTAGTGAGAGTTTTTTGGCCATTTAATAAGTCACTGTGAGCAGTCAGCACAAAGATAACGATACGTAATACAGAAGAGTGGGCCTATAACCTCCACTTCTAATTAAAAAGTATACAAATTGCATAAATCATAGCCAGCAGCATTTCCTCTGGGCCGCAACAGAGTTTACTTTCCTTCTGAAAAGTTTTGTCTGCCCAAATCAGACGAGAAAAGTCCTTTTTCGGTCTCCTTAGCTCAGATGAGCCCATACACCAGACAACCATTCAGCGAACATTTTCTATGCTTAAACTCTCCCAATTAACGGTGCTGGAACCCAAGGTCATTACGTGATGGTGAGGAAGTTAAATCGCATCAGTGTGGAAAACTGTAGCAGAGAGAGAAGTTGTTAAAATTAGGTCAGTCTAATTGAATTGCAGCAGCTTGTCTGAAAAGCACCTTTGCTACCCCCTTCCAAAGGGCATCAGAGACCTCAGTGGGGAAACGGTTTCATTCCCAAAAATCTTTATCTTCTCTACCGCCTTCTTTGCTCAGCACTCGCTGCTGATACATCCTCCTGAGCTTTCACTTGGCTGGAGGATGAAAATATTGCCAGCATTAAAGCCAGAACTCTCAAACGGAGCGGGAGAAGCTGCCTTCAGCAGGATTTTATGTGCCTTTTAGGCCCTTACGGACACATTAAGGTTGATCAAAACCGCCTGTTTCTCACCCAGAGGAGTTACCCTAGCGCAGTCTGATCTGGGGCTGTTCCATGCAGCACAGAAAGCAGGAGGAGAAAACGGTAGAGTTACTGACTACTTTGGCAATGGGGCTTTCTGGCCTTTGAGGAGAGCTTTAGATCTCCCTCACGCAAAACTGAGCAACTTCAGGAAAAGCAGTGAGCCTTGGACTAACACCAGCTCCAGAGAATCACAGAGTTGTCCATGTTGCAAGGGACCTTTCAGATCATGGAGTCCAACCATCAACCCAACACTGACAAAACCCATCATTAACCCATGTCCCTCAGCACCACGTCTGCCCGGCTTTTAAACATCTCCAGGGATGGGGACTCCACCACTGCCCTGGGCAGCCTGGTCCAAGGCTTCATAACCCTTTCAGTGAAGAAATTTTTCCTAATATCCAATCTGAACCTCCCCTGGCGCAACTTGAGGCCATTTCCTCCTGTCCTATTGCCTGTTCCTTGGGAGAAGAGATCAACCCCCACCTCACTACAACCTCCTTGTGGCCTTAAAGGCTGTAGGGGAGAACTTTGTAGAGTAGGGTAGATGGTTGGACTCGATGATCCCAAGGGTCTCTTCCAACCTAGACAATTCTATGATTCTATAATATGTTATCCAAATGGAAGTGGATGCTAAAGCACATTGGGATTCTTTCAACCACAAATCTATGTAATGACTATTATTTTAAATGTTGTAATGGAAGAGTCATGGTCAACTAATTATAGCTCAGAACATTTTGCTACTATCTACTCAAAAAGAAAAGAAATACCATTTCTCAAAGTTCCCCAATTTTTGTAGCCTTCAGCAAAATACATTTCTAACCTCTATTAGCACAGTCGTTACTGTTAAGCCATTTATATTAAGTTATTTTTTGACTGAAACTCTAATCTTCTGACTGACAGATGTAATAGATGTAATGCGTTTCCTCGAGGGATTTTTCTCCTTAGAGAATCAGTCTGCAACCTTCTCGCTGTATGAATTATAGCCCATAATTTAATGTCATCCATTTCCACATCCTCAAAAACGTGAATGGAGGGACATACCATTTCTACAGGTGTCTCCACATGGCTCTTTGCTGACAGAAGAGCTTATGACAGTGCCTTACAGTCTTCAGAAACCTTCATAATTTCAAAACCAGCTAAAATCAGATGTTGCTTTGTCACCATTGCCTAAAAATAGTCCGAGACTGGGAGATGACTGGATATCTGGGAATACCGCTTACAGACCCAGGTCCTAAGTGTCCTGGTTGAGACAGTCATCTCCCCTTCCCCTCAGCCAGTAAATACATGATTTTTTGTAAGAATAGAGACAACACAAGCTCCCTGGTAAGTCCAAGTAAGGAATAGAGCCACGGCAGGTCCGCAGAGAGGGCGCAGAGCATCAGGGACACAGTGATGAGCCAGGCTTACAGCAGGTCCTTGGCTCTTACCTCTATTAGGCGACACCATGGCACTAGGTGACACCATGACATTACAGCCAGGAACGGAGCCTTGGTGTTTTCCTGGAAAAAAGGCCAAAACCAAGCCTTATTCCAATGCATCCCCACGGGTTAGTGATTTTGTCAGTGTTGGGCTGATGGTTGGACTTGATGATCTGAAAAGTCCCTTCCAACCTGGACAATTCTATGACTCTCTGAAGCTCCTGATACAACACAGAGCCAGGCTGAACAGCAAAAAGAAGGGCATGACTTGCATCTGCCTTTAATTTGTCAGACCCTTCAGCAATCAAGCGATAAAACAACCCACAGCCAAGTCTAACACTCAAGTCCAAGTGATCCACAGTCCAGCTTTCACCAAGCTGGAAGACCACACAAGTTTCTTGCCCTTGGAGGAAGGCCCACAGCCATGGAGAAATCATGGTAGAACGTGCAGCAATGAAAGCTGAACTGCAATAAATTACAGTTTACGTTAATACGTGTTGTGAACTCTGGTAAAGAAGGAATAGAAGAAATATAGCCTCTTCCACCATCTCCGTGCTGAAAATGGCCTTACCCAGTAGTGAGATGAGGCCAAGAGCTGGGGATGATGATTTACTTCTTCAGTCACCCCTATGTAGGACCCCAACACCTTTACAGGAAGCTGTGCTGATGAAATCAGGCTGATGAAGATTTTTTTTAGTGACAAAATGCTGCCAGGTAGAGGTTTAATAATAATTTAGGAAATGAAAGAAGAAGAAGTCTTTTGAGTAAAGCTGTTATATATAGACGAGAAAGCTTAAATATTTATTCTCCAGTTAAATGAAAAAATGTTCTCTTACAACAAATGCAAAGACATAGCGCACCAGTCGCCCGTGTCTGGCATTCTTTGGGAACGTTTCCCAGAATTACCGATGTCGGTGTCTGGCCAGTACAGTTATATGTGTTTAAAGTATTTAAACTTAGAAAAGAAGATGCATTTTTTGACTGAAATTTGTTATGGATGTTCTCGTTTTGGCATGGGTGTTTAAAAACCAGGGATCCTGGATCTTGTCAGGATCCCTATGAGCATGACAGGGAAAAGAAGAGAGGTCTGAGGATTTTGCCTGATTAAAATGTAGAGTGGTTTGCACTCTTAACACTCACTCTGAATCTTAAATTCCAGATAAATATTCATAAACGCACTCACCACTGGTCTGGTAACATTCTGACATTTAGAGGCCCAATTCTCCTTGGATCTCCAGGTAGGTCCTGGCCAAAAACTCTCTCTAAGCAACAAACAACCCCGCTCCCCACCAACAAAAAGCCTGCCAGAGGGTCAGAATCTTTCTAAGGCATTTAATGACATTGAGACAAGCAGGCAGATGAGGGACTCTTGAATCCCTCGAGTAAGAAAGCTCAAGCTTTGGCCACTGTTTTAGGTCTGAGCAAATACAAGCGAGACCTCAAGGTCCACACAACCACATTTCCTCGCTTCTGTTTAATTAGAATTCAAGTTATCTCCTATGCTTGAAGCAGAAGCAGCAACCCAGTCTTAAATGGATGAATTGCAGGGGAGGTTGGACTAGATGACCTTTAAGGGTTCCTTCCAACCCAAACTATTCAATGATTCTATGATGCCATTAGTTGAACATCGCAGTGTTAAAGTAACCACAGGAGAGCGGATGCTGCTCTGCACCTAAAGTTTTCAGGGTGCTCTCACGCCTGTAGCCAACATTGGGAATATAAAGCAACATTCAACCATTTTTTGGCAGTACTTTCAAACTTATTTTTCAGTATTTGAATAAAGCGCCACTGTTTTGCAATTTTCTTTACTTAGAGATTAACTCCACATCTCAGAGACATCCATCTAACCAAAGAGACCCATCCATGTAGAAGAGCTCAAATAATGCTCCAAATAACTCTTTCTTCTAAAAAAAAAAAGCTGCCTTTCTCAGTATACATTTTTCAAAGTCCTCTAGCTAGCTAGACAGCAAAATCCTACACTCCATTGTGGACTAAAAGGAAAATGTAACCATGTTGTTGTATAAAATAAATACCAGGGAACTTCAATCAGATCAAAAAAGAGACTAGAGCAAAGAAAATTCTTCCTCCAGCATAACTAGTCTGGGCAATTGCTGTCTATAAATTTGTTATCGAGAGAAAGAGCGTAAGGAGGTTTCCATAGAAAACAACAAACGCTATCCAGCCTCACAACAGTGAATGCAACAAAAGCAAATATAAGCTTTAAAAAGTTAAAGGGTTTAGGAAAATGTAAGTCTTCAAACCTGGAGACTTAAGCCCTGTTTGATGTGATGTAAAACTTGCGTCATACCAGCTCCCCAAGGGCTGTCTGCCCAGCTGATGCTGAGGTGTCTGAACTGGGGGCTGATCCAGCCTGACAGCTTCTGGGTCTCTTTACACATAATTAAAAATACCAGAAAAATCAAACAATGCAGAAATATTCCTGATGATCCATTGCAGGGACAGTTTAAAAAAAAAGAATAATCTTTTTGCCTTTTTTTTTTTTTTTTTTTAAACAGAGTGGCAGGATAAATCCAGTTGATAGTTTTTTCATATTACAATTAAATTCCTGATCATGGAAAACAGACAAAACACACTCTTTTTGTTTTCCTTCAGAATTTTCTGTAGCAGCCATTATTTAATGCCTTTGTTGAACAGAACTGGGGTGGAACCGAGAAAGCAGGAGCTGACCTGCTGCTCCTTTACGGCTCTGATCTGGGTGTCCAAAGAGGGAGGATTTGTCACAGTCACTGCCTCGCCACCTGCCTGGGGCATTCGACCGCGTCTAACACAATGATGCTGGAAGAACGCTCACGAGGAAACACACAATAACATTTGTACATTTACAGCATCTGCGAAAGGTTTGGGCAGGGCAATTTCTCTACCCTGTGCTTCCAGAGCAAGTCAAACCCATTAATTAAATTCATGCTCTTGTCCTGCTTCAAAAAGGAAAAACACAGGTGATTTATGGGCACTGAAAGATGTAGGAACCAGGAGCTGGTTTCGCTCACTCCCTCCTCCCCTTAATTCATTTTTAAGCATCTGGGTCGGTTGATTTCTCAGATTCTGATCATACGAAAGGCTGCGAGTCCTCAGCGTCCCCAAAGAAAGAAAAGGAAGCTGCTCCACGCAGGGTACAGTCTGTCAGGTCACCGTGGTTTCTCAGCGCGGGCTGAATCGTGTCTGAAGGAAATGGGTACCCGAACATCTCTGTGCCCAAGCGACTTGCAGGATGAAGCTGTAGAAGGTCCCACTCACAGAATTACAGAATGATATGGGGTTGGAAGGGACCTCTGGAGATCATCTCCTCCAACCCCCTGCCACAGCAGGGGCACCCACAGCAGGTCCCACAGGAACGTGTCCAGGCGGGTTTGGAATGTCTCCAGAGGAGGAGACTCCACCACCTCTCTGGGCAGCCTCTTCCAGGGCTTTGCCACCCTCACAGCAAAGAAGTTCCTCCTCATGTTCAGATGGAACTTCCCATGTTCCAGTTTGTGCCCGTTCCCTCTTGTCCTGTCCCTGGGCACCACTGGAAAAAGACTGGCCCCATCCTCCTGACACCCACCCTTGAAGTATTTATAGGTGTTGATCAGATCCCCCCTCAGTCTTCTCTTCTCCAGACTAAAAAGATCCTCAGTCCCTCAGCAGAGAGATGCTCCAGACCACTAATCACCATTGTGGTCCTCTGCTGTCCCCTCTCCAGCAGTTCCCTGTCCTTCTGGAACTGGTGAGCCCAGAACTGGACCCAGGGCTCCAGATGGGGCCCCTCTTATGAGTGGGGCCACTCATAAGACATTTCTTATCTAGCCATTATTTTGCTTGTCCTGACAATAAAAACTTTAAAATGAGAAAGCGGTACCTGGGGAACAGTGTAATCTACGGCAACACAAAAAAAAAAATTCTCTTTTTAACAACAGACACGGGGTAATTGCCACAAATACCTTCTTTTAGGGGGAAGATAAGTGTCTGTACCATATAGTGATATATGCAAATAACAATATACACCAATACACCGCTAAGTTTTTTTCTTCTTCAAGGTTCTTTAAAGAGGAGACAGATTGCTAGCGTTTTGGGCTGAAATCTGGAGGTAAGAGACCAGAACATATTTAACACCCAAGCTGGGAACAGGAAACTGTTACAGAAGTGGAAAGTTTTGGATGCTGAACTTTCACCCAGGGCTTCTGGGAGATTTTAACTAATAAAGAACTCTACAAACACAGACAGAGTGTATTGACACTGCATCACCTGCCCAGCAGAGCCATGTGCTGCCGTTGCAGACACTATCAATAAAGATCAAAGCTTCCCATGAATTAATGAGCCGGTAGTTGTGTGATTCAGACCATGGTGCACACCTATATTGACCTCTCCGGAGTGGAGGGTTGGACCAGATGAACTCTGGAGCTCCCTTTACAATCGATTATTTTACGATTCTCTACCACACTTCATAAAACGTAAGACAAACTTATTTCGTTGTGATTCACAGTCTGAGCAGCAGAAAGCCTACTAAGAACAAGGATACTGCCAGCTAAACCAGACCGTGATCACTAGTGGCCAGGAAGAAAGAGAAAGTAGACAGTATGGTCTACAGAAGCGGTGGAACAAGCCCAACGTAAAAATATCTTTTCTTTCTGCCACTGATCCAAAAAGGCCTCACTAAAAGACAACAATAGCTAAGAACATGTATGTAGACGTGAAGGGGCACATGATAACTAACTGCAAGATCTAATCTCCTAAGATCCTAAGCTCCCTAAGCTAATGACAAGGTGGTAATTCTCCAGAAATCTCCTGTACGTATCTGAATACACCTCTTCTTACAGTCAACACCTCAGCAGTTCACAGAATTATACAATCACAGAATGCTATGGGGTTGGAAGGGACCTCTGGAGATCATCTCCTCCAACCCCCTGCCAGAGCAGGGGCACCCACAGCAGGTCCCACAGGAACGTGTCCAGGGGGGTTTGAATGTCTCCAGAGAAGGAGACTCCACCACCTCTCTGGGCAGCCTCTTCCAGGGCTCTGCCACCCTCACAGCAAAGAAGTTTATCGGCATTGATCAGATACCCCCTCAGCCTTCTCTTCTCCAGACATTTCATGACATTTTGAAGGTCCCTTCCAACCCCTACAATTCTGTGATTTTCAACTTACAGCAACACGAGTACAACTCAACTCACCCAGGTGGCAACTGGAAGTTCAGCCCATGCACCCAGGAACTGGCAAGACCACAGAGCTCTTTCAGATGGTTACTGCCTATTTCCAGCTATGGATCAAGATCACTCCTTTTGTCAGCTTGTCTTTACCAGTGTTCCTGATCAGGCTCTCCACAAATAGCGAAATGACAGAATTCATACTGATAAATACATAAAAATTCTTGAAAACCTTTTCTGAATTCCAGACGGATAGAATAACTAACCTCAATAGGATTATATTTCTTCTATTTCTTATTCTTTCATAAAGAAAACTGACTGTTCATTTCTCTTCCTCCTCAATTCCCCCAGTAAATCAAGGCAGCTCTAGTTACATACATTTTTACTTCTCCTCATCCCTACAGAGACTAGGGGAGAAGCGTGAAGTGTTACAGCTGAAAGATTATTTCTTCACTCCAAGCGTTCGTAGAAGCAGTTCAGGATTTTCAAATTCAGGTTTGATTTCACAAAACATCTCCATTTCATGACCTTGCAACAGAATCTTAAAGGCTTTGATTCCACTCCGAGGATGGTCAATCACAGTTTTACCACCAACATGCAGTAGATGTATATTTTGTAAAGTATTCCTCATACACAAGTTTGCCTTGTGCAAAGAGCACATTAATATAATCGTAAGTAAACGATTATAGTGAAACACACGGCAAGAAACACAAAGAACACATGAAAATAAGAGGTTTGTCCCACTGAAATTTGAGTTGAGATGAAGAGTTGAACTGATCAAAAAGACCCCAAAACAAGCCATTGGACAACAGTCTGTAGCAGAGAAAGTATTTGAACCCCACCACAATAGCACACGTGGGGCAGGGTGAAGGCTGTTCAAGAAGGGAAGGAAACTGTGAGGGGAACACAAATCTGAGGGTATAAATATAAAAACCCCTGTGGGTAGCCGAACATTTTCTGAAACTGTTGGGGACAGCATGGGGTTCTAATGATTTTTACCAACAAAGGAAAACAAGCAACCTCTATAACCAACTGATCTTCAGGTCAGCTTGGAAGATCAAGTTATCATAGAATGGTTAGAGTTGGAAGGGACCTTAAAGCCCACCCAGTGCCACCCCCTGCCCTGGGCAGGGACACCTCCCACCACACCAGGTTGCTCCAAGCCCCCTCCAACCTGGCCTTCAACCCCTCCAGGGATGGGGCAGCCACAGCTTCTCTGGGCAACCTGGGCCAGGCTCTCACCACCCTCACAGCAAAGAAGTTCTTCCCCACATCTCAGCTCCATCTCCCCTCTGTCAGTGTCAAACCCTTCCCCCTCCTCCAGAGTCCCTCCCCAGCTTTCCTGGAGCCCCTTGAGGGACTGGAAGGGGCTCTAAGGTCTCCCCGGAGCCTTCTCTCCTCCAGGCTGAACACCCCCAACTCTCTCAGCCTGTCAAGTTATGAATTCTGGAAAGAAAGAGTTAAACCCTGTACTGCTTGAGTCAAACATATGTTAGTTTTCTTTGATCCTTAGGGTGAGGGAGACTCGCTTCTTACAAAAAGTGCTGGTTGGCTTCACACAACATTATACAACAGAGAAACTGTTTATGGTGCTCAAGAACTTCAGGGTGGGAGCTCCTAATGGAGTGGGACGATAGATGGATCAGAGTGACAACTGTCCAGCCTGCACAGAGGAAGCAGCATCCCATGCATACTTTGAGTAGAGGACAAATACAACTTTAAAAAACCCAAAACAGGATTCAACAGCAGCACTAGAAGGTATATTTACGAGCAGAAATAACTGCTCAGTGTCCAAAAAGATTTTTTCCTACACAAAACACACGTGGGGTCTGAAGCGCACCAAGGGTCTAGGCCAAAGCAGGCTGAGGGTATTGCATTTAGATTTTGACTACATTATTTTGAGATAACATGTTTTTCAGCAACTAAATGAAATGGGAAATGCAAATAGGAGGTTCCGAGAGCCTAATGATTTTGTTTAAATTCCAGGTTGTTTTGGAATGTGAAAACTACTTGCTGCTTGGATCCATGACAACCATGTAGATGCTATTCACAATCTACACCAACATGGTAAGGCTTATTCCAAAGATTGGGACTCAGGTCACTTGTAGCTGTCTCGTGGGATAACTTGGAGGGACTGGGTGTGTAGGGATTCATGTTTCCGCCTCAAAAAAGCCCAATATAAAAAGTATTAAACAACAGAAGCGAGCAGGATGTGGTGGTGACATTCCTTGACTTACGAACACTGTTTTACACACCAGACAAATATTAAGTTTCCCAGAATATCTCAAAAGGGATGTTGCTAAGCAAAGACGATGGTAAAAAGTATTTAATTAAGATGTCTGAGTGTAATTTGCAGCACTAACAGCCATGTTCCAAACTATCACCAAGCAGAAAAAGAAAAAGCTCCAAATACAATGAAAAGGGGATATTTTTAACTCTAGTTTAAGTAAAAAAATATAGAATGGTTTACGCCTGATTCTGTCTGACAGAGAAAATGAACTATTGCTTCAATTGAAAGCCAGCTCCTGCACATACTCTTCTGTTAAATACCCAGCATTTGAGACGGAGTTTTTGGCACTCATTTTACTGTTATAGGCAAATGGTTTTACTAATTCATTCCTTTTGCTTAAAGAAAAAACACGCCATACTTTTGGGTCTAAAGCCAGTCAGGAGCATCAGAGAAGTTCACAGGGAAATCAGTTATCACCCGACACGATATAATGGGTAAAAGCTTACAACTCACCAACAGCCGTGACTCCCATCAGCTCCCCATTTTGGCATTTTCAGTTTAAATTTCCAGGGAATTACAGACATGTATTTTCTAGAAGATTTAAAAGAAACAAACAAAACTCAATTATAGAATCATAGAATCATCTAGGTTGGAAGGGACCTTCAAGATCATAAATGAAAAGAAAACCCTACAGCTAAGCCACTACTGCAAAGTTTAAGCAGACAAAAGCAATTTGCAGGAGATAAGAATGCAGTGTAAGGTTTAGTTAAACAGACTACATCTCTTGCATTTGCAAAATAAAATCTGCATCTTTTCAACACGTGGCGAGAGGCCATAGATTTTATTTCTCATTTTCCTTTCATTGTACAATTAAATGTTTAGGCCACGGCTTACATACAGCAAGGACATCAAGACAAAATTACACCATAACATTAATTAGAGATTGGAACAAAAATTAAATGGAAGAATCTTCTTGGTAATTGATAACGACAGCTATATCAAATAAGAACAGAATTAAGGTAAAGAGCGACACAAGATGACCCCAGTAAAAGGTTGCCTAAAAATAGGAAGACACAGTGACTCATTCTTCATCAGCTTGATTATTTATTCCACCCAAAGTACTGACAGAGCCTTTTAACAGATGCACAGAAACATTCGCAACTCTTTACAACAGCGTAATAAGATTGAATAGGGCTATAAATCTCCAAAGCGCTGCACAAACATTAAGCCATGAGAAGGACATGAAACGGCAGTGACTTGCTGGAGGGCAACAGAGCAACACAATGAATCAAGGGTTCCCAGGCCCTCCTTAGTTCTGAGTCACGTCAGATCTCTGGGCCACCTCAATTTGCATTTAGTTTTCGGTCATATTTCAGGCTTTTAATAGAAAATCTTTTAAATATCACCCATGGGTCAGACACTACCCACTGTTGGCTTCTTGACTTTGTAGGCCAAGAGCAACCATGAAACTACCTATGCAGCCAAGGGTACTTTCAAATCTGAAAGGCTTTTCCATCTGAATGTTTACCCAGAAGTTCTGAAAAGTATAATTGCAAGGAATATCATAGAATCATAGAATGGTTAGAGTTGGAAGGGACCTTAAAGCCCATCCAGTGCCACCCCCTGCCCTGGACAGGGACACCTCCCACCACACCAGGTTGCTCCAAGCCCCCTCCAACCTGGCCTTGAACCCCTCCAGGGATGGGGCAGCCACAGCTTCTCGGGGCAACCTGGGCCAGGCTCTCACCACCCTCACAGCAAAGAAGTTCTTCCCCACATCTCATCTCCATCTCCCCTCTGTCAGTGTCAAACCCTTCCTCCTCCTCCTATGGCTCCCCTCCCTCATCAAGAGTCCATCCCCAAAAGAGATGCAAGGAAAGTGCAGCAAAACCAACAGCAATGACCATGACATTGCCTTGTGCTGTCCCTCCCCAGCCCCATTCCCTGCGGGTGCTGAATTCACAAATGAAGTGCCTTGGCTTAGATCCCAGGAGAGTTCTGCCGAAAGGCATCTCAAGGCCACTAAAAACCTCACTCTCTCACAAGAAAAGCCCTGCAGGTTTCAAGAATGGCACAAGCAAAACTCTACCTGGATTTGGGGCTTATCCTGTAAGCTGCACCAAGACTTCTCCAGTTATGGTTACTAAAGCAGAGAGGTGCCAAGAATTAAAAATTGAAAGAATCACCCAAACTCTAGAATCCACAGCAAAATACATCCCCCGCTTCACAGAAATGAGCTCAATTTGGTGATTAATATTCATGGCAGGTTTGTACGCACACACAGATCCATGGGGGCATTCCACTCACTGTAAGAAACACTGAAAATTTTAATATTCTTAAAGGACAAAAAGCACCTGCCTTGTTTCACCCTAATTCTATCATTAACTCAAGAATTTATGTCTCTCTTTAAATTCTTAACAGAAAACATTTTGCTGAATTTTCCATTTAGCCTGGAGCACAAGTATCTGAAAGAACAACAGCTTTCCCGATCCCTGGAATATTACTGAGATGCCAGGGGCATTTCTTAAGTTTCAAAGTTTGTGCAAATGTGAAGGAGAAATTTCTGACAAGCACAGACAGGGGCTCAGACGGGGCTCTCGGCAACCTGGTCTAGTGGAAGGTGTCCCTGCTCACTGCAGGGAGTAGGACTAGGTGACCTTTAAAGGTCCCTTCCAACTCAAACTACTCTATGATTGAGTAAAGGTAAAGTTTTAGCTGATGCTCTAAACACCCCGGCTCCCAGCAAAGAAAAAAAAAAAATCCCATAGTACTGCGTATTTGAAAAAAATTCTAATTTTATTGTTGTTGTTTAAGGTACAAACACTCCACATGAGTCCTAATCCACTGTAGCATAGAGTCACAGAATTGTCCAGGTTGGGAGGGACCTTTCAGATCATGGAGTCCAACCATCAACCCAACACTGACAAAACCCATCACTAACCCGTGTCCCTCAGCACCACGTCTGCCTGGCTTTTAGGTACCTCCAGGGATGGGGACTCCACCACTGCCCTGGGCAGCCTGATCCAAGGCTTGATAACCCTTTCAGTCTAGAAATTTTTCCTAATATCCATCCTAAACCTCCCCCGGTGCAACTTGAGGCCATTTCGTTTCATTTCAGCTCAGCTCAAGGGGACGAGCACACCACTCAAGTGATTTGTTTGATCATTGTCTAAATTAAAAATTCCCAACGGCACGGAAAAGAACTGGTTCTCTTTCCCCATCGCTTGCAGTAGAAAGCCTACACCTCGGGTGGGCACACAAAAAAACCACTCACAAAATGTTGTTTTACTATTCCAGGATCAAGACGTTTAAACCAAACCTTTCAAGCAGTCGATGGAGTACAACCTCAAAGGTAGGATTTTTATTTTTTCTTTTTTAATTCTCCTTGTGTAGGTTTAAAACTTACTGGCCATTCACTATTGTAACTTCAGCGCTCCACAACAGAGAACATCACAAGACTGGTTTTGTCTCTGCAAGAGTATTTTTCTTTCTACTCCATCGTATTTTCTGATGATGATGCTTTGCTGTAACAGAACTGTCTTTCTTTCCAACCCCTAATATTTCTGTTTTAACAAATCAAATCTTGCCAGTTTCCACTCTGAAGATTAGAAAAAGAGACTGTAAAGAAGAAATAGAGGAATACAAAGTTGACACATTCTAAGTCACTTAACACAGGTGAAAAATGGAAGAAGAAAACGTGAGAATGGGAGGGAAAAACGGTAACGGGAAGAACAAAGGCAAAGG
This sequence comes from Numenius arquata, assembly GCF_964106895.1. NCBI lineage: Eukaryota > Metazoa > Chordata > Aves > Charadriiformes > Scolopacidae > Numenius > Numenius arquata. Next base: position 69,185,511 of record NC_133580.1, read on the forward strand.
TGGAAAGAGAAAGGGGGATTTGGGGAAAAAGAACAAATTGGAAAACATCAGGACTGATCTGGCTGGAGAGGGAGAGCACGCTGACTTCTAACAGTTCCCTTACAAAGAGCTGCAGGTTATTCCATTAAATGGTCAAATGCAATATCCTGACAATTTTAAGAAAGCTCCTTGATCCATCTGTTGTTTGGTTTTATTTTTTTCCTTTACAGAAGAGAATCACTGACTCATACTAACTCCTTACAGCTTTATCCGATTTTCTTTGTATTCAGAGAGGCTGCTATTCTGAGCAGTAAAACACCACCACAATACCTGCCACGAGCAATATTTCCGATGATACAAACAAATCAGAAGCATTTGAAATATTCAGGGCAAGATGATTTTTGGGGACAGAAAGCTACAGTTGAATACCACAGCTGAGATCACGTATCCTACCCCGGCCTGAAGGCCTATATGCAAAAATCTCCAATACCTATTTGAAGCAATCTCCATAGACATCTGACCCTATGAGCTATGAAATTATTCCAGGAGGATACTAAAATAGCTTTTTATATATCCATATTATATATATAAAAGTATGCATTCAGCTGAGAAACAGCCCACACCTAGAAAATACCCCTATATATTTAAGTAGGCTCATAGTCTTCAGCTGATTCTGCAAATGGAAGTCTAAGGAAAAGTGACTTTTGAGCCAGAAGACAGAAAAGCAGCAGCTCCACGGCCAGTAAACGCTGACAGATAAAATTCAAGTCAAAGCATTTGTTTGCTTTCCTGTCAGCGCTGCAAAGAAAATCGAACTTTGCGGTTTCTGGCTTATTCAGCCCCAGAGTAATAAATATTCTGAAAGGCAGATTCTGTCCTTATTTACATTCTGCTGGTCCTCTCTGGTGAAGGTGGGGGAAAATAAGGCCGACGTTGTGGCCAGGGGTGAATCTGCTTTGTATTAACATTGCCACGTGGATCCTGCGTCGCTACAGGATCTTAGGGACCACCACACCAGTTCAAACCAGTGACCTGAGTGACCAGTACCTGAGTTTGGTGCTACTTCACGTTTAACTCACACCTAGCTATGGAGATCCCTCAGCTCTAATTCAGCAGTTTGCTCAGCAGCATCTCCCACGCAGCCAAAAAGGGACATGGCCAAAAGTCAATCCGTCCAGGGCTGGGTGCAACCGCAGCCCCCGACACGTTGTTTTCTTCTAATGCACCTTCCTGACCCCAGCATCTGCCCTTCCTCAAATTCAGCTGAAATTTCAATCTGATCTCTCACCAGGGACAGCTTTTCAGACATCTTTCAGCTACTGCTGGCTTTAACAGACGCCTTTGACCTCTCAGAAACTGTTGAATTTTCTTAAGTCTTCAAAATTTACCAAAGCCTAGAATATATGGATAAATCAAGCAGATTGTTTCTATCCTCTCCCTCTACTCTTTGAGACCTAAATTTATTGAGTGCTATAAAGTTAATCCTATTTTAAGGGAGCCTGCAGGAAAGCTGGAGAGGGATTCTTGTCAGGGAGGGGAGCCATAGGAGGAGGGGTAATGGTTTTAAATTGAAAGAGGGGAGATTTAGATTAGATACTACAAAGAAGTTCTTTGCTGTGAGGGTGGTGAGAGCCTGGCCCAGGTTGCCCAGAGAAGCTGTGGCTGCCCCATCCCTGGAGGGGTTCAAGGCCAGGTTGGAGGGGGCTTGGAGCAGCCTGGTGTGGTGGGAGGTGTCCCTGCCCAGGGCAGGGGGTGGCACTGGATGATCTTTAAGGTCCCTTCCCACCCAAACCATTCTATAATACTATGATTTTCCATAGTATTCAAAGGGTTAGAGAATTCCCTCATAAATTAGGAGCCTCGGCCTCAAAGCCACATGTCACATCTGTTGAAGTCACATCCTCGGCGGTATGCTGTGCAGAAGCTGCAGAAGCCACTGGGAAGGGAGCTGCCCCACAGCAGCACCATCTCAGCCCCTAACTCTAGGGCTCTTTCTTTGTTTTTAAAAACACATTGGATACAACCAAGCTTTTTTCAGACTAAGAATTGGAACTCAAGAATCCATTCTCCAAAGCGCAAAGTTGGACAAGGTTGCAATGAGACACTTTAACCTCCTGAGAGAGATGAGATTTCAGATACGGTTCCTCCTTGTCACATAAAAATAGCTATTATGGGGCTCCAGCTGTGTTCCCAAACACAGATCCCCACTTGGGCTTAGCCTAACACAATTACCGGATCAAATATAGTTTCTCTGCTGATTGCTTCTTTCACACGTACACGACCATCTGTTTATCATAGCCATTGTTTTTTGCTTTGTCACACATTCAGACCATGCCTCCCTTGGGAAGGGGCGCATTTCTATGTTTGCCTCTATGGCCTTAAACATGATTCAGGGATTTATACCCCACTAGAGTATAAGCTACTATATATTAGAATCATAGAATTGTCCAGGTTGGAAGGGACCTTTAAGATCACTGAGTCCAACCATCAACGTAACTCTGATCACTAACCCATGTCTCTCAGCACCATGTCAACCCGTTTTTAAATCCCTCCAGGGATGGTGACTCCACCACTTCCCTGGGCAGACTACTCCAAGGCTTGACAACCCTTTCATTGTAAAAATTTTTCCTAATATCCATCCTAAACCTCCCCTGGGGCAACTTGAGGCCATTTCCTCTTGTCCCATCGCCTGTTCCTTGGGAGAAGAGACCGACCCCCCCCGGCTACACCCTCCTTTCAGGGAGTTGGAGAGAGCGAGAAGGTCTCCCCTCAGCCTCCTTTTCTCCAGGCTGAACACCCCCAGCTCCCTCAGCCGCTCCTCACAAGACTTGTGCTCCAGACCCCTCACCAGCTCCGTTGCCCTTCTCTGGACCCGCTCCAGCCCCTCAATGTCTTTTTTGTGGTGAGGGGCCCAAAACTGGACACAGCCCTCGAGGTGGGGCCTCACCAGTGCCCAGTCCGGGGGGACCATCACCTCCTGAGTCCTACTCCCCACGCTGTTCCTGACACAGGCCAGGATGCTGTTGGCCTTCTTGGCCACCTGGGCACACTGCTGGCAAGAATTAACAATTTTAAAAGACAGAAAACACAAACTTCAGTAACTTAAATGCCAGACAGTGATATAAGTTTGGGAAGGCCAGATGCAGGGAAGAAGAAATGAGTGGTTTTATGCTACAAGCGATATTTGTTTTCCCTTTGAGCAAACTGGCTAATGATTGTGAGAGTTTTACCCTTTGCCCCACTCATCCTTTTAATCATCAAAAATAAAACACACATTTTGTATGGTAAATAATGGGGGTAGGGAAATGTCCTGTGACACAGTGATGAGGAACTAGTCAGAGAGAATGTATTTCCTCTTAAATAGCTTATAAATATTTAAAATCAATTGCGAAGAGTGTAAAAAAAAAAGGACACATTCGGATCACCTCCAGGTGCCCCCTGGGGCACTGTACTGTCCCCCTTCCCCGTGAGCTGGCCTTGCTTTCTCAGAGGTGGTTACAAAAAACCCTACAGCTACCAGAGAGAATGAAATAGCAGAAAAATGACTTGAAAATAAAAAACGTTGGCAGAGTGGAAATAGGAATCTCTGATGAGAATAAAACATGGGACTTCATATACTGACTAATACTGTCAGGAAGCCTCTAAGGGTAACTGGAAGATCTGGCTGACCTTACTGGTTTGGAAAGAAGGGCGTCTTGAGGAGGAGCTAGCAGGACTTAACACAGCTATGCATATTGTTACATATTTTGGAAGATCAGCTTAGGCAATAACCATCGGTTACAACGCAAAACAAAACACCTTTTGTACAACCGATAGCATCTACTTTTCATTACCTTCCCCTTCCGCCAGCGCACCTGCAAACAACCAGTGCAGGTGTGCTCGAGCTGAACTGGTACCACTCAAACTTCCTTCTGCCCAGCTCGGTTTGGTGCAAAACAGCTGCGTGAAAAAGCAAGAAGGTGGGAGCAGAAATACCACCAGGATCCGATAAAAACACAGCAAGGTGTCTGGGGAGAGAGCGGCTGTAAAGAAGGAGAGCAGGTTCTGGTGGTGCATTTGCATCATCAATTCAGATGCTCCCCATTCCAGGTAAAATATATATGCTGGCATGTAATAACCTGCAGGTATTGCCATCGCCAACTATACTGGTATCGTTTCTTGCCATTGCAACTACACATATGTAAGATAATTAGCAAGTATTTTTCTATCATCAGCAGAATCAGGCTAAACAGGGGGGTTGGAACTCAATGGTCTTTAAGGTTCCTTCCAACCTGATCCATTGTATGATTCTATGAACTCCCTGAAAGGAGGGTGTAGCCAGGGGGAGCTGACCTCTTCTCCCAAGGATGTGACAAGAGAAAATGGCCTCAAGTTGCACCAGGGGAGGTTTAGGATGGATATTAGGAAAAATTTTTACACTGAAAGGGTTACCAAAATTGGACCAGGCTGCCCAGGGCAGCGGTGGAGTCCCCATCCCTGGAGGGATTTAAAAGCCGGGCAGACGTGGTGCTGAGGGACATGGGTTAGTGATGGGTTTTGTCAGTGTTGGGTTGATGGTTGGACTCCATGATCTGAAAGGTCCCTTCCAACCTCAGCAACTCTATGACTGATTCCAAATCTGACCTTTTCTCAGCTCTTTGAGCGAGAATACAAACGTAAGCAGATATTTCCATTACTACAAGCATCCTGACTGACAGAGTGGCTTCTCATCAGGTTGTAGCCAGACACCACGCTGGCAGGATTCTTTTCCCCAGCGCTGAGAAATGCCACAGCGCACACCCACAATTAGAAGATATAATTGACTCCTGCACAGCAGACACACTTCTCGGCCAGAAGACTGTACTCACCCTTGGATGCTGTTATGAATAAACCAATGATATAATATGCAGTCTGTACTATTTCATGTACCTAGTAATTAGTGCTGACTGCTGATATTGTGAACCCGGGACAAAGAGCACTGTAAGTGCAGATTTTTGTCAATTATTATTGAAATTTCCTGGATAAACACTGCAAATGTATTTGCAGACGAGGCCACGCAGATAGAGGTTAAAATCATGATAAGATTTCTCCCACTGGTTATTTGGCAAGTAGCCCATGGTTCAGTGACGAGCCCATGGTTCATAGAATCATAGAATGGTTTGGGTTGGAAGGGACCTTTAAAAGACATCTAGTCCAACCCCCCTGCAGTGAGCAGGGACATCTTCAACTAGAGCAAGTTGCTCAGAGCCTGTCCGACTTGGCCTGGAGTGTTTCCAGGGATGGGGCATCTACAACCTCTCTGGTAGCCTATTCCACTGTTTCACCACCCTCACAGCAAAGCATTTCTTCCTTCTATCTAGTCTAAATCTACCCTCTTTAAGTTTAAAACCATTTCTCCTTGTCCTACCACAACAGGCCCTGCTAAAATGTTTGTCCCCATCTCTTCTGTAGCCCCTTTAGGGACTGGAAGGGACTAAAGTCCCCTTTAGGGACTTCTCTTCTCCAGGCTGAACCCCCCCAACTCTCTCAGCCTGTCCTCACAGCAGAGGGGCTCCAGCCCTTCCAGCACCTCCGTGGCCTCCTCTGGCCCAACTCCAACAGGTCCATGTCCTTCCTGTGCTGAGGACTCCAGAGCTGGACACAGTGCTCCAGGTTGGGTCTCCCCAGAGCATAGAAATGGGACAGAATCACCTCCCTTGACCTGCTGGCTATGCTTCTTTCGATGCTGTATTCATGCTTCACAAGGCAAGCAGAGTGGTTTTTATTTGGGTGTTTGATGTTAAATCACTTTCCTCTGTGATCTCCTGAAAAGCATGGTGTTCAGCCAATTGGAAACAATTCTGGTTTTGTGTCACTTGGCTTGCTTTTCCCCTTTCTACAACTGCTTGACTGCCTTTGTCATTTGAGGATTCTGTTATCCTGACATGTACTACCTTGAATGAAGGAAAAACACGTGATATCAGAGCTACTTCCTCAGTAACAAAGGAACCTCTCTATGTCAGAATACAAAGCATCAACATTCACGAACGGGGCTTGGAGCAACCTGGTCTGGTGGTAGGTGACCCTGCCCAGGGCAGGGGGGTTAGAACTCAAGGATCTTTAAGTTCCCTTCCAACTCAAACCATTCTATGACTCTATGAAGCCATAACTGAGCGAGTCCTACAAATTCCCAGATAACCAGCAACACACGCTTCTGAGTCATGCCAAGTTTGTGATACCTACCCTGGTTAAAGGCACTTTTCTCCCTTGAAAAAACTACACCAGTCTAAACCAGTTGCATGGCTTCAGTGGGAAGAAGCATAAATTCTACCCCTAAATCCCTAGACACAAAACCAACCCCAAAATTCATGCCTTGAATAGCATACAGAATATATCTCAAATTCTTCCCTAACTGAAACAAACAGCCATTGTCCGTACACAGAGCCAGGGTATAATATCACCCACAAGTTTGACACTTCAGTCACGGAAACGAATAAAAGAATCGGGCCATTGCCTCAAAGAATGTACAATGCATGGGCTCAATTCAGCCTAGCCAGGGAGAAAATAAGGGAAAGAATCATCTTCAAAACAAAAATAATACATTAATATTCTTCTCAACGGCTGGAGATCGCATAAGAAGGATTATTTGCATTCATGCAATGATGGCATTTATCTGTGGAAAAACAGGGTATCAGATCTGAAAAGGAAGAAGCCGAGAGTGGCAATGGGAGTCAGCCAAAGTCACCGCCGTGGTTAGGCTGGGGCTGAAGAAGTTTTGTAGGAGGCTTTGATCTCTTATTTTCCCAGTTAGGTCTACTAGAGACACATGCAAACCGCTCAGTGGGCAAATAAGGCCTCAGTGAAGAGTAAAAGTGGCTGGTCGATCTGTGCAGCTCCCCAGCTTTGTCTGCAAAGGAAATGGGAAAGGCACATTTGAGGGGGAGGAGTAACAAGGAGGACAGGCAACAATAACCTTGGCAATAACCTTGTGCCAGCAGGGAAGTGTAAGGCTCTTTCTGGAAGACACACCAACACTCTTAATTCCCAAATACAGAGCCCGCCTCCCTCAAACCCGGAGGAAAAACACCTGGAGAGATCCCTTTTCCTGCAGAGCAATAGAGACAGCAGGGACACAGGGTGACTCGGAGTGGATCCGCAGGATCATGCCCCATCGGCAGGATGGCACAGCGACACTTCAGTGCTGCTTTCTTAAAGCATCAACAAAGAGACTGAAGTCATTGCAGCTAAAACCAGACAAAAAGAGCCCATGAGGCAGGACCCACTTCCTATAAGGGAGCATATTCCAATACTTCCTCAGGTTAGTGCATTTATTTGAGGTTATATGACAATTCAGTTGTTCCCCGAAGCACTGTTAAAACAAATTTCCAGACTGAGAATCAGTCAGAAATAAAAGGAACGTAGACAGATTTTAGTCCAGCTTTTAGTAGTGGTCTCAATGCAGAGTTAAACACCTTGTTACCAAATTTTTGCCTCCTTAACATCTACACTGAGACAGGAGTTGCCAAAGATTCTACAGACTCGATGAAAGAGGTCAGGCATCCTATGCTGCTTTAATTTTCACAACTTTTTTTGGCTCTCACCTATTTGCTAAATGTGGCTGTTCCAGCCAAATTGGGCTCTAACTTTCAGGTACAGGAGTAGAACTGATCCGGAGTTTTGTAGGAAAGTAATTTGTTTTTCAGAAGACATTTATCTGTGAGCTACAAAGGTTTTCCCAGCATTGTGAGTCTCCACGGAGCACCAGTGGGAAAGAATTCTGGGCCCAGGATGTCGGGGGTTTTTTTCCCCTCTCTCTCTCTGGATGCCCTCTGGTCTCATAGTAGTGACTAAAGTCAGGAAAAACCCCAAAGGATGTGAAGCGTTCTCTGTATTTTAAGCAAAGTGAGACAGTTCTTACAGATTACATTCATCCAACAGTAGTGATTAGCCTGCACAGTGCACGGCTAATGAAGTGATGTTCCTGCTCTTTCCGCCTTTACAATCTTTTCCCTGTTATCCTCTCTCTGAATTTCACTGAATTTTTTAGAGTTGGAAGGGACCATAGAGATCATCTAGTCCAACTCCCCTGCTGAAGCAGGATTGCCCAGAGCATGTCAGAGCATGTTACTCGGGGCTACTACAGGCTGCTGATTTTCTTCTACTGTATGTTTACTAGTTTTCTAAAAACTTCTAAATGCAGTTCTTCTCAGCTCTACCATCTGTCCCACAATCTTGTCACACTTCTTTTATATTATCTGTCATCCAGATCAATTGTTCCTCTGCCTCCACCCCTCAGTAACACCTTGCACTTCCCTCCTCCAACCTAGACACACCTGATCCTTTCTCAGACCTTGGCACACGCTGAGGACAACCTCCGGAAGCTTCTAAGGTGGGAACTCAGCACAGAAGGCAAACCACACCTCCCACTAGGAGATGTTTGCCAACTGCTAGAGCTCTCTACGGTTATTCCCACTCCAAACTCTCTATATTCCCTCTGTACATATTTCTCTGCAGACACTTCCCACATAGGAAGCATGGGCTGCATCAAAGAAGCACAGCCAGCAAAGTTGGGGGTGGAAATCTGCCCCTCTGCTCCGCTCTGGGGAGACCCCCCTGCAGTGCTGCCTCCAGCTCTGGGGCCACCAACATCAGAAGGACATGGACCTGTTGGAACAGGGACAGAGGAGGCCACGGAGATGCTTGGGAGGGCTGGAGCCCCTCTGCTGTGAGGACAGGCTGAGAGAGTTGGGGGGGTTCAGCCTGGAGAAGAGAAGGCTCCAAGGAGACCTTCGAGCCCCTTCCAGTCCCTAAAGGGGCTCCAGGAAAGCTGGGGAGGGACTCTGGATGAGGGAGGGGAGCCCTAGGAGGAGGGGGAAGGGTTTGACACTGACAGAGGGGAGATGGAGATGAGATCTGGAGAAGAACTTCTTTGCTGTGAGGGTGGTGAGACCATGGCCAAAAAAAAAAAAAAAAAAAAAAGACACCCCACTAATTAAATTGTGTTTGTGTTAGCGGTGAGGAAGTCAGGCTTAATTTTGCTGAGCATCGGTTTGAGTCCATTGCAGAGTCTGGTACCCTGGGAATGGGCAGGTTTCACTGAGAAGGACAAAGCACAGCACAGCGATGGAGAAGACACCAGCAGAGTCTAGTCTGAAAAGTACTTCTATCAGAAAAAGTGAGGATAAAGAGCTGCCCCAGGCTCCTGGGACATGCATCATTTGGGCTCAGCAGCCCAGATAATACACCCATGGGGAAAAAAAAAAAAAAAAAAAAGCCAAACACAAACTACCTACCTTAGGGAAAGGATGGAGGAGAGCAAAAAGCCAAAAAACCAGCAAAAGCTCATAAAGCACCAGGGTGTGGCGGGAGGAAAATCGCAAACAAACAAAACAACTGGCTCAAAAAGAATGACCCAGAACAGAAGGCACCAAGCCAGAGTTTATCAGTTTGAGACCTACTAGAAAAGCTGTTTTAATATGCTGTCTCCTCACCTTTCTGCCTCTGCTCCTGGAGAGGTTTTAAGAAATAAAATTTAAAAAAAAAAAAAAATGACAGAATTAAAAAACCACACCATGAAGAAAAATAAGATTGGCCTTTTGCTGTTTCTATGTAAACATCCAAGAATATCAAGAAAGGCTGTCAAACTGTTTTTACTTCTCCAAAATATTTCTCCTTCCCTTTTCATGGCATTACCTTTCTTTTGCCTTTTGTTTACTCCTAACACAGCTACAGTTTAAACAGACAATAGAAGCTATGCTGTTGCGTAATTTAAAATCAGCTACGTTGTGTTTCTCAAATCTGATAAAGCAAAGCAGACTTCTCTTAAGGCACATTGTGGTTTGTAATGCAAGGTTAATTTTTGCAGATATTCTTCTTATTATCCTCAGCAAAGTCTCACACTTTAAGAGAAGTCCCATTTCATTCTCTTTGCAGGTGCCACCATTAAAATATTTAACAGCCTCCCTTTTTTTAAGCATTTCTTTCACTGATGGGATTGCTGTTCTGCTCTCCTCAAATTAAGTCTAATTACTACCCATGGTAGGACTTTTTTTCCCCAACTGTTTTTAAAGTAGTTGCTTTTCTTTTCAAGGAAGAAAGTCACTTTTTCATAACGGGAGGTCTTCCTGGTCTCTCTGTGAACACTCATAGCGTCCTTGTAATGTATTAAATATCTAGACTATCTTTTGCACGCCCAACTAAAGGTCTGCTGGGGTGGCCGAGGGAAACACACACAGAGTTGGGCCCCTTCCATCTCACTGGAGAAAAATATCCTTACTGTAATTCAAGCAAGCACTGACAATGAATATGCAAACCACAAGGGCACCCTACTCTCTCACACTGCAAGAATTTGACTATTTTGTAGAAACTGGTACAAGCTCAACCTCAGAGACAAAGTTCAGAAGATTCAGCAGCTACTCAAAGCTGGACAATCAAAATTCAAAATTAAGCAGAATAAAAAAAACCATAATTCTAGGCCTCCCTCATTCCTCTCACCTGAGCAGCTCCATCTCCTTCCTGTAAATGCTCCAAATGTTCCAGTGCATATCTAAAAAAAAAAAAAAAATTAAAAAATATATCTGTATTTAACATTTTAGTAGAGCTTTAATTCCAGATGATTAGTGTTTAGGATTAAGTGACTGCATAATAACCAGTGACACAAATTTACAGGCCTGCAGGATTTTCGTGATTGCGAAAGAATGCTGTCTCGGATTAATGGCAGTTTGAGCCAAGTTCTGAGCATCTAAATATTAAGACCAAGCATTTTACTATCGCTTTAGTCAGGCAACCTTTTGGGGGAGGGTATTAGCATTCCCCATCAGGTCATGTTTATCTGCAACTATCTAATCAATTCAGCAGCACAGAATATGTAACAGAATAAATGTCTTATAAAAAGGCAAAAAAGGTAAAAAAAAAGTTTGAACATAAAAGGATGCAATGTTTCTAAACTCAGTACCCGATAAAAAAAGGTCAAGTAACGGATATTGATATGTTTTCTTGCAAGTCTGTAGCATGTGCTTGACTCAAACTGCTCCCGACAGGAGCTCGTTAATACTACTTATTCATTAATGGAACTACAAACATCACACAATACAAAAGTCTTTAGAAGAAGGTACCTAAAACAAGATAAGTACAATTAAAACATGCCTTTTGATGCTATAAAAGCAATTTGTTCACCACAATTATTTTCCAACTTTTCTTTCACACGTATAATAATCTTTCAAGTCAAGTGCAAGGGGGGAAAAAAAAAACCACAAACAAACCAGTGTTGAGACAATGACATTGTAAAATCATATTCCTATTTCAGGGATGTGAAATAATTTATAAGATAACGTAAAGCATTTTCCATATGTAATAGTTTATTCATGCCAGAGGACAGATCTAGTTGTAACTAATCAGTGGAAAAGCTTAAGGCAGTAGCTGCAGAGATAATTCAAACAGTAATTGTAATTAAAAAAACAAACAAACAGGAAAGTGCTTCCTATGAAAACAACAACAGTCATTTCCATTTATAATTGCCTTCTGTGACGACCACAAGTGCCTTTACAACAGAATAAAGGACAGCAATTAGCACTTCCCAGTGGTTAAAACCCGTGAGGAAGATTCGGTCATTGAAAAACCACAAAAAAATTATATATAAAAACACTGAGTAGAAAGTTTGTCAGATAAAAGTTTAAAGAGAGGCAGCCCGACCTGACGTGCCCACACCCAGCCAGATGCAGTATCTTAGAACTGGACTGGGTACAAACCGGGACCAGTTTCACCAAACCTATTTTCAAGCCAAGCCAGGGGCTGTGTGGGCACGTCCGTGGGCTCACAGGGCAATGACAGCAATTTAACTTATCGTGATTGAGCAGAACTAAAATAATATTTGCACACTCTTCTCCCATGGCGAGCACAAGGGATGGCAAGAGTCTGTACAGAAGGAGGCTTAAAATAAGCCAAGTTACATTGCCTTATCCCAAAACAGAGATCTCACGGTGACTTATCTAACGTGTGGTGACCTGCCAACCACTGAGACTTGAAGGTTGATTCCCTCAACAGTTGGTCAACTTGATGCAGTTTTTGTTCTTTCAGCCTAGAAGCAGGTTTAAGCACAAACTAAAGATGTCAGTCAAACCCAAAAAAGCGTCCTCATAGGGCTTAGCTCAACCAAATTAGCTTCACATCAGTCTCAACCCAGCTGTAAAGCTCCCGAGTAAAAGATGCTGCAGATGATAGCAGTTTACTGGAGTTCAGGAAACAACTGGACAAATTCATGGAACAGAATTCCACCAATAGGTGCCAAATGAAAAAAAAAAAAAAAAAAAAAAAACAAACCAAAAACCAAACCAAAACAAGACACCACCAAAAAAACAACCCCAGCACTACTCTCTGACTCCCAATCATAAAACTTCTTAGGAAAATATTCTAGGAGAACCCCACTATGTGTTTAAGAACTGTTCATTTCTTCCCCAGGTGTTTCCCCAATCATACTGCATCCATTCTTGTGTCGGGATCTTTCTCTTCAGCTAATAAAACCCTTCTAAACATCAGCATCATTTTCAATGCAATTGCCCATACATTCATTTCATGATGCTTCACTCACTCCCCCTCTCCCTTGCCTTCCCTCTCTCTCTTTTCAGATTAAAGAAAATCCAGATGGGGTGCAGGTGCTGCAAAATGATACAAAGGTACAACAGAACAAGAGTTGCTCAGAGCGAATAAAAGAAATGCATTAAAACATGTGTCTGCGCTCCCCCTACACCTGTTGCTTAAATTAAGCCTACTTACAAAGGTTGGAGTTTTCCCTGAAGTCTACATTATATCTTTACAGTCATTCCAGAGCACGGGATAGCAATTTCCTGTGAATGTCCTTTGGATTTAATGTAGTGAGGGCCATTCGATGGCTGATGGTACAAAACTGGGAGGGGTGGCTGACACAGCAGAAGGCATTGCCGCCATCCAGAGAGACCCGGCCAGGCTGGAGAGCTGGGCAGAGAGGAACCTGATGAAATTCAACCAGGGCAAGTGTAGGGTGCTGCACCTGGGGAGGAATAACCCCCTGCACCAGGACAGGTTGGGGCTGACCTGCTGGAGACCACTTCCGAGGAGAAAGACCTGGGAGTCCTCGTGGACAACAGGATGCCCGTGAGCCAGCAATGTGCCCTTGTGGCCAAGAAGGCCAATGGCATCCTGGGGGACATAAGGAAGAGCGTGGCCAGCAGGTGGAGGGAGGTCATCCTGCCCCTCTGCTCTGCCCTGGGGAGGCCCCATCTGGAGCACTGGGTCCAGTTCTGGGCTCCCCAGTTCCAGAAGGACAGGGAACTGCTGGAGAAGGGACAGCAAAGGGCTACAAAGATGATAAGAGGCCCGGAGCATCTCCCTGCTGAGGAAAGGCTGAGGGACTCGGGTCTTTTTAGTCTGGAGAAGAGAAGACTGAGGGGGGATCTGATCAACACCTATAAATACTTCAAGGGTGGGTGTCAGGAGGATGGGGCCAGTCTTTTTTCAGTGGTGCCCAGGGACAGGACAAGGCACAAACTTGAACACGGGAAGTTCCATCTCACCATGAGGAGGAACTTCTTTGCTGTGAGGGTGGCAGAGCCCTGGAAGAGGCTGCCCAGAGAGGTGGTGGAGTCTCCTTCTCTGGAGACATTCCAAACCCACCTGGACACGTTCCTGTGGGACCTGCTCTGGCAGGGGGTTGGAGGAGATGATCTCCAGAGGTCCCTTCCAACCCCACATCATTCTGTGATTTCTATAATTCCCATCCCACAGAATAACTGTCTGGGACTGAACTCATATTTACAAAGCTTTTTCCTCTTTTAGGTAGCATGAGCTTTCCTCAGTTTAGTAGAAGGAGCACAGACTTTGTCAGGTCCTCCCTCTCCTCCCAGGCAATGAAAATGAGCTACAGCTCCTTGCTTCCATCACAGATTTTAGATTTAGTCAGTTGTGGAAACAAATCTGACGTGAAAAGTCTCCCTGGAGAAGGAGACTTTCTAGTCTTAGAAAGACAATGCTTCAGCCCTACTTGATGGTTACTCCTTCACTTGGACACATCTCTAGAACAGGTAAGGAAGTGGGAAAGAAAACTGGTGCTATGAGAGAAGGCGGGGAGATAAAGGAAAGAGAGGAGGTCTGGAAGAAACAAATCAAGGAAAAGTTAGAAGCAAGAGGAAAAATTAAGAAAGAAAGAAAATGGGAGGGGACAAAAGTAAAAAAAAAGAAGTAAAGGATGAAGAGATAAGACTTGAAAGGAAGAACATCAGGAAAAAAAGGGAAATATTTTAGCAACTACACGAGGACGTACTAATGAATCATCTATGTGATGACTACTCATTGGCTAATATACCCCTCAGAGAAAATAAAAAAAATAAAGCCGGAAATATGCAACAAGCAGCACAGGGTTCTCTGACCTCCTCCTTATGCTCCTGGTGACTCCCACTGCAGGGGTTAGTCACAATCAGTCCCGGGAGCCCCAGTCCCACAGCACAGCTGAGCATCTCCAGCCAGTTGAGCTCATTCTCAGGACTCCAGGTAAACCTTAGTGACACCAGTTCCTCAAGATCTCCAGTTTACAAAAAAATAATTAAGCTTAATCCTTTTCTTAATTATATTGATTGACAGCATAATTAACATTTCCTCTATGCTTTTTCCTTACTCCAGCTATATTTTTGATCCAGAAGAAGTACAATCACCTGGATGTACTCCTGAAGTCAACAGCTACAAACACAATGAGCAAGGCAGCAAAAAATCCAAATTCAAAGAGAACAGTGACATCCAAGAGCATAAAAATGAACTCCAGAAGGATGAGCTAAACAGAACAGAAAATAAAAATCAGGTCCACAGCACAAAAGAACCTCTCTGGAACCACGGAGGCAGTGATTTTCAGGAGGATGGTGCTGTGAAGTGTTTCACAAAGCTTGATGTCACGGTCAATGGCAGCAGCTCCTGTGTAGGAGCACACCCCGTGCTCAGTCCCAGAACAAACCCAGTGAAAGAAACCAGTGACCAGGGAACCTCCAGCCAGTCAGCAGAGGCTTCTTTAACCATCAACAGAGACTTCTACACCAAATCAAATAGGTCTGGCCAAGAACTTGACCTAGAGGAGGGCAGACAGAGGAAGGCAGCCTGCAACGAGCCAAACAGTATTCAAGGTGGGAACTCCTGGTCTGCAGAAGACAGCACCATTCTCCAAAGCAGCGCAATAGCGGACACACAAACCAACACCATACAGCTGCCAGACATTGATTATCCCCAAAATGACAATCAAACTGGGAACCATGTTGAAAAAGACAGCTTTTCAGTCAATTGTGCACATTCAGACCAAAACACCAGGCCTTCACCAATACAGGACCAGGACCTTTGTGTGACTCTGCCTCCACCTGTGAAGGAAAGCAGTATTGGACCTTTTAAAATTGACTCCACGAGTTTGAGTGAGGGCGTTCCTGGTGGTATCACTGCTGTGACTGTTCCCAAAGTAGCACAGGCACCCGCACACCCCAACCACAAAGATGCCAATGGAGAAATTGAGGAGGAAGATGCAGAAGTAGCGGCAGCTCTGGCTGCACTGGAAGCTGCAACTGCGGGGGAAGACCTGGAAGATGATGACGAGTACTAGAATGAAGGCTTTTTTCTAATACACTGGGTAAGATCCAGGTTTTATTTCTGGATCTGTATGAACACATGTACAGCACATGTGGAGAGCTGTTATGAACAGCATATATAAAAGGAGCTGGGACTAAAGCTCTGTCCCTTCAGCTGTTTTACACAGCCTTTTAATTTCTGTTGCCCGAGGTACAGATGTGCTCCCTTGGCTAATTAATGGTAATACTAACACTCCTCTCTCTGGGGCCAACCAGGAGGGCAGAGCATCATTTCTTCCACGTAGGATATTCTGCTGTACACACACCTCACCCGGACTCATGCACACGTTTCCTTTGGTTTTGACCCTCAAGAGGGTCTGAACACACTAAATGTTCCAGGTTCAGAGAACTTCCATTATTTAAAAGAGAACCACAGAAGCCATGGAGTTAGAAACCACAGATTTTCATAAGGTTAGCATGAAAAAATAAAACTGACTCAAAGTTCTATGATCTAACGCAGCGTGAAATAGGGAAGGCAGCTCGGCTTGTGCTTCACTGCGGTTATGGTTCCATTCCGGGTTAAGCCTAAATCTGTACATGCGCAGCTGGCATTAGGATGATAACCTTATCACAGAATGATATGGTTTTGGAAGGGACCTCTGGAGATCATCTCCTCCAACCCCCTGCCACAGCAGGGGCACCCACAGCAGGTCCCACAGGAACGTGTCCAGGTGGGTTTGGAATGTCTCCAGAGAAGGAGACTCCACCACCTCTCTGGGCAGCCTCTTCCAGGGCTTTGCCACCCTCACAGCAAAGAAGTTCCTCCTCATGTTCAGATGGAACTTCCCGTGTTCCAGTTTGTGCCCGTTCCCTCTTGTCCTGTCCCTGGGCACCACTGAAAAAAGACTGGCCCCATCCTCCTGACACCCACCTTTTGAGTATTTATAGGTGTTGATCAGATCCCCCCTCAGTCTTCTCTTCTCCAGACTAAAAAGACTGAAGTCCCTCAGCCTTTCCTCAGCAGAGAGATGCTCCAGGCCCCTCATCATCTTTGTAGCCCTCTGCTGTCCCCTCTCCAGCAGTTCCCTGTCCTTCTGGAACTGGGGAGCCCAGAACTGGACACAGTACTCCAGATGGGGCCTCACCAGGACAGAGTACAGGGGGAGGATAACCTCCCCCTTATCTCTGCCCTTCCACCTCCCCTGGGCTTTGTTTGATACCCCAACTGACCTGCTTTGGTTCATTAAGACAGTAGAAGCCTGGCCAAACCCAAGACAGTGGGTAATGTTCTGTCAGTTTAATGAGCTGAAGTAGCTCAGGTAAGAATTGCACACACACTGTCAGAGGTGCTGGAGAGGGATCAAAACTCAGCCCCTACCAGTTTGGATAGATTAAAGCTGTTGTGAAACTACAGCCTGAGACTTCTCAACTCTGCTAAATTTTCCAGGCACACATCGCTTGTCTTAACAATACACTTTGCAAACAGGTTGCGTCTCAGACTTCCTCAGCAAGATGTGTTTTGTTTCTATAAAAATAGGGAGAGCCCGCGTGGACCCACCCCTGGCTCTGCTGCAGTCCTTAAACATTCAGCAGGAAAGGGAACCAGCTTCCAGGTTGAATTAAGTGTAAGATCTGAAAATATCAGAGCTGCATTCCTGGAGCGTTTACCCTTCCTCTCATCTTCAGACCCGTACATTAACCTTACTGGTGGAAAGCAAAGGAGATAGAGATCAACTTGGTGCTGCCATTTCATCAAAAGTGGGATCTTAATGGTTGAAAAGAAAGTCCTTGATACTTTATACTGAAATTTTGTGGTTTCTGAGTCTGTTATAAACTCTTAATAAAATTTTTTAATCATATGAAAAATCAACTGGTGGCTTTTTTGTGCTTTATGCATTTTCTGCTTATATACCAGCTGCATAAAAATAAGTCCTATAAGATACATCCTTCCTTAGATATATGGAAAGCACCAGCTATGTATTTGCCAACAGTATATGCTGAGCCCTAGTCTAACCATTAACATACATAAGGATCAGAATATTAGGAGGTGGGTTTTAAGTAATGTGTAGATATTTAAATTATTTCTGTTTAAACGCATACTCCTTTCTTTCCTCCAAATATTGGAAGACCAAATCAGGATTTCATTTTCTCAAAATATTAATGATATCCCTAACAGCAATTAAAAAACCTAGTCTTAGCTTCAAAAGAACAAAATTCAGCTAGATGAAAGTCACCACGTTGTACCTCTAAAACAAAAAGCTTTAGAAGTTTTTAAAGTATCACGGTACTGTTTATCATTTGATTTCTCTCTTACTTTGCTACTTTTGTAGGACCTTCTAAGCACTGCATACATTAAATAGTGCCTACAAGTTTTACATGCAGGTTTGTGTATCAAAGATTACTTTAATACTGAGTGAGAGTGGAAGACTACTAGATATGGTTATGCCAGGACATAGAATCATAGAGTAGTTTGGGTTGGAAGGAACCTTTAAAGGTCATCTAATTCAACCCCCCCTGCAATGAGCAGGGACATCTTCCACTAGAGCAGGTTGCTCAGAGCCCCATCCAACCTGACCTGGAATGTTTCCAGGGATGGGGCATCTCCCACCTCTTCTGGACAACCCAGGCCAGTGTTTCACCACCCTCACAGTACAGAATTTCTTCCTTCAATCTAGTTGAAATCTATCCTCTTTTACTTAAAACCCATTGCTCCTTGACCTGTCACAACAGGCCCTGCTAAGATGTTTGTCCCCATCTCTCATATAGCCCCCCTTTAAGTACTAAAAGGCCACAATAAGGTCTCCCTGGAGCCTCCTCTTCTCCAGGCTGAACAACCCCAGCTCTCTCAGCCTGTCTTCACAGGAGAGGTGCTCCAGCCCTCAGAGCATCTCTGTGGCCTCCTCTGGACCTACTCCAACAGGTTCGTGTCCTTCTTATGTTGGGGGCCCCAGAGATGGACACAGAACTCCAGGTAGTGTATCACTAGAGCAGAGCAGAGGGGCAGAAACCCCTCTCTCACCCTGTTGGCACACTTCTTTTGATGCAGCCCAGGATATGGTTGTCCTGGACTGCGAGCGCACACTGCCGGCTCACCGGTACCCCCAAGCACTTCTCAGCAGGGCTGCTCTCAATCCTTTCATACCCCAGCCTGTATTGATAGCAGGGGTTGCCCCCACCCATATGCAGGACCTTGCACTTGGCCTTGTTGGATTTCATGAGGTTCACACAGGCCCACCTCTCCAGCCTGTCCAGGTCCCTCTGCATGGCATCCCTTCCCTCCAGCATGTCAACTGCTCCACACAGCCTGGTGTCATCAGCAAACTTGCTGAGGGGGCACTCGATCCCACTGTCCATATCATCGATGATGATACTGAACGGTACTGGCAGCACATGTCTGCTTTTATATTGTGAGGGCCCCCGAGGGTACCACCAGGCCTGACTCTCCCTGCTCACCTTCCCAGGGCTCGTTTCCCCTGCCCTGCCCAGGGCCAAAGACCCCCTGTCAGCCTCCCGGGGGTTTCAGACCCTGCCCCAATTCCCCACAGCCCAGCCGGGCCTCCCTGCAGGCCCACGGCCCGGCCGCAGGCCCCACCAGAAACACCTGGAGCCCAGGCCTAGGGCAGTGGGACAGGCCCCGGCTGCAAGGCCCTAACCTTCCATAAACCATGAAAAATGACACGATTAAAAAAATGTTAAAGAAAGAAGTGCAACACACACCCCAGGAAACTTACCCAATTTTTCAGTATCCACTCAAGCTTCATCTTGCTCCCCAAGAATTAAAAGAGACTAGAGGAGAGCACCAGGTCAAACCCCACCAGCTCCCTGGACTCTCCAAACCAGGCACCTCTTTGAGAGGAGACGGCCCACAACTGGGGAGCACCAGGTGGCTTAAATCCTCCACAAGAGATCAGCTGGGCCACAAACATTGCATTTCCTATGGCCCAGGTTTTCATCAAGGCCAGGTTGGAGGGGGCTTTGAGCCAGCTGGTCTGGTGGGAGGTGTCCCTGCCCAGGGCAGGGGGTGGCACTGGGTGGTCTTTAAGGTCCCTTCCCACCCAAACCATTCTGATTTTATGGTTGTCTGAAACATAAGAAAGGCAAAAATCAGCATAAAGCAAGTATTTTCACTGCATCGGAAATAACTGGTCGATGCTTCTCAAACAAAAACACAAAACCAAGAACAACAAAGTCAGGCCTATGCATACCTCAAACCTGCAGGATACGGAAGGCTTCCATAAAACAAATCTATGAAGCATCACCAACATCCAGTCTTCTCTTATCTGCTATCTAAAAGTGCCTTTTGCAGATTTTTGGGTGGGGTTTTTTGTTGTTTTTTAAGTATATATGGTTTTTATACTTATATAAAGAAATATACTTATATAAAGAAATATAAAGAAATATATATGCCAAGAAAGCCGAGGTGGAAGAAAACCAACGCAGTTACAAACAGAAAAAGAAACGAAGGCGTATAAAGGTTCAAGAGAATTCTTCAAGTGAGAACAACAATAAGAGTAATTCTGAGGATGAGGACAATGATGATTCAAAATCTCCTGGAAAAGGCAGGAAGAAAATAAGGAAAATTATTAAAGATGATAAGCTTAGAACAGAAACACAAAATGCACTTAAAGAAGAAGAAGAAAGAAGAAAACTTATAGCAGAAAGAGAACGGGAGAGAGAGAAATTGAGAGAGATGATAGAGATAGAAGATGCTTCACCTCTGAAATGTCCCATTACAACTAAGCTGGTTTTAGATGAAGATGAAGAAACCAAAGAACCATTAGTGCAGGTTCACAGGAGTATTGTTACTAGACTGAAACCACACCAAGTAGATGGTGTTCAATTCATGTGGGATTGCTGTTGTGAATTCCCTGCCCATGGCAGGGGGGTTGGAACTAGATGATCTTTAAGGTCCTTTCCAACTCTAGTCATTCTATGATTCTATGATTCTATATACGTGTTTATTTTCCTTCAGCTCTACCCCGTCACAACTGTCAGGAATCCTTAGCCATTTCTCAGACTGCAGTACACTTCTCAGAACACATGTGAAAGAATCGATTATTTCAGAAATAATTTTTAAATACCACACACCAGTTCCTCCATAAAAACCCGCTTTTAAATAATTATGTAAGAACCAAATCATCTTCAGTTCCCCAAGATGCTGATGCAAAGAAATACAAACTCTGCCCACGCGGACAACCTGCCATTTTGCTCAGAGAATTGTGAAATTAAAATTTAATATCTCGATAAAACAGAGAAAGCCACAGGAAAAATTTACTGGAATCAAGAGTAAACTGTGTATTTTAAGACTTCTCTCAAAAACGATGCAGTTTTTAAGACACTTCCTCCTCTTTACCCTAACTTCAGATACCAATTTATTATGTTTCCTATATTCAGAGGACTCAATTATGAAGAGGAGCTTAAATGTTTTAGTTTTCCTTTGATACAAAAGGACTTAAAGAGGGAGCTGGTTGGCCAATATCTATATGTGTTTCTATATTTGACGTAATTCTGTATAGGTGAGTGTGAAGATGTATGTAGCAATAAAGAACAGGCAACGGGATGGGAAACTATTCTAGGAGCTGGTATTTCTATGGAAGATTTTGCATGTTGTACTGTTATTCTCCAAAGCCAGTAATACAGCTTAAAGGGAAATCGTAATTTTGTAACTTCTGTTTATAAGCAAAGAGTCATTGAGTACGAAAAAGCTTAGCACCTTCTCATTTACCACTGGATTATGAAAAAAATCTCAGACCACTGCAGAAATCCCATATATCCCAACAGGAGCAGAAGAGGGCCCAGTCCACCCAACTCAAGGAAGTTAATTATTTCCTAGAGGAAGCGTTACGGGGGAAGTTTGTTTACACAGCAACAGAAGAACCTGGAATTTGATACTGCAGAATTCTTCAGCAAACAAAAGCCTAACAAGAGAGCAAGAACCTGGAGATAAAGTTCACACAGATTTATTATTTTTTTTTATAATTTTTTTTTCCCTTTTAAAGAAAAAAGGCAATCAGCTGGGCAAGTGTTGCTATGGAGACTTCCCATTAAAAATTAAAATCCAGAAATAGAAAGTCCATTATTTTCTAAAAGATACTTTAGATTTGATTGCTTTAAAGTAATCTAAAAATACCAATTTTTATCATCATTTAAATCATGAAAACAAGAAACACCGACTTAAAAATAAAAAAAAAAAACTTGACCTTACACTGTAGTTTCAATTTCCTAAATGTGATTTAGTTTTCCAAAAGATTAATTCTTGCTGATGTATCACATTTTGCTAATTGAGACCAGACTATCTCAACGTTTATTAAGGCCTGTGTATATGGTATTTCCTACATTTATTCAAATGCCTAGATAATACATTTTAATTACATTGAAACAATGGATCTTAATAGATTATTTATCTTGAATTGTGATATCTCTCCTTGCACGTAGATGGAAATTGGAATCCATCTCAATCGCACAAGAGCATCACTTCAAAATTAAACATATTACAACTTCCTTAACATGCTGAATACACAAGAAAATAAATTTATCAACATCGTTCTACATTAAAACTGAATTTATTTTTAAAAGGAAGTTTTATCAGCAGAATTTTTGGAGATATTGTGTCCTTCTAGGTTTTACAACATCTATTTCACACAATGCTTAAGAGTAACTGTTAGAAGCAGATTAAGACTTTTTCATTGATCCTTCCAACACAAACTGCCCTCGGCAAAGACAATTTTTTTTCCTACCATCATGAAATCAAACCAGAAACTCCTCAGCTCCTTCCCTGGCCGGGCTCTCCAAGTTTAGTGCATTCACACAGACAGCAAGAGACCTCAGTCTCAGAACTCCCTTCTCCGTTAGGGATTTCACTTGGCACCTCAGGGGGGATTGTTTTTAAACTTTCCTTCAGTTTGAACCTTCACAATCATTTTTCTAAACTTCAGATCAGGCAATCCTTGAACTGAACCAGTTGGATAAACAGGAAAACAGCAAATACTGCCTGCACCTACAACTGCTACTGACTGACCACTTCGACAAATTCTTGTCCCGCCTGCTTTGGGAAGTTTTCCACGTCAAACAATGAGCTGTTGGTATTTTGGAAGCAGCTAAATGTTCACCCTGGATTCTATAAGAGATTGAAATAAATTATGGCAATTTTATGCCTTAACATCAGCACTCACAGCTCTAAGTTTGTATTGTTAAATACAATTTTAAGTTTGTTAACATCAACACAACTTTAATTACTCCCCACCTCTTCCTCCTTCAGTCAGAGAAAAGGAATATTCCCTTGTACAGCTTAATTCAGAGAAGAGGATTCTCTCCGTGAAGCGGGAAAGACAATGGGCTGCCTTGATTTGGTTTTCAATCCAACTGCTGAAGTACAGATCCCAAGCAGTCACCTCACAGTCGTTATCAACAAAACTACGGAGGTTACTGTGGGTGTTCCCTGCTCTGAAACTTGACTGAAATTATTATAGATTTAAAAGGACGTAACAGATTTTTGCTGTACTTCATAATTCAATTACTGTACCTTACCAACTGGAAAACACTTTATTCTGTAGCAACACACAAAAAACCTCCAGTCTTTCAGGAAATACAGCATCCCAATGTTATGCCAGGTTGCAGAGGACTTAAGTACTGAACCAACCCCACAATAAAACCACGTCACATGAGGACTACGGTTTAATGTGCTTGCTCATTGAGCTCCTTTCTATTTACTCTGGGCGAGAGATCACCTTGATTTTTATGAGGGTGCAGAAGCAGAAAGGAACGAGGCAACAGCCACCGCTGTTCACTTCAACCTCGAGCATGGCCAGATTTTCAAATAATCTGTGCTCACGCATGGCATCTCCCTGCTCTTAACACTTGGAGCTGCACCAAGTGATAGACTTACGCAAAAGGATGGGAAGGGAAGTGACAAAGGCCAGATAACTACAGGGCAAAATTAACACATGAACGAGATTAAAATACCGTTTAAATATTTGAGGACAAACTGTAGGGATCTGGCCAAGAATAAATAACAGGTTGTCTCCTTCTCATGTCTAAAGGTTGGTATCTAAATGAAGCTTTGCTTTCCTATAGTTCTCATTTGAGAGCTTCTGCCAGAAACAAGATGGTATCAAATGAACTTAGGAACATTCCTCAGATTAGGTGTTCCATGCAAGCTTCAGAAAAAAGTAAGATCCACACAAATTTCCTTATTTCCAGTACAAGATGTGGTATATTAAGATGCCGTGGCCAAAAGTGGTCAAAAGTTTCTCCAGAATCCATATTCAGGAAATATCATATCATATCAGGAAATATTACAGATTTTTAACGCCACAAATTTCAGTTTGGTAGATAAAAGCAACACAGGGGTTAATCCAACAAGTATATTTTGCCGGAACAGTGCTGTTGTCTGATTTTGGTTATTGTTAATTTTGAATGATTAATCTCCTGTTTATGTAGACTTGCATACGAAATTCATCCAGTTTGCATCTGAAAAAAAGAACTGTACTAAAGATCCAACATTAACCAAAATCAAGTGGAATTATCAAAAGCCCTACAAAATAATACACATAATACACCCTGACTGGGAATTACTTTTCCAGAGCCGCGCGTGAGCATTAATTACCAGCCGACGCACACCGCTATTGTTTTGACATACGCCACACGGATCCTGTTCTTCCTCATGGCTTTGATTAAAAATTTGGCTTGGGGAGAAGTTGACATTGTTCCTTTTAATAACTGCAGCAGCTACTTCCAGGCTGCTGCAGCCTCTGTACCCACCTCACCCTTTCCTTCCCTGGGGCACAGGGAGACACCCCCCCCTTCCAGGGCAGCAAAACACTATTGCAGAGAAACAGTGAGGCGCCTCACATCTCCAATGAAATTAAATTAGAGCTTTTAATTCTTTTTATTTATTTTTTTTGTTTGACATTGACACACTGCAAAAGTTGTCAGAACGCTCCATAAAAGCTTCAACAGCTCCCTCTGCTGCCAAATAATATATATTTCAGCTGCTCTATGCAAAACCTGGTTGAAGCTGACAGAAAAATGACAGATCATAGAATGGTTTGGGCTGGAAGGGACCTTAAAGACCTTGGGCAGGGGACACCTCCCACCAGACCAGGTAGTTTAACAATCTCCAAAGTTCGCTGCTTTTGCTTTTTGCTTTGCTTCTCTTTTAAAGAGAATTATTTTGACTGTAAATCAAAATACTGAAGGCCAGTAAATAAATAGTTGCTATTTTCATAGGATAATTTCAAAATATTATCTTATTCAATGCAAAAAAAATCACACCATGTTACCTGGGTATCGAGCTGGATATACAGTGACCCAGAGGGTTTACACATATAAAAAGCGTGGGGTTACACAGAGAGAAAAATACACTTTCCAGTATAACCCTTCCTTTGTACAAGAGTTACGCTGCCCCTCATCTTGCTGCCGTTGCATCTCGACAGCACTAGGGGCTGCACAGATATAATTTTAGAGGCGTTTCGTTAAGATCCAACAGGTCTACTCCGCAAAGGCTCTAGGAGACAAAGCAGGCCTGGCTGCACGTCCCGAAAGGCAGGGCCCAGCGTTACCCACATAAGGCCCCTCCGTGTCACAGGCGACTTGGTAACTCTTCTTACCTAAATTTACCAGCAAAACTTACCACCAACTCACTCATCCCCCCAGTCCGGTCACAGATAATTCAGAGGTCACTTACTTTAACAGCACATTTCAGTCATTGCTGGTGTGTCTCCTCACAGGCCTCTGCGGCCTTCTTCCAGCGCCGCAGGCCTGGCCCTCTCCTTGGAGAGTGAGAGGAACAAACTCTTAATTTCCCAAACCCCTCAGCTTCCTTTTCCTCATCCATGCGGCTGGATGGCCGCACTCAAAGGGTTGTGGTCAATGGTTCAATGTCCAAGTGGCGGCCAGTGAGGAGTGGAGTTCCTCAGGGGTCGGTACTGGGACCAGTGCTGTTCAACATCTCTGTCGGAGACATGGACAGTGGGACAGAGCGCACCCTCAGCAAGTTTGCCGATGACACCAAGCTCCGTGGCGCAGTCGACACGCTGGAGGGAAGGGATGCCATCCAGAGGGACCTGGACAGCCTTGAGAGATGGGCTTGTGCAAACTGCATGAAGTTCAACCAGGCCAAGTGCAGGGTCCTGCACCTGGGACGTGGCAATCCCAGGCACAAATACAGGTTGGGCGGAGAATGGCTGGAGAGCAGCCCTGAGGAGAAGGACTTGGGGGTGTTGGTGGATGAGAAGCTCAACATGAGCCGGCAGTGCGCGCTGGCAGCCCAGAAAGCCAACCCCATCCTGGGCTGCATCAAGAGAAGCGTGGCCAGCAGGTCACGGGAGGTGACTCTACCCCTCTACTCTGCGCTCGTGAGACCCCACCTGGAATACTGTGTCCAGCTTTGGAGTCCTCAACACAGGGAGGACATGGACCTGTTGGAACGGGTCCAGCGGAGGGCCACGAAGATGATCAGAGGGCTGGAGCACCTCCCCTATGGAGACAGGCTGAGAGAGCTGGGGTTGTTCAGCCTGGAGAAGAGAAGGCTCCGGGGAAACCTCATAGCAGCCTCCCAATATCTGAAGGGAGCCTCCAGGAGAGCCGGAGAGGGACTCTTTGTCAGGAGATGTAGTGACAGGACAAGGGGTAATGGTTTTAAATTGGAAGAGGGGAGATTTAGATGAGATATTAGGAGGAAATTCTTTCCTGTGAGGGTGGTGAGGCACTGGAACAGGTTGCCCAGGGAAGCTGTGGCTGCCCCATCCCTGGAAGTGTTCAAGGCCAGGCTGGATGGGGCTTTGAGCAACCTGCTCTAGTGGAGGTGTCCCTGCCCAGGGCAGGGGGGTTGGAACTCGATGATCTTTAAGGTCCCTTCCAACTCTAACCATACTATGATTTCGACCCAGCCTTTTACTAGTTTTGCCTCACCAGATGATCTTAACCCGGGCGGCAGTAGCTCTGTGGAGGGGTAGTTTTAAAAAAAAATAAAATAAAATAAAATAAATAAAAAAATCAGCCTGCCCCACCACACGTGGTGCTGAGAAGAAACTGTGTGTCCAGAGCAAGGGATAAAAATTACATTATGGCAAGAGTAAACAGACCCGCAGCACCTCCTTGAATGTCCCTGACAACTGGAGAGGAAAGGAAAAACTTTAAAAATCAACAAGGATATGGAAAAGAAGAGAGAAATGGAAGTTGCGTCCAGCATCTGCCAGTACTTTGAGCGTAAGTGGAAACTCCCCTCAAACAAAATTCCCCAAGTTCAGGACTTCACACTGAGAAAAAAAATCTAAATCTAAATCCATCTTTATCTGGCCAAATCTTACATGTTGTTCATTTATATTATATAGCCAAGGTTTAACCAGTCTATTTTCATGTTTATTTGTTTTCTTACCGTGTTTCAAAAATACATTGCACTTGTGCTCTGTGCTCTTCACAAGTAAAATCAGGTTTTATTAAAGGCAAAAGTAGCTCCCTCATCTGTTTTGCTCCAGCAGCATGAGGTAGGATCCTGGATTTTGGAATAAAGTGTCTGTAACTGGGGAAAAATAACAGAAGTATTATCCATGAAAAAAAGAAAAAAAGTCCACCTGGAAAAATTTCCTCACATTTCTATAGAGGAATTCTTTATGTCAGTGCAGTTACACTAGAATTTATTAAACTTGAATACAGCAATCTTCTTTTATTTCACATACGATCTAGTAAAAACCATGTTTTACATAAAATTACAAGTCTTCTATCCTTATCTTTTCTGTCATCTGAGTTTGTCGATATATTTGCATTCAGTTTTAGCTTCAATATAACCTGAAATTGTTACTGAAAGCACTAGAGCATCAAGGAAAAAGGGGCAGGGGGAAACACGCTAAGGGAGCAAGCAATATGATGTATTGCTCTCGGGTTATTTTGTTATGTAGAAGAAAAAAGGAACAAAAAACATCCCTGAAAATGAGAATGAGAAAGTATGTTCAATTTCTAGAAGCTTCACTATCAGCAGTGTCTCGATTCTCTTTAAAAGTTAATGCCTGAGGGATTTTTAAATTCTTTTTTTTCTAATTCTGAATAGGAATGACAGCTCTATATAAACCTTTAAAATTCAAATACAGACCTCAAAACAGACCTTGTGTGACGCAGCTAGGAACACTGCCATAAAAGAACAAAAAACTGCCACCAGGATGGTGCCCTGATAATTACAGCTGAGCTAGACACAACAACTTGCTCTGAGCCTCCTTCACGCTATTCCTACAGCAAAACTCATTTTTAATGCCATTTACAGATCAAAGTCATCTGTGAGAAGGTAATGTAGCAAATTAAGCATTGTAGGATCGCAGAGGGACACGGGCTGAGAGGAAACAACCGCAAAGAGGTTCCTGTCACGTGTTAATTTTTTGTTCCGCACCTTATGAAAACAATTGAGAATAAAGAGAATGTTGTGTAGTTTTTAAAAGCTCAATGTCAAATACAATAAAAAGTTAAAAGTCTTGATACTTTAAAGGTAAAAGGTCTTTAATCTAATCAGATACCATCTTGCATTGAAGCACAGATTTTCTTCTTTCCCATATAAAATATGGAACTAAAGTAACATTTGCAATTGTTTTTTTTCCTCAAGAAAATAGAACTGCTCTGAAGTACATCACCCAACAACCCGATCTTCTCACTACCTCCATAAAGAAGAACTCCTGATGCAAAGAGATTATGCATTATACATTAAGACTGTGCAAAGGTTCCATTTCACACAATGGATAAAGGCTTAAGGAAGTCACAAGCAAGTTTAAGAATTTTTCTTTTTTTATTTACTGCTTGGTAGTACAAAAGTTGCATATAAACTATTTTGTTAAAAATACATCTGATATGCAAATTTAAGAAAGGCTGACTAATATGGCAATATCCATACCCCTACAAATGAGCAGGGTGTAGTGTTAAATGCAACGAAACAGGCACGGATTCTAAATCCTCTTATTGAAGTAGCAATTCACAAGTTAAATTCTTACACATATCAGGCTTTATAATACCTTCTTGTAAGTATTTTATACAGGTAAACAATGTTTTACACACCCAAGACATTTTCTTTGCTTTTATTCTACATTTTCCCAATGGAATCAAAATAGAAACTACTTTTAAATTAAGTAAAAAAATACATATTTCTGTTTAAACCTTCTTCCATCCCTTTGGCAAATTTACTTGCAGTACTAACCCATCATGTATCAAAACATAATATTATCAAAATAACTTTTTTTTTTTTTTAAAGCTTTTGGGACAATCTATAACTGTGTATCTCCTTTCTGAAAATTATTTGAAACTGCTTGATTTTGCCCAGTACTCCCTTTTTCCAGTAATATTTAATCCTCATAGCTCTCAATCTCCTGGAAACTGAAAGCTGACTACTATAACCAATTCTTCTAGAAACATTAGCTCTTCATAAAAATAATCAAGTGGAGCTTGACGAAGAAAATAAAAAAATATGCCTGTAATGTGAGCTTGGTGTCTAAGTTATACTTCAATATTGAAGAGATTTCATAAGCCAGGTTTAAATTAATGGAAGCAGGGATGCTAAACATTCAAGTTCCAGTTCTGGCAGAACAGTTATTTTGGGTTCTCAAGGATGGACAAGTATCTCTAAAAATGTTCATTTTTAAAAGCAACAATAAACCATTTATTCTTTTCAGGTCTTTGGTGGGCAGTGGGTTTGGCGGTTTTTTAACAAATATAGCATCAGTGAAAATTATATATTGATAGGTCCAGTCGGTGTCTCACGGACACAAGTAGAAGGAAGACCATCAGCAGCACATATTTTCAGCAGGAATGAAATAAACTTAATGTTTCCTGACAAGGCGTGGGAGTATCTAATACGTAAGCAAGAAGATGAATTTTTTTATCTTTGTACACGTTGATTGTTAACGCTGCATAAAGCGATGGAGAAACCCGATTCTCAGATATGAAGGAGAAACACAGTTTAGAGCACTTGGACTACAAGTATTGAAAGCATTGATTAAAAACAAATCAATTCCAAACCAAACACTGATTTTCATCGAGTTCATTCTCAGAATATAGTGCAATCTCTACTAAAAGGCATTGCATTAGAGCTTATGTTCTTAGGCACTCAGATCAAGTGTTATTTTTTCAGTTTCTGTAACACAGCAAAATTTGCTGAAGTATTGCAAAGACTTTCCTCCCCAAAACATGTAACAGGGCAAAGCAGGGATCATGATCAGTGGACACAAAGAATTAACATCACAAAACCATCTGGTGTTTTTAGCTCTAAGTCACTCTTAAAATATCAAGGGAGTGACACTGGCTTAAGATTTGGTGCCGATGAAAAGAGATACCCTCAGTCTAATAAAGCCACTTTGAGGTACTTTACTATATACCCCATAAATTTTTTAATGCCAAATATTCCATATCCTTATCCAATGGCCAAAATACTTTGCCTTAGCTTTAATAAGGAACCTGTGGGTAAAAACAAGAGAGAAAGGCAAAACTATCAGGCATTCTTTAAACAGGAGTGAGTAGTTACAAGGAAGCGGGAGAACAAGCGGCCTCGAGGAAAGGGACCTTCTCAAGAGCTCACCCAAATTGCATAGAAAAAGCCGCTCTTCAGCCTACATTAAGTAGTAAAGAGGAAGACAACGATTTCATTTAATATCTGCAGAAAGCTGAACCACTCCGTACTGTGAAACACCCTTCACAGAGTCTGAGCGCTTCTGTACTAAAGGCACACATGCAGCGTTTGGCTGACATGATTATTTCCTTGTATGTTTGGCTTGGCTGCTAGCGGTTAATAGTTAAAAGCCTATTTTCATCTTCCAGAAGCTGGCTTTTACCTTCAGCAAACACTTGTCGGTTCCGAAGGGGAAGAACAGAGGAGGAAAATCCACATTGACCAGAGGAGTGAACACCGTTTATCCATAGAGTAATCATATTACTCATAATATTGTGCTCATTAAAAATGCTTGTCTAAGTAAAAAAAAAAAAAATTAAGATTATTTGATAAGGCTTTTACTTTTCCTGTCCAAAACTATTAATTTTTCTTTCCAAGATGAAGCCCAACGTTCGGTATGAGGCCGACACAGCTCAACAGCATTTAAGCGTCTAAATCTTACTGATTTTACTGGTGAAAAACCATTAAGCGTTTAACCTTGCACGGATGCCATCACAGAACTTGTAAAATGCTACAGTGCCATAAATACATTTCCTTAAATAGTATGAATCTCTTGGGAGTTTTCAGTTTTCTCCAAAGTGCTAGCAGACAAGTTTCTTCTAAAAGTTCCACCTGCAAGAGAAGAAAGCAATTGTAAAAATAAGCCTCAAGAGCAAAATTAGGGGTAGGATGAACACGCCAATTAAAAAGTCAGCAGATGCTCTGAAATGGGGAAAAAAAAATAAAAATGCCCTGAATTACATGAAGCGGTTGCCGTGCATTTTGAGTTCAGTCTGTGAAATCCTAAAGGGGAGGAACTAAAAATTCAGCTGAATGAGTTTTACTCATGAAAAAGGATGGACGAACACACGGACAAACTGCCATGTCCCAGTGCAAAGCACACGAAC
The DNA here is from genome assembly GCF_964106895.1 of Numenius arquata. Classification (NCBI taxonomy): domain Eukaryota; kingdom Metazoa; phylum Chordata; class Aves; order Charadriiformes; family Scolopacidae; genus Numenius; species Numenius arquata. The sequence goes on from NC_133580.1 coordinate 69,216,542, forward strand.
TTTGAGAAGGACACTAGGAATGGAAAATATTACACAGCTTCAGTGCACCAGAACCTTCAATTTTTGTTTACCCAGTAGCTTGCAATGGACGTGCAAGAGCTCAATTCCAAATTCTGAACTATCAGCTGTATATCTGCTACTTTTTTTAAAAAATATTTTAAATAAACTTAAGTGATGAAATGGAGCCTGCTGAGAAGATGGACCTTGGAGACATGAAGAAGACATGTTACAACTTCAAACCATGCAGCCAGCAAGACACTGGGATAAGCTCAAACACTGTTGAGGTCGCTTCAAGAAAATACCAAGAGCATGTCAGTTTAGGGGAAAAAAAACTCAAATCCCTGAACTCCTGCTCCCTGAACACGAGCAATCAGCAATATTGTGTCATTCGGGGACTGCCCAACTCAGGAATTCCATCTCATAGAGGAACTCCCAGTCACAGAGGTTGAAGTCAGGCCACAAAGCACAGACCTACTGCCTCCAGATGCTGGAACAAACCTTTTCTGACAGCAGTTAAACACACATTGGCGTCTGCCGCCTCCCTCTGCGTCTGAAGATCTCAGCCAAATTCTCCAAAACTCTACGCTATTTATCATAAATTGGTTGGCTGGGAGCACAGACGTCTTAAATGCTGCTTATATCTGTTCCGTGACAGTAAATTAAGCTATAATAATTCATTAGATGTCTGAAAGAAGTAATTGAAGTAAAGGTCTCACTGCTACCTGTTGATACGTGAACAGCTTTTCATCGTATGGGACAAAAACCGATCTAGAACCACGTGAGGGAACGGCATCACAGTCTTTTCAAGCAAAATCTGTTTATTTTCTCTAGTGCTCATCAAAGAGGCCTGGCTCCCCTCCCAGATGATTTACAAAACAGCTCTGTTGGACTGGAGAGACCTTTACAAGAGATTCCGCGGAGCCAGCTCTCTGCTGTTAGAACATTTGGTTTTCAGAAAGGGCAAAACTTTAATCCCAAGGGAAGTTCTACAACAAAAAGCTGCCGTAGATGGACATTTAAATTTTTTATAGCTATACTATCATACCTCTCTAGAGAGCAGCTTATTTTTAGATTAAAGGAGTAATGGTTTAAGTTTAGAGAACCACTTTTATGTAATTACAGAGAACAGCTTTCTTATTTAGGGAAGGAAAAACAAATTGGAAAGAAAAGGGGACTACAAAACATTTTTAGAGTTATTTCAATTTCAAATATTTTTCTTTTTTTTATTTTTAAATCAAAGTGAGTGGACTGGAATTAACTTTATTTTCATATATGCCTTTTCTATTTCTAATGTTTAAATAAGAGATAACTAGTCTGCCTTTGAGTCATAAATCACACTACAAAGAGTCTGATCGCGATGCCATTGGAGATACAGAAAAGAAAATACAACTAGTCCCAGGAGTAACAAAACAATTAGCTGGCCATGAAAATGCCAATGCAGCAAACGAAGAAGTTATCTCTTACTGCCTTTAGCTAATATTGATTTTTAAAAAGGGAAGAAAGGAAAAAGAAACCACACCACCAACAACAAAAAAAACTCCCTGAGGACCAGGACATAGTTCTGAATGGGAAAATAAGATTAAAGCTTGTGGTTCCCTGACATCTGTAGATCCTCACAGGTTACAGAGAGGAGAGGGAGACAGTTGCCCCTACAAAGCTGTGATTTGCCCTAATTTGCTACAGAACAAAAAGCAAAACGAAAAACCCAACCGTCCTTAGTCTATCGCCAGCCTCCACGGCGGGGTGAGCTGTAGTTACACCGGTTTTGCCAAGGGTTTGCTCGGTCTGCTCTTACAAAAGCCCAGCAATAAAGACACAACAGTTTATTCCAACTTCTTAATTTTTGACACCTGAACTCCACCTCCTTGCAAATTACCCTACTGTTTACCTTCTTACCCACTGAGCAATTACCCTCCACACTCTTTTAAACATTTGGAAGCACAGCACTTCTCCAAGTCTGTCTTCCTCTACGGCAACGATTCCAAAAAAATTGGTAAAATTTCATAGTGAGGCACAAAGTCCAGACAAATACGTCTGCTCAGCTCAGCAGTGCTGCCAGGAAAGGTCGTGAGGAAGGCATCCCATTGCATACCAGCTGTCTACTTTGTCTTCCTTCCTAAATTAACACAATTACAGAATGTTTTCTTAATGAAAAAGCAACAGGATATACAGAAAAGGCCACGTCTCGCACCTTGGCCTTTCAGAATTTAACCTCCAGACACTCGAGGGGTTTTGGGTCTTGTTTCATTTTTAAACATACCCAATTTCCACTCATGCATTTCCCTCTTATGTTTGAAGTTACTGAGAGTCTGAAACTGGCCTGAGCTGACACAACATGGCTTTATCCTCTCTCTCAGCATATGCAGAGTTTGTGCACTTTGCTCACTTCCTTCAAACCCAGTGCTTTTATTTTGTCACCCCCAGAATCCCTTTTTTTTCCCCCCTCAAGGGTCAAGCTCTGTATATTGAATCGCATTTGTGTAAAAATCACCTTTTCCCTTCGTTTTATCAATCAGTGTGTCATCAGTTAGAAGCAAACCATATTAACCTACGGGGTTTTTTCCCCCCTGCCCAACATTCTTAACTGTTAAAATAAAAAAATGTAGTCGGTGCGAGGGGGCATCCCAAAACTACTCCCGACACGTTTTTGACATGCTCAAGTGAATTGCTTGAGGTACCCCATTAAGTTTAAGGACTCGGGAGGAAAACCCCAACCTCCTGGTTTAGTAACCTACCATAGATCCCTGCCATACGAGCGTTTTCGCGGGTCTCCATTCTCATTAGCCAAAGCTCCACTCATCTATTAGAGAAGTAATTAGTAAGCAGTCACCTTGGCTGGGCACACGGTGCAGGGTGGCGAGCGTGAGGAAGCCGCACTGTAGTTATTCAACATCGACTCTAACTACAAAGTCTAAATGAACAATTCAGTAAGAATTGGGTGGATAATTTAGCATTTACCGATTTATCATTAGCTGAGCGATCCAATATAATTTTTGCAGACCTCTGTAGAAACTTTTTGAAATGGAAAGAGGAGGGGTCTAGAACATCTCTGTGATGAGGAAAGGCTGAGGGACTTGGGCCTTTTTAGTCTGGAGAAGAGAAGACTGAGGGGGGATCTGATCAACACCTATAAATACTCCAAGGGTGGGTGTCAGGAGGATGGGGCCAGTCTTTTCTCAGTGGTGCCCAGGGACAGGACAAGAGGGAAACGGCACAAACTGGAACATGGGAAGTTCCATCTCAACATGAGGAGGAACTTCTTTGCTGTGAGGGTGGCAGAGCCCTGGAAGAGGCTGCCCAGAGAGGTGGTGGAGTCTCCTTCTCTGGAGACATTCCAAACCCCCCTGGACACGTTCCTGTGGGACCTGCTGTGGGTGCCCTGCTGTGGCAGGGGGTTGGAGGAGATGATCTCCAGAGGTCCCTTCCAACCCCACATCATTCTCTGATTCTGTTTTCATGCAGAACCGATAACGTTTTCAACTTTGTTTCTCTTTACCCATTACCTTCGCTTATTTCACAACATGCCAATATTTTGTTGTTAGTTTTCAATATTATTTCCCGGGGTTTGATACCTGCCGTTTACTCCGAGCTTCTCCTCTCTTGCACGTCCTCCTGCTTGGCAGGCGTAGTGAGCGTATCACCATTGATGCTCTCCACACCAGTAACAGACATCAGGCTTTTCCGTTCTTTGGAATTTGATTTGTGCTCCACTTTGGTGACTCTAAACCTGAGGTAAGCACAAGAAAGACTCAGTTGTGTTTCCCCAGAGATTAGCGAGACTGTTCTCAGAACCCAGTGCAGGGACAGGAACACGTTTTCAGGTCCCAAGGTATCGGAACAGACACCCACAGGGACTCAGCTTCACTTCAGAGCGATCTCTACTCCTATTACCTACGTGTACTTTTAATCCTCACGACTGCTGAATCCCACTTTCCCAGGGAATTGTGTTTTAAAGCAGAATCCACAGACCGCATACTGCTGCTTAGAAGAGTAATTTTCTAGGACAGCTACAACGTAAGCGAGGAATTAAAAATAATGGAACAGAATGAAATGGTTTCTGTAGCTAACACTTCCTTGAGAAATACCAAATTCAGAAACAGAAGAATTTATTAGTGTGCAATCCTCGTTTCTTTTTAGCCAGTATCAACTGTGCAATAGCTTTGGATTTGTACCCACGGTAAATCCCCATCTGTTTACATAGTTCTAAAATAATTTAAAAAAAAAAATCAAATTTACTTCTTCTAAAAATAACTTCAGCCTAATAGTAACAGGATTACAAACAGCTGATGCTATAAAGAGAGTAGACTCAATGAATGTCTGATGGGCCGCTGTAGCATCCCTGAGAAAAGTATACAATAAAAGTCTTACCTTCCCACGGAAAGGACTGTAACTTCTCCAAGACGACTTCTTCTGTGCTCTTTAGACTTGTGAGCTGGCTTTGTAAGGTGCCACCGCTTGTGGCTGCAACGGCTACAAACATCCTTCTCTATCACTCCCCCAACAGTGTGGAGGTGATGGCCCTTGCAGCTGTGCTTAGGCGGAACGGCACCCGGGGACAAAGGGGACCCTGGACTCGTTGGGCTCCCGGGAGAGGTAGGAGATAAAGGGCTGTAGAAGAAAGTATAGAGGAAATTTAGCGTTTACTATAAAATCCCGTTTCTTAAAAAGAAAAATGAAAAGCCAAAATATAACCTTAGGCTACGTCTAGTGAATAGCTAAGTTTTTTCAGGGGCCGTTTATCCCTGGAGGGGTTCAAGGCCAGGCTGGAGGGGGCTTGGAGCAACCTGGTCTGGTGGGAGGTGTCCCTGCCCAGGGCAGGGGGTGGCACTGGATGGGCTTTAAGGTCCCTTCATCCCAAACAATTCCATGATTCTATTTGTAAAGATGTCTGATTTAAGGTTCCCTCCGATATAGTATTTTTGCAGTTAAAAATCACTTCGGCTGCAGTCACGCAGTTAAGGTAAATAACACAAAGGGAAAGGAAATAAGAGGAAAAAAATCAGGCTAAAATAGAAGAGAACAGGTTACGTGGACTTATACTGACGAAGACATCTAATTAGCTGATTAAATTCACACTTGGAGAACTGCAGAAAGTACCTCAGAGTTGTTAGAGTATCTTTAAGAACTCACAGAAGAGGATCATCCCACAATATTGCAGAGGCAACACTAAAACGTCTACCGTGAAAAGGAATCAGCAGATCATTCAGCTTAAGCATCAGAAAAATGCTTTTTTTTTGAAAGACAAACAGAAGAAGCAGTACAACCCCCAAAGGGCATTTAGTGATAACATCTAATCAAATCAATCTAATTTTATTTTAAAACAAAAAAGCAGATAGCACAGATAGATAGCAGAAGATGTACTTCTTTAGACTTCGGCATCAATTTTGACACTGTATTGCACCACATTCTGCTAAAGCAAGCCAGAGCTCAGTGCATTAAAGGTGAATTACGGTAGAGCAAGGCAGCACGCATTGTTAGAAAAAAAAGAAAGAAAAAGACATACCAGAAAGTTATATATCAGTAGCTTACTATGAAACTGGAAAGACATACTAAATGTGGTTACTCTGGTCCTGATGATATTCAGTGTTTTATTAGATAGTGAACTTGCTGATTACCCAGGGAACTGACGATACACAACTGGGAGGGGTGGCTGACACAGCAGAAGGCTGTGCCACCATCCAGAGAGACCTGGACAGGCCAGAGAGCTGGGCAGAGAGGAACCCGATGAAATTCAACCAGGGCAAGTGTAGGGTGCTGCACCTGGGGAGGAATAACCCCCTGCACCAGGACAGGTTGGGGCTGACCTGCTGGGGAGCAGCTCTGAGGAAAAAGACCTGGGAGTCCTGGTGGACAACAGGATGCCCATGAGCCAGCAATGGGCCCTTGTGGCCAAGAAGGCCAATGGCATCCTGGGGGGCATCAGGAAGAGTGTGGCCAGCAGGTGGAGGGAGGTCATCCTCCCCCTCTCCTCTGCCCTGGGGAGGCCCCATCTGGAGCACTGGGTCCAGTTCTGGGCTCCCCAGTCCCAGAAGGACAGGGAACTGCTGGAGAGGGGACAGCAGAGGGCTACAAAGATGCTGAGGGGCCTGGAGCATCTCTCTGCTGAGGAAAGGCTGAGGGAATTGGGTCTTTTTAGTCTGGAGAAGAGAAGACTGAAGGGGGATCTGATCAACGCCTATAAATACTTCAAGGGTGGGTGTCAGGAGGATGGGGCCAGTCTTTTTCCAGTGGTGCCCAGGGACAGGACAAGAAGTAATGGTCACAAACGTGAACATAAGAAGTTCCATCTCAACATGAGGAGAAACTTCTTTGCTGTGAGGGTGGCAGAGCCTTGGAAGAGGCTGCCCAGAGAGGTGGTGGAGTCTCCTTCTCTGGAGACATTCAGAACCCGCCTGGACACGTTCCTGTGGGACCTGCTGTGGGTGCCCCTGCTGTGGCAGGGGGTTGGAGGAGATGATCTCCAGAGGTCCCTTCCAACCCCATATCGTTCTGTGATTCTGTAATGGAATAGAAGAATGGCACAAGTACCCAGAGGAGAGCACGTGTGTTAAAGGCACATTCACACATACATACACCTTATTAAAAGTACTGGATCTGTTGCAGTAAGGACCACACAAATCTCAGCGCTTCAGTGGACAGAAACCCCAGATTTAAAAGCAACCAGCCAGCTGATCATTCTTCAGAAAAAGAAGATGAAGATCACAAGTTGAACATGAATCATGACGAGGTTGTTGCTTAAAAAGGACAAATTTCACAGTGGAAATTACAGGAGTATAACCTGTGAACCTAACGTCACGTTACTCAGCGTTAATCATGCCTCAGCCCAACGTTCCATCCACTTCGAGAAATTTTAATTCAGGAAAAATATCAACAGACTGAAGAGACTCCAAAGGAGAACAGAAAGAACAAATTAAAGACATAAAACGCATCATTAAGAGACTTGAGTTACTTGGATGCTTATTTTTAAAACAAAAATATCGACAGGAGGCATTTAATGGTCTTCGAATAAATAAGAGAATGCTGTAAGGGAAGTAAAATCCGTGCCACATCCGACACAGAGGAACTGATGGCTTTCAGTGGCAGAAGCACAGATTTTACTTAGCCATTACTATTCCTAGCGTTAGGAAGCATTTTATAGCACCCCAAACTTAGTAAGAAATACAGTGCATTTGCACTTGAGTTACTAGAGCTTTAGGAGTATCTGTCAGAAGAATATCTGTCATCATTTTTCCCTTCCCCTTACTTTTTGTTTTAATTCCTCGTATTTTAATTCCTCACTGAAACAATAGTCTAAAACTCCCAGAATAACATCGCACGTAGCTACACAATAAGATTGGGTTAAGACTCGAGCAAATCCTTCTCCCGCACCATGAAGTTTAGAAATAATTCCCATTCTTAGGAAGAATAAAAACCCTGAACTTAAGAAAGGAGTTCAGTAACCCAGCCTGTCACCCTTACAGCAGGAGATAAGCGAACTCTGTTTGTTTTGCTAAGACTATACACTCCCACTTCTGTTATTAGTGACATAGAACTGCTTGAACCTTCATCTTCTCTGCCTTGAATATGAACCCATATGAAGAGTAGTAAAATTACATAGTTTAAAAGCACTTATGTACAGATATAAGTAATTTTTACAGAAATGATGCATCTGCAACTCAAGAGCTGAACTACTTTCTCTATATAATTCTCTAAATAGGTGTGTAGGGAAAAAAAAAATAAGAGGCAAGTCAGCCAGTGTGTATTATCCCCACAATTGTGAAGAAAAAAGTAAACCAGAAGGAGACACAGAAAAAGATTTTAAGTCTATTTTAAGTTAGCAACAAATGAAGCAAGTGCTGCGCCTTGTTCTTTCAAGTCAGAGTAGCTTTGGAATAAGCCAACTTGTAAGTAACTTCACCCTGAAGCAAACAAGTATTTGCAGCCTCTGTAAATCTTTAGCCCAAAAAGCAATAAATCTGCGTTACACACCTGGAACCCGTATCCTGAAGAGCCAGTTACTAACCCAGAGCATACATTAAAATTGAGTGACTCAGAGACACCACAAGGAAATCAAAGTATCATCCTCTTAGCTGGTAACTCGGGAAATAAAACCCTTTGAAAGGGTAAGGTTTTAATCGCCTCAGGAAACATGCATTAAAAAGATAAGTAATTACCTTTCGGGTTCAAAGACACTGCTATCTGCTACCATGGCCTTTAACACATCAGCATTTGCTGCAATGAGAATAAATAGAGTTCTTCAAAATCGTATGGCTCCAACTTCAAAACAAAAAAAAAAACCAACCAAACAGCAAGATTAAAGGTCCTCAAAGAAATTTCATCCAAAATATCTCCAAAAAGGCATGAGATAAAAGTTATGAAAAAAAAAAAAGTTAATATAATTCTATGGGATTTTCTTAACTAAAATTACAGTTCATATTGCAGTCAAAGCTCTGCCCCGATACGAGCCATACAACAGAGCCATCTGCACAACACTCCCAAACAAGGTCTCTAAAAACCTTTAAAACATCCATTTGACCACAGGAGTATCATCCCCTCACTTGTATAAAGCAATTTAAGATTAAAAACGCCAGTTTAAGTGAGCCTTACAAAATACATATTAATTATTGACCAAAAACTACCGATTGCTCACATATTAAAAAAAAAAAACACCACCAAAACCCATACACATGGGGACCTAATCCCAACCTTGTGCAAAAATACACAAACTCAAATCCCTAAGAGTTAAGAGGGGGAAAAAAAACCCACCAACAACAAAAAACCAACCAGACAAAGCCAACCCAAAACCAGCTTTTCCAGAGGATTAGTCTTCATCCAGAAGTAACTCAAAGCAAGCTCAATGCTTAGGAGAACTTCGATTTATACAAAATGTAATATTAAAAGGCTAAAGGTTCTCATACTATAAAAATATACAGTCTCCTATATGTTTCTTCAACTGGGCAAATATGATCTGAACTAGCCAACCTTTCCATAGGCTAATTCAGTGGGATTTTATGATTTATTTCTTTTTGAGTCGTATCTTCTTTATCCTTCACTCTGCACACACAAGGCATGGAGATACCACCTTCAAAATTCAGCGTTGGCACTAGTCTGCCCTATTGGCTCAGTTACACGCAAACCTTCCATCAGACAAAGCTGCAGGAATCGTTTCAGGACAACAAGGTCAATCTGGTCAAACCACCAATATCTCCCATGCTTTCAACGTTGCCATTAAGAAAGCGACCTTTAGCTTTTACTTCATAAATGAAACAAAAACGTGAACCCAAAAAAATATCTAACACCCAAAGAGTTAAAATATCAAGAAAGGCAGGAACCAAAACAAAACTAAAGCATAACCCCAAAAAAATCTAACACCCAAAGAGTTAAAATATCAAGAAAGGCATGAACCAAACTTATCACACAAATGAGTTTTCGGGTAAGCAAAAAACTTCCTTATTTTGTTTGAAGTTATTGCCTTCTGATGGCAATTTCAAAGAGTTAAGCATCTACAAAACGGTTATTAAATGAAAACACACCAACACACCATACTTAAGAATATCTGAAAAAAAAAAGTATTTTTTACAGAACACCATCGCAAAGGCCCATATTTTCAATATCACAATACTATACCTTCATTTTTCATAATGTAGTTAACAATTTGTCCCACAGTGTCGCTATTCTCATGTAGAGTTTCATTCATTTCTGTGCAAGGAAATAAACACGGTGTCAATACCTTGGCCTTCCAAGTCAGGAACTTATTTATTTTAAAAGAAAGGAAAAACCAAAAAAAACCAAGCCAAAACAAAAAACCAAATGCACAGACACCAGAAGAAGTTAGATAAAGAAAAGACAATCTATCGTCAGAAAGCTTAGATGAGACTTTTGAGTCCTTATGCAGGAAAAAATATAAACAAGAGTTTATGCAATCTATACCAGCTCTAAAATATTCATCCAAGAGCTGAAAAACTCAACGTTTTCCAACATGCATCAAAATTCCTTCTCTAGCTCATAAGGAGACAAACAAGAGAGCAGCATTCCCAGCCCTAACCACAGGGAAGAAGAAAACCAACCAACCAAAATCCTTGAACTGTCTCAAGTCACTATTTTAAAATAGGTATTATCAGCTTCTAGTGCAAGAGGGATTCAATTTAAGCTTTTCACCACAGCTGCAAGGACCTAATATTTGATTTTTTTTAATTAAAAGAAAAATCATCTCATATGCTCATCTCATTGTCCTGAGTAGCATTCTCTAAGCAATCCTGCTTCAGCAGGGGGGTTGGACTAGATGATCTATATGGTCCCTTCCAACTCAAAAAAAATTCAGTGAATTCAGTGAATGCAATGGGAGCGAGGGATTTAAGAAAAGAAACCTCATACTACATTTAAGCCTTTTGGAATCAATTGCAATAAATAAATAAATAATAATCGATTATAAATAAATAAAAAATAAATTTAATTTATTTATAAATTTATTATTTTGTTATTAATTTATTATATAAATTATAATTTATTTATAAATAAATAAAAATCGATTGCATTAACAATTCCGGAAGCTCCCCCAGAATAACCTCAGAAGGCAGAGAAAGATCAGGAAGAGAAACAGGACAACTGAGAGGCACAGCTCTGCCCCTCCCTAATAATCGTTACTAACAGCTTTATAAAATGAAAAAAAAAAATAGTAATAATCACAGGATTGAGGCAAGTTTGATAGGCAAGACCCTAAATTTGTCTCTCAGTAGTAATTTAGGGGCTTCCCCATCTCTGTACCCACCCTTTATCCTCATCCCTGCAATTTTGCAGTGCAATTTAGATACAAATTAAGAGCTAAAAGTTGAAATTAAGAGCTAAAAGTTGTCCCCCTTTGGTTACTGCTCACCTCGCTGTCACAACTAACGGATCAGAGAGTCTCACTCGCTGCCCCAGGCAAGAATTAAGAAAAGGCTGACACCTCACTGCCTGCCCCACACCACGCAGCCGCTGTAATTTGTGCTTATTATGAACCTACCGACAGTAATTAATTGGGAGAACGGAAGAGGCCCGAAGTATCTCCAAGTGACTTGGCCTTTGTATTTAATTAACCAAATGCTACACCGGGTTACTAGAGCCCTTCCCAAGTGATAACACTCTTTTCTTGGGTTGTTTTTTTTTTTCAAGTAAGAGAATAGGGAATGGGAATAAGGAACCATAAAAATGAGCACAAACGAACGAACAGCAGAACAAAAAGAAAGGTATTTTTAAGAAAAAGCTATAAGCAGCACAGATAACAAACCAGAAGGCAGGCAGACAGTCCAAAGGCTCAGCTTTAAGAACGACAGCACAACAGGAACAAATTAAGATTGCTCAACACAAAACTAAGGTTTTAGGCTTTAGAAGGCAGCTTTTCGTCACTCCTCAGATGGAACTACGTATAATAATACTCCGTTGCTCTTTGATCCCTCCGTAAGCTCTTAATTGATGTCAGAGAACTTGCGTGGCAAACTGGAACACTCCTAGTTTTGACTGTCAAAGATCAAGACCTGACATACATATAATAATAACAACAATACTTTGCTTAATATGGTGTTGACGTCAAATATAGAGGGAGAAATGGCAGAGGTATCACAATAAATTACTCCACAGCAGTTGCAATGTACAGAAATAAGAAGCTGTTTATGATACTTGTTGATTACCTATTTTTTCATCCAGTTTTTCTTCTTCTACCTGTTCAGCCTCTGTTGTACAACGATATCCTTTTTTCTTAAGGACGTGACAGATGAGGATCCCCAAGAGGCCCATGATGAAGAAAACAGGAACCAGTGCGAAGGCGATATACTCTAGGTGTTCAGCCTTCCCATCGCTGCCATCAGTTTTAGTCGTCAAAGTGGTCGTCTGTAAGCCATAGCTGGACAAAACCCGGAGAAACTCTCCATCATCTACGGAAACGAATAAACACAGTTATTACTATACACTGTAAATCGCTTCAAAGCATTTAGAAGATTACAAGGACGACCAAATCCCTGCAGCGTCGATGTCATGTACCTTCCGTGATGACCTGAATGGGCAACGCCTGCTCTACTGGCTGAGAACTCACACCCCTAACAATAAACCCTCTTCATAAAATGATTACAAACAAGAAAAAAAACATACAAAAAACCCATGTGATATTTCTTCAATATAACAGTGAAGAAGAAATGATCTTCCAGCCTGACAGGTTTGTCATCTCAACTGGGGTTCACATATTTCCCTGAAGGAGGACACCACCAGTGCTCCTTGTTCCCATCAAGGAGGAAAACGCCACACAATTGTTCTGGTCATAAGTTTGTGCAAAATTGCTACAAAAACATGGATCCTTCCCTAATATGAGAGTAAGTACAGGATTTAGCATTGACCCTCACAAAGAAAAAGCATCAGGTTTCACACAAATAGCCTTGATTTTTCTTTTCCCCCTCTACTCCAAATGAATCTCCAAATCGACTCTTCAGGTTCTCTACCTCTCTTGGGGGCAAGTGGCATGAACCACCCAAACAAGTGACATCTCTTGATGTTTCTCTATAACTGTGGTAGGTAATTCCCACACCAAACCTCATCGTGTGACTGAATGTCCACGCTTCAGACTCTCCAAGTTGTGGGTCATTACGGTTTCTCCAAAGACAAAGTGCCTTTAAGAGGTCCCTTCCCCTTCAGTCCTGACAGACCATAGCCCCAAGAGCAGTTTTAAACTGGATTATCTAGCTTGGGGAAGAGTGGCTGGAGAGCCGCCTGGCAGAAAAGGACCTGGGGGTGTTGGTCGACTGTCGGCTGAACAGGAGCCAGCAGCGTGCCCAGGTGGCCAAGAGGGCCAACAGCATCCTGGCCTGTGTCAGGAACAGCGTGGGGAGTAGGACTCGGGAGGTGATGGTCCCCCCGGACTGGGCACTGGTGAGGCCCCACCTCGAGGGCTGTGTCCAGTTTTGGGCCCCTCACCACAAAAAAGACATTGAGGGGCTGGAGCGGGTCCAGAGAAGGGCAACGGAGCTGGTGAGGGGTCTGGAGCACAAGTCTTGTGAGGAGCGGCTGAGGGAGCTGGGGGTGTTCAGCCTGGAGAAAAGGAGGCTGAGGGGAGACCTTCTCGCTCTCTCCAGCTCCCTGAAAGGAGGGTGTAGCCAGGGGGGGGTCGGTCTCTGCTCCCAAGGAACAGGCGATGGGACAAGAGGAAATGGCCTCAAGTTGCCCCAGGGGAGATTCAGATTGGATATTAGGAAAAATTTTTACATGGAAAGGGTTACGAAGCCTTGGAATGGGAAGTGGTTGAGGCACCATCCCTGGAGGGATTCAAAAGACAAGTTGACATGGTGCTGGGAGACATGGGTTAGTGATGGTTTTTGTCAGAGTTAGGTTGATGGTTGGACTCGATGATCTTAAAGTCAAGAAGTCTTTACTTTTAAGCACTCATTTTACTGAATAAGCTCGACCAGTTGTTTAGCAAATTACTCTACCAAGACACCAAGTAAGCTCAAGTGAGGGAACAAGTAACTGTAAGGAAGGAGGAATACATCCAGAAGAAGCTTTCCTGAAGTAATTGTAATAACATAGAGCCATAATCTCAGCAGATGCTCCAAAAATAAGGGCAGGAGGACTAATTATATGTAAAAAAAGTCCTACTTTTTTAAATCATCAGCTTGAAATCCCATCAACTTGACACAGCCACTGAAAACGTACATACAGTTTAAAATACAAAGCTGCATACAATCAACAGAAGAGAACAATTACACGAAGGATATAGGAAAATGGATCCCAAGTACTGTTAAATGTTGACAGCAAGGAAGAAAAAAAAAAAAATCTATATAAATCTGAGCCAATCTGAAGTTCACAAGCAACTCAAGTGACACGGCATTTTCAGAAGGGCAGATCACCGCTGAGCAATCACTAAATACCACCCCCACCCTCCAAAAAAAGCAAAACATCAGAAACAACTCAGGTTGATATCCCCAGCCTGTAAATGCTTGCACAGCAGGAACCATGAAACCATGGGTTTCTTAGTTTTCTGTTTCTTTTTTCTACCTACGTAATCTGTGCTGAGATTTAGTTTAGTACTTCTGCTCATAGACCTGAAACACCCACGAGGAAACCTCATAGACCTGAAACACCCACGAGGAAACCTCATAGACCTGAAACACCCACGAGGAAACCTCATAGACCTGAAACACCCACGAGGAAACCTCAATCAGCTGCAATCTCATCTGCAGTCAAAAGATCATAGAATCACAGAATGGTTGGAGTTGGAAGGGACCTTAAAGATCATCGAGTTCCAACCCCCCTGCCCTGGGCAGGGACACCTCCACTAGAGCAGGTTGCTCCAAGCCCCATCCAGCCTGGCCTTGAACATTTCCAGGGATGGGGCATCCACAGCTTCCCTGGGCAACCTGGGCCAGTGCTTCACCGCCCTCACAGTAAAGAATTTCCTCCTAATATCTAATCTAAATCTCCCCTCTTCCAATTTAAAACCATTACCCCTTGTCCTGTCACTACATCTCCTGACAAAGAGTCCCTCTCCGGCTCTCCTGGAGGCTCCCTTCAGATATTGGAAGGTTGCTATGAGGTCTCCCCGGAGCCTTCTCTTCTCCAGGCTGAACAACCCCAGCTCTCTCAGCCTCTCTTCACAGGGGAGGTGCTCCATCCCTCTGATCATTTTCATGGCCCTCCGCTGGACCCGTTCCAACAGGTCCATGTCCTTCCTGGACCTCCAGAGCTGGACACAGTATTCCAGGTGGGGTCATGACCATCTAGACAAATTCTCAAAGGGTAGATGCAACCCACACAAGGTAAAATAAAATTGAAAAAATTCCAGAACTGTGCCTGTATCGGCACTTCTTCCCCGCCCTCACAGAAGGATGTTGAAAAAAACCTCGTAATTTATCAACTGTGGCATAGATTAGTCCACTAATTGGATTGAGATTTAAAGAGCTTTGGAACTAGGCAGGAAAACATACTTAAAGTATTTTTTCCCATTTAAAAATGCATTAACAAACAGATACTCCGAAATATGAGCCTATATAGATAAGCCTATGGGATTTTTCTTACTTGCCTAAAAATCCAATTCTCCCATTAAAATTCAACAAGATACAAGCAACTTTGCAAGGCATTTTGTTTACTCCTAGTAAAAAATTAAATCAATAATATTTCTATAGAAATACATAATTTACACCAAGCCCATAAACTGCTTGATGACATTCCTTTTATGTTCAGAGATGCAAAAATTCACCAAAAATATCCCAGAAGAAATTACCTGGATCAAATACTTGGTGCTGTGAAACCTTTCAATTCCCAAACTCAGCATTCCTTATCAAACAGCCTCCACGGATGGAGAAGGCTGCCCTCAAAAACCACAGCAGTTACACCATAATGCGAACCCAAAGCTTGCCGAGCTAAAGAGTAATATATTTCACGTCCCAAATCACAGCTACATCATTCATCATACATTCCCTACTCCTCATCCCCAGAGGCATATTATGCTGATTAACAGCCTGTTAATAGGCTCTACCTCACTCTCATGATGTATGATGTTGCTTCACAATGGGTTTTTAAAACAAGTTGAGACCACAGCGATATTCCTTGACTCAAGTCAATTCATAGGGAAATTCCTTCGCCAGGACAGGTTGGGGCTGACCTGCTGGGGAGCAGCTCTGAGGAGAAAGACCTGGGAGTCCTGGTGGACAACAGGATGGCCATGAGGCAGCAATGGGCCCTTGTGGCCAAGAAGGCCAATGGCATCCTGGGGGGCATCAAGAAGAGCGTGGCTAGAAGGTGGAGGAAGGTCATCCTGCCCCTCTGCTCTGCCCTGGGGAGGCCCCATCTGGAGCACTGGGTCCAGTTCTGGCCTCCCCAGTTCCAGAAGGACAGGGAACTGCTGGAGAGGGGACAGCAGAGGGCTACAAAGATGATGAGGGGCCTGGAGCAACTCCCTTACAAGGAAAGGCTGAGGGACTTGGGTCCTTTTAGTCTGGAGAAGAGAAGACTGAAGGGGGATCTGATCAACGCCTATAAATACTTCAAGGGTGGGTGTCAGGAGGATGGGGCCAGTCTTTTTTCAGTGGTGCCCAGGGACAGGACAAGAAGTAATGGTCACAAACGTGAACATAAGAAGTTCCATCTCACCATGAGGAGGAACTTCTTTGCTGTGAGGGTGGCAGAGCCCTGGAAGAGGCTGCCCAGAGAGGTGGTGGAGTCTCCTTCTCTGGAGACATTCCAAACCCACCTGGACACGTTCCTGTGCGACCTGCTCTGGGTGGACCTGCTTTGGCAGGGGGTTGGAGGAGATGATCTCCAGAGGTCCCTTCCAACCCCATATCATTCTGTGATTCTTTGACTCTGTGATATCAGTCTACGTATCAAAATTACTTCAAGATGTGATCTAAATAAAAAATGTTTAGGAGCAATATTCAGCATGTTTAAAGTGCTGCTTAAGCTGTGGATCACAGGCTGCATTCATGCTACTAATTCACATCCCACCTACTCATTTGCTTAAAAATGAATTTACGTTAAGTATTGAACTTGAATATTGTCTGCCCTTACTTAATCCTTCCCTAAAAAGTAAAATATAAGGTCAGTCAACCTCAGACAAGTCTTTTACACTGGTTCTGATCATTACTACTCTGACACAAAGATAATGTTCTTCCATCTCAGCAATGGCTCAAGAAAATGTTTCAGGGCCTTTAGGAAAATCGGAGGGAAAAAGCACGTTAATGAAAAAATATTTCACCCTTCATTAAATTGCAATTTTTACGTGGCCCAGACACATCCGTTAACATCAAAGTTAAAGACCGTACACCCTCCACATCAGTAAAATAACATTTGACCACAAAAATATTCCAAGACCACAAGGTAATAGCTCGCCCTCCGCACCCATTCTCTTTCTCACTGCTAATGCAAGGTCAGAACAATTCCCCCTTCAGTCTCCGCTCCCACAATATCAGGTGCTGCTCACACCGAGTTACAGAATTACCCTTTACTTACTTTTAGCTGCCTGGACTTGAAAAGGTTTCATACTTGGCATGGAGATCACTAGGACATCCCCAATAGGAGCCCCAGTTATCTCAAAGCTTTGCCTTTAGTATTGATCTAAATACACAAATCTCGAACTTTACATAAACACGTGAGGAATCTCTAGAAATATTTAATATTGCTTAAAGAACAACTCCGGTTCTTGAAAAATAAATTCTTTTTGCACATAGATCAAACCTGTTTAGTTGTTACGTAAGCAATATAAAACTCATCATTAAAATAATGCATTACGTTTATTTTTCTACATCCCCCGTACTACGGTTAAACACAGTCTACATCTAACTGATTACTTCAGGCACATCCCAGTCGGTTTGGGATTGTTTAGTTTACAGAAAGTATCCCATAAACAATGATGTAATCTTCTCTCTGCTCTACTGATCAAGAATCCTATTCGGTTCCTCTGGCTTTAGCCCATTACGCCCACGCTATTTATTTCTCAGGGCATGCCTTTTAAAGAACTTTGTTTACGTGTTATTAATTTGATTGTTCCAGCCATCCACCTGCTAAAAATAAACACAAATTCACTATCTTCCTCTCCATAAAGTTCAAGGAGTTACATGACCATCTTCTCCTGCTTCCAGGCTCGAGGATGAAATGCAGTTATCAATCTTTCAGTACGCAGAAACAAACTATTGGTGGCCTTAATTAATATTTAAAGACATTAAGTACAATCAATGTACAACCTATTAAAGGACAAGACCAATGAAATATTCAGATGTGGCTTATGATCTGCTCAAACATCTCAGCGTAGCTGGGAAACACGTCTCTGCAGCAACATCAGCCTTAGGCAAAATATGGTTTGCTTGAGGGGGTTTTTTTGGTTCTTTTTTTGGGCTGGGGTTTGTTGCAGTGGGGTTTTTTTCCCCCCCCCCTTTTTCTTTCTTTCATACCTGGATCACTTCCAGTTCCACACACTGCCTGGACCCACACACTATTTACGGGACATTACGCTGACAATGGCACCAGGAGAAACAGAACGGCATCGAACTATAATGACACTTCCCAC
The DNA here is from genome assembly GCF_964106895.1 of Numenius arquata. NCBI lineage: Eukaryota > Metazoa > Chordata > Aves > Charadriiformes > Scolopacidae > Numenius > Numenius arquata. The sequence goes on from NC_133580.1 coordinate 69,234,543, forward strand.
CTCCAGGCCGGACACCTTTGGTGGGTGGATGGATGCTCTGATTTAAAGCATTCATTTTAAGTATCATTTAAAGTCAAAGTTCTTTTGATTTCAAATTACACACTTTGAAATTCAGGCATAAAAATAGAAAAAAAACAACCGTGTTTATTAGCTCAATTTCTTAAATACACACTAAATACCTCACTTAAGAACTTCAGAAAACTAACTTATTTTTTAAAACCTTACTAAGACAATGGAGTTTTAGTGAAATTAATTAAATGCAAGAAACGGCTTCCTTATATCCCTTGGCATTTCAGAAGTGGTGGATATTTTCTTAAGAGAAAGAAGCTCCACATCAGCTATTTACTTTCATTCACTACATTCAACTTATTTAGAAGTAAAACAAAGCATTCTGCTAGAGCTGCAGTACAAGCTTCTGTTATCAAAGTCTAATTTCTTTTTTTTTTTAGATTCTTAATTCAAGTCTTTAGCAGTGAATGTGTTTAGAACTGTGATTTAATACAAGTTTTTAGTTATTTTAATGATCGTAAATTTAGCCAGAGCAGTTTGCTGCGACTTCAAATCAAACATAGTTTGTTTTTAAAGAGTTATCTGATTTAAATAGTATTTATCTATTCTGGACACTACAGAAATATGCACTAAGATGCAAATTGCCTTTGTATAACTAAGCAGATGAAATAACAAGCAATTTCAATCCCAAGTCAAAATATATCACTGCCAAAAACAGACACACAGAAGATATTTTGGGAATGCCTTACTAGTCTCTTACTAGAAAGGTGGGAGCTACAGAAAAGACCAGGCAAATTAGAGAAGGCAGCAAAAAACAGGTTAAAAAAAAAAAAAAAAAAAGAAGTTTATTTTCTGGCCGGAAAAAACCTCTTAAATGAGGAAAACCTATTGCCTACCATTCGCTTGTCTATTGTTCAGGGAAATTGTACTTCGGGGAATAGGCATAAACTGAACAACAGAGGAAAACCACCTATCATCAAAGAGGAACATTCAATGAGTTTGTGAATTCCGCTCGACTCGTAGCTTCCTCGTAGCAATCAGAAGGTAGGACCAGAAGTGAAATAAGCAGGAAGCCTGATGAGAAAAAGGAAGCCACATGATGAAAGAACACACTGACAACCAGAAACGGTAGTGCCAACCCCCTTGGAGGTTAAACGAGGTTGGTTGAGGTTTCCTGTTAACAAAAGACCTCAAAAAAACCTTTAGTAGATTCGGCCAAAGCAGTATCTCGGAAAAGGGAGCCGAAGGATCAACCGCGTTCCTTTAAAGATGGTTCCAACCACACCTCCTTGGAGAACGCTAAGAGTGAGCGAGTCTTGGGGATGACCTTCCTGAACACAGTACCCAACAGCATCCCTACGACCCAAAAATGTATTCAAAACCACAAGCTTTTCGTAGTACCTCAAGCTGGAGCCTGCTAAAAGTCCTCAAATTAGCGTTACCGTATAACACACGTAACCCTCAACAAGATTAAACAACCTCTGCACTCCCAGAGCTCCTTAGGAACCAAAAAAAGACCAAATCACCTTGTCCCATCGCCCAGTCGGTCCAAACAATCTCCCCGTGAGGGCATCCACCTTTATTAAGAATTTAATGAGAAAGAAAAACAACAAAGAGAGGAGTATCTAGAGCAGAGAAAAGGGAAAAAAAGCACCACGAAGGACAGTCACAGCGACTGAGCTCACCCCTGGGTGCGGTTGATGATGCTGCGGAAACACAGACGGAGGCAAAAAGCTCCAGTTTCAGTGTTTACCAGCACTAAAACTGCAGTGCTTCTGGTGGAATTGCTTCGGTCACCGCTTGCCGCAGCACATCGCTCCTACCGCAGAAAATGCACAGAATTAATGCTTCCCATTTCTGTCGGAAGATTTTTTTTCCTCAAATTTCAGTTTTCAAATAAAATATGCACTGCGTGCAGCTACCACGGACATTTAATAAGCACATTTCACCAGTTCAGCTGTTTAAAAAAAAAACAAACCAAAAACCAAACTAAATCTCCTTCCCGGACACAGCAGAGTATTCCATATCACGGGTGAATTTACAAGGGCAAGCAGCAGCAAATCGATGCTGCCAAACACATCAGATCAACGCCTTTATGCAAACCAACACCCACACTAGTTTAGACGAGTCAAAAATCCCTTTTAATCCAAAGCAGCCTATCTGCTGTGTGAAGATACAGCAGAGGAACCGACAGAAAGCATTCAGCAAACTCAGAGGAAGAAGAAAATTCTTGCCCAGCTTTCACATTCCCTGCCAGACTTGCCAACTTTCAGATTTCCTAAGTTCAATGCTACTCATCCAGGTATTTCAGCCTGGAGAAAAGGAGGCTGAAGGGAAACCTTCTCGCTCTCTCCAACTCCCTGAAAGGAGGATGTAGCCAGGGGGGTCGGTCTCTTCTCCCAAGGAACAGGCGATGGGACAAGTCTCAAGTTGTCCCAGGGGAGGTTCAGATTGGATATTAGGAAACATTTTTACATGGAAAGGGTTACGAAGCCTTGGAATGGGCTGCCCAGGGCAGTGGCTGAGGCACCATCCCTGGAGGGATTTAAAAGACAGGTTGACATGGTGCTGAGGGACATGGTTTATATCAAAGTTCGGTTGATGGTTGGACTCGATGACCTTAAAGGTCCCTTCCAACCTGGACAGTTCTCTGATTCTATGATACACCAGACTGAGTTATTGCCATCGTTAAATGCTACCAATGTACGTGGCACACTGACACTCCTCCAGCATAACTGCCTTCCAGCTCAGCAAAGCCATCCGGAGTATAAGCATCACTAAAAAGTCAGTATAAACTTGTGTATACACATCCTTCAGTTTACTAAAACATCTCTTACACTCTCTTCAAGATGCTCCATAGTAGGTGAGCTGTGTAATAATCTCTGCATGTAGAAACACGCAGTAATATGCCAAAGTAACAACCATCAAAGAGCAAATGAATTTTTTTAGCCGTTAAAAAAAACATTTTACACTACAGCAACTGGGGGGGTGGGGGATCAAGAAGAGAAGAAAAATCCATAATACCTCTTCTCCTCCTACCTCTGTATACAAAACCTGAAAGAAACAAGGGCCTTGGAGGGCACCAACTACCAGCCAACATAAATTTGAAATTCAAGATGCTGGGGAAAAAATAAAATAAAAAATTTAAAAAAGCCTGATAATGTTAGTCTCTTTAGCACCATTTTACAATCCCCAATTGGGCCTCGTGGTTCTTGTTTCCTTCTGCTCTCCCCAGCAGAAGGATGGAACGGGTGACGAGCCTTCCACGCCTCTTGCATCTCAAGATCTCAATCCCTTCTGCCCCAGCTGCGTGAGTAACGAGTACAGAAGATGTACAAAAGCAACTACAGAAAGGCTAGAAACATGTTATGACTAATTTCACGCTAATAAATACACTCACGCTAACCGTTTCTTCTAAAAGTAAGTTTACTCTCAAACAAGCCGGTACACTCTTATCGGTCGCATACCACCCAGAAGCGATAAAGCTCATCGAGCTGAAATTCACACCAGGTAAGAATGAGCATCAGCCTAAATCACAGAATGGTTTGGGTGGGAAAGGACCTTAAAGATCATGAAGTTCTAACCCTCTGCCCTGGGCAGGGACACCTCCCACCAGACCAGGTTGCTCCAAGCCCCCTCCAACCTGGCCTGGAACCCCTCCAGGGATGGGGCAGCCACAGCTTCTCTGGGCAACCTGGGCCAGGCTCTCACCATCCTCACACCAAAGAAGTTCTTCCCCACATCTCAGCTCCATCTCCCCTCTGAGAACTGTTTGAGAAGAGCAGATGACACAGGGAAAAAAAAAAAAAAAGCACTTCAGACCACACAGGCAACAGCATCAGTTTCGCTTGGAGATTATTAGTGCCGTAACATTAGGGGGGGAGAGACATAAACACAGAAAATGTCATTTAAAAACTAACTTCCCCTGGCGCTTGTAGGGGTGGGAGCGTTCTTCAGAGATCCCCAGGGTCGCCGTCAAGGGAATTTCCAACACCCGAACGCTAAAACAAGTTAAATTTGACACGGGAGAGGGGAGCAGAAGCAATTCCTTGATGAATTCCTACCTCTGGGAGCCACCCCATCCCGGCCTGAAGAGAGATCACCCGCGGAGGAGCTGCCAGACTCCGGTCTGTACCGTTCATTAGGGGTTCATTTTCTTTTCCAGCCCCCCCCCCACTTGACCACATTAACGGGCCGGGGGGGGAGGATGTCGCGATACTGACAACCCTCTCATCTCTGACAGGGGGAACACGGGCACCGCCGTCCGGTCCCGTCCCCCCCTCAGCCCGGGGGGGACCCGCCGTTCCCGCCCCCTCAACCCTCCCGCCTGACGGGAGCCTTCTCCCGCTGCCACCGCGGAGCCCCCACCTCCTCCCTCCTCCTCCTCCTCTTTTTCTTCCTTCTCCTCCCCGCTAGCTCCCCCCGAGGTCGGGCAGAGGTATCCCCGAGCCGCCCCCCGCGGAGCTCCCGGGGGAGACGAGGCACCCGAACCGGAGAAGGGGGAAAGGCCGGCGGGGCCCGGCGGCTCGCACCCCCCCGCCGAGGCCACCGCCGCGGTTCCCAGGCTCGAAGCCTCCCCTCCGGCGGGAGCTCCCCTCCCGCCCTCAGCCCAGCAGCGAAGGTCCCGAGGCCGCGGCGACCCACCGAGAGCGGAGCCGTTGACCAGCCCGGTAACGGCGGGGCCCAGCCAGGGTGCAGTCGGCGTGATCCCGCCCGTCCTCCGCGGAGCCATGCCCGCCGCCTCCGCCTCGGCAGCCGCGCTGCCGCCCGCCCCGGCCCGGCCCGGCCCGGCCCATCGGCGGCGGGGCGCGGCCTGCCCGTACGGCGCCTGCGCGGAGCCGCCGGCCCCGGCCCCTGCTAGGCCGCGGCGTCCCGCCCTCCGCTTTCGGGACCCGCCCTGAGGAGAAACCCCGGCGGGGAAGGCTGGGGAGCGGGTTGGTATCGCAGGTACTCGAGGTGGTGTCCTGAGCCCGGCCTCTCAGCCCGGGAAGGAAGATGGAGACGGGGCTGAGCTCACTCTGGGTCCCGCTACCGAGGGGTCGCAGGGCCTTCTGGAAGGTGTTGCCACCACTGCGGCGTTCTAGAATCATAGAATGGTTTGGGTGGGAAGGGAGCTTGAAGATCATTGAATTCCAACCCCCTGCCCTGGGCAGGGACACCTCCCACCACACCAGCTTGCTCCAAGCCCCCTCCAACCTGGCCTTGAACCCCTCCAGGGATCGGGCAGCCACAGCTTCTCTGGGCAACCTGGGCCAGGCTCTCACCACCCTCACACCAAAGAACTTCTTCCCCACATCTCACCCCAATCTCCCCTCTGTCAGTGTCAAACCCTTCCCCCTCCTCCTAGGGCTCCCCTCCCTCATCCAGAGTCCCTCCCCAGCTTTCCTGGAGCCCCTTGAGGGACTGGAAGGGGCTCTAAGGTCTCCCCGGAGCCTTCTCTTCTCCAGGCTGAACCCCCCCAACTCTCTCAGGAGATTCCTAAGTGTCTGGAAACTTAATTATGACACTGCATGAGCTGTCAGCGCGTGGGGATGTTGCTCACACGCACCCTGTTACTTCTTCTCAGCCCCGAGGCTTCAAATTCATGCTTTATTCCTTAATTCCTCACAGCTAAACTCCAGCTCAGATGGACACTGGTAAACTGACTCTGGTGCTTAGACCTTGGCCCACTGTTGGATTTCAGCATCTGCAACTGGACTTTTCTACTGAACTGGTATGAAACTAAGTCCTGTTCTTGTACCAAGGCAATTATAGCTTCCCTGTAGTTCCAAATATACTACTCTAAGTTATTCTAATCAAAATTATTTACTTGCTTTTACTCAGTTTAAATACCCAAGCAAAAAAAAAAAATCACCATTCATTTAAGAAATGGTACGGCATCCCAGACTGCCACCTTCCTCTTTGGGACAATCAGCCCATCTGACGTGTCCCCCCCAGTCTTCTTTCCTGGTAAAGAAAACATGCAGAAAACTATGTCCTTAAAAATAGTAATTGTGCACTCGAAAAACCGCAGCTCTGGAAATGAGCAAAGTTTTAACCCTTTTCCTGCGGGCTTGACGGTCGACTCTGTTCATGGTACCAACTGTAACCACTATTTTTTATAAAACTCCTTTTTTTCAGAGATACATGTAGGAAAAGATCAGATTTACTATCTGAGATAAACTCATTGACAAGCAAAAAAGTAAAAAAGCTGCCTTTTATCCTTTGAGCACAAGGGGAAGAGGCCTTTCCAGGGAATAAGCATTTCCTGAGTCTAGTGACAGATCACTATTGATTGTTTAGACACTTGTTTACATTTCCATTTTTAGCATCTAGCAGTACCATGATTTTACAATTCCTTTCACAGTTCAAAGCTGAGTCCTGATAGAAGCAAACATTATATTCATTAAATTCCTGAACTCCTTCAGGGTGTTGGAAATGCCTCTTCCGGTCAAGTAGGTAACCGAGAACGTGAAATCTCAGATTTCTTCTTATTTGAAGAATTGGTGGGCAACTTATGTTTTTACTAACAAAGAAAACTAACAAGGAGTGAGCAGAACTGTCCCTTTCAGCAGAAGAGGAAGTGAAGCAGCAGGAGAGAGGGTATAAAAACACTTAGAAAAACAAGCCTTTCTTCCTCTCGGGGTTTCCCGCAGAAAGTGCCGCTGCTCGCCTGAGCTGCCTCTGCTCTGGCTCTTACGTTTTGCTTTATTCTTTTTTTTTTTTTTTGAGAGCGTGGTTCTGTCTCAGCTGTGCTCCGTGTGATAAAGGAGACGGATTCGGGGAAGAGGGGGAATCCTCCTTTTCTCATTTTCAGCACAATTTGAACCAAGTCAGACTCCATGAAACAAGCTCTCCAGAGGTCGTCTTTATCACAGGGTGTCCCTCTGACTTCAGAAAGATTGTACTTTTTTTTTTTTTTTAAAGATGAGAGAACTACTCTGGGCTTACAACACAACCCACAAGTAGTGAATCTGCACAATTTGTGAGGCAGTAACTTCCTGCCCTTCTTCACCTGCTGGAACACACCCCACTGGGCACAGGGGAACTCTTAAACCAGCTTTGCCGCTCAGAAGATCCATGAAACCACCTGCCAGCTTTTATGGCGAATAATAAAACCTCATTCAAAACACAAGAAACTCTAAAGTTTCCTTAACAGACTCAAAACCCAAGGTTTAATTGACCCAATCTATGTCGGTTGTTTCCTCAAGATTTCTAAAATGTCTCTTCAGCTTGTTTTTATTACTAGAGAGTGCCGTGAGTTGGGAAACTTAGAAGTAGTCAAGGAAGTTTCTTTGTTAAGTTGCCTTTAGCTTTATCCACCACTAATTCTTGTCGCTTCACTTCAAAACCAAATGTAATTATTACCAAATGTATTTTGTACTCAGTTTGTGCATGTGCTTTGACGAGTTTAGGTTTTGCCTCTTTTTATATGTATTATTATGTATTTCTCCATTTCCCTTGGAAGTCCTCACTACTGTTACAGGAAATATGGCAAATGTATGGCTTTTTCTTTAACCTTTATAACTAAGAGGTGAGTAGGTTTTGCTTGGTATTTCTCAGTCACACACACAGTTAATTTACGTATTATTCAGAGGACGTCCTATTAATTAATTTACCTAATTTTTAGTTTGTTATTTCACTGGATTTCATTTTTATTGGTAGGAATATCAGAACAGGCCAGACAAGTAACCGTCCTCATCTGTAACAGTTCCGGAAAGAACAAACAGTGGCAGCAGCGAGTAGAAGACAGAGAACCCGTCGCTTCCACGTCTTAAGCGACATGGTCTTGGGCTTCAAAATAAAGTAAGTGTCTCATTTTGACACTAGAAATGACGCATCTTCAGGCCCTTTTCTATGACTTAACAAGATGCTTTATACCGAACTCGAACATCGTTGAGCAGGCTGCTAATTGCACAGTTGATTATCCATATAAAACCTCTTACTACATGTATACACACGTATTTCAGTGTAAAAGTGACCAATGCTAATGCTAGTAAAGGTTGAACACATGGAATTCCCTTTGAAATTAAAATGGTACATGTTTGACAGGCTGAGAGAGCTGGGGCTGTTCAGCCTGGAGAAGAGAAGGCTCCGGGGAGACCTCATAGCAGCCTTCCAATATCTGAAGGGAGCCTCCAGGAGAGCCGGAGAGGGACTCTTTGTCAGGAGATGTAGTGACAGGACAAGGGGTAATGGTTTTAAATTGGAAGAGGGGAGATTTAGATTAGATATTAGGAGGAAATTCTTTCCTGTGAGGGTGGTGAGGCACTGGAACAGGTTGCCCGGGGAAGCTGTGGCTGCCCCATCCCTGGAAGTGTTCAAGGCCAGGCTGGATGGGGCTTGGAGCAACCTGCTCTAGTGGAGGTGTCCCTGCCCAGGGCAGGGGGGTTGGAACTCGATGATCTTTAAGGTCCCTTCCAACTCTAACCATTCTATGATTCTGTGATTCTATGTTTCCACACCAGTTCTGTTTATTACTAGAATCACAGTTAAGACATGGGGTCCAGAGAAGGGCAACGGAGCTGGTGAGGGGTCTGGAGCACAAGTCTTGTGAGGAGCGGCTGAGGGAGCTGGGGGTGTTCAGCCTGGAGAAAAGGAGGCTGAGGGGAGACCTTCTCGCTCTCTCCAACTCCCTGAAAGGAGGGTGTAGCCAGGGGGGGTTGGTCTCTTCTCCCAAGGAACAAGCGATGGGACAAGAGGAAACGGCCTCAAGTTGCACCAGGGGAGGTTCAGATTGGATATTAGGAAAAATTTTTACATGGAAAGGGTTATGAAGCCTTGGAATGGCCTGCCCAGGGCAGTGGTGGAGTCCCCATCCCTGGAGGGATTTAAAAGCCAGGCAGACGTGGTGCTGAGGGACATGGGTTAGTGATGGGTTTTGTCAGTGTTGGGTTGATGGTTGGACTCGATGACCTGAAAGGTCCCTTCCAACCTCAGCAACTCTATGATCCTATGATTCTTTTTTTTCTAAGTGTTCTTTTTTGACGAGTAAGACATTAGGTGCTTATGTGTATCTTCAATCTGAAGACTACAACATATTGTGCATTTGTTGATGACAAATTATATATTAAAAAATAAAATAAAATAAAATAAAATAAAATAAAATAAAATAAAATAAAATAAAATAAAATAAAATAAAATAAAATAAAATAAAATATATAGAGAGCCATACAGTGTAACGCACCTTGGTGTGCTGGTTAGGGCTGTGCTGAATGAGTTAAGCCACGACACTCGGAAACAATACCCCTCCCTCAAAGGGGCCGTATTGATCAAACTCTGGGTCAAGAGAAAGTTGTAAGAAACGCTCCCAGCAATCTATTTAAAAACTAAACTCCTAATTATCACTTTCCACTTTGCCCAGTATGCAGCTGTGAGGAAAGTAAACGTATTTCTGAAAGGTATTGCCTTTCATGGAAAAACAAAACTCCAAAGCCTACCAGAGCTGTAAAGCAAAGCCAGTTCTGAACTAAAACTCGAAACTTTATACCTGAAAAATTGCCCATTTTCTACAGTATTTCAGCCTGTCAGGTTGAGAAAACATCGGGAAAAAAGCTAAAGAATAAGGGTAGTGTTTTTCTAGAGGCAGTCTCTACTTCTCTTCCTCTCCCTGTCCCTTTCGTGATGCAGTAATCAGTTGGGTCACAGGACTTTGTTTCTAAGCAGGAATTCAATTTCCATTTTATTTGTGCCCGTGTCTGGTCAGGGTTGTGGCTGTCACCTTTCAAGGACATAGTTTAACCACTGGATTTTTGGTTTGGTCAGGGCTGTCTCCCCTTTCTTTGTGATGGGTCATGCTGACAAGGATAAAATCTGTTTCTTTGGATCAGACAGAATGAAAAAATTCAACCTGGACTTGATTCTGGAGCCTGAGAACCTCGTGATACTTGGTAGGTGTTCCCCAAGAATGCCTGGTAGATAGAGCTCTCCTCAGGGGAGTGAAGGAGAGGAATGTGGATGTTCTGGATTCTGGTCGGGTTTAGGCATGATTTGGTATGAACTAGGTTTTAAGCATCAAAACAGATGTGCCTTCATGTGGGATCGAGTGTCCCCTGAGCATGTTTGCTGATGACACCAGGCTGTGTGGCGTGGTCAACACACTGGAGGGAAGGGATGTCATCCAGAGGGACCTGGACAGCCTGGAGAGGTGAGACCATGTGAACCTCATGAAGTTCAACCAAGCCAAGTGCAGCGTGCAGCAAGTACAGCATGTCCTGTATCTGGGACATGGCAATCCCAGGCACAAATACAGGTTGGGCAGAGAATGTTTGTAGAGCAGCCCTGAAGAGAAGGACTTGGGGGTGTTGGTGGATGAGAAGCTCAACATGAGCTGGCAATGTGCACTGGCAGCCCAGAAAGCCAACCCCATCCTGGGCTGCATCCCCAGCAGCGTGGCCAGCAGGGCGAGGGGGGGGGGGGGGGGGGGATTCTGCCCCTCTGCTCTGGGGAGACCCCCCTGCAGTGCTGCCTCCAGCTCTGGGGCCACCAACAGCAGAAGCACATGGACCTGTTGGAGCAGGGCCAGGGGAGGCCATGGAGATGCTGGGAGGGCTGGAGCCTCTCTGCTGTGAGGACAGGCTGAGAGAGTTGGGGGGCTCAGCCCGGAGAAGAGGAGGCTCCGGGGAGACCTTAGAGCCCATTCCAGTCCCTCAAGGGGCTCCAGGAAAGCTGGGGAGGGACTCTGGATCAGGGAGGGGAGCCATAGGAGGAGGGGGAAGGGTTTGACACTGACAGAGGGGAGATGGAGCTGAGATGTGGGGAAGAACTTCTTTGGTGTGAGGGTGGTGAGAGCCTGGCCCAGGTTGCCCAGAGAAGCTGTGGCTGCCCCATCCCTGGAGGGGTTCAAGGCCAGGTTGGAGGGGGCTTGGAGCAACCTGGTCTGGTGGGAGGTGTCCCTGCCCAGGGCAGGGGGTGGCACTGGATGGGCTTCAAGGTGCCTTCCAACCTGAACCATTCTGTGATTCTATGATCCTGTGCTGGAAGGAGCAGGTAAAGAAGACTAAAGGGCTTGGATGTTGTGGAGATCCATATTCTGAACATACAACGTGTGGGGTGGCTTCCTCGAGGTGGAGGAGAGGCAGAAACTGCAGTAGCACAAAGCAGACCGAGTCCCCACTGGTGGCAGCTTTTTCCTGGGTTTCATGCTGGCACAGTTGTTAAGGAATTTTTCACACAGTAGTCAGTAAGGAAAAATCAGCACGTAAATACTGTATTAAGGTTTTATATTGTCATGCTTATTTTAAGTCAATTAAAAGTTAAACGAAGGTCTACAACACGGAAACCAAAACCCGCTGGATCCCATTCCCCATTCCTACATTATTATGAATTAATCTGATGGAGTTTGAATTTGTCACAGCTGGGCAAGTACCCGCTGGGGAATTCAACGATCGTCTCGGTGGGTGGGAAAACTCAGAAAGCCCGGTCGTATTGTGTGAAATCACGGAGCGTGAAAGAGTTGGCTTCATTAACGGCCTTATTAGAAATAATAGCGCGTTCCCAGCTCCGCGTGCCTAAAGATATATGTGTCCACACAGATCTTTCCCAGTTCCCAGAGTTAGTAAGAAGATCAGTAAATTAAGGAGCCTGGATATTCTAATTGACCAAATTCTATCGATTCCCTTTAGCTAGTCAGTTGGAAGATACTTGTTACCCTCAGCTTCTCCATCCCTCTTCCTGTTAGGAAAACAGAGTCACTGATAGCTGGATTTCCTTCAACTTAAATGGCTTGCAACGTTCACAACTTCAGATGAGGTTTGAAATAAGTCTCCCTGGCTTCTGGGATTTGATCATAAATAACCAGCTGCCTGTCCTGTCATAGGATAGTACTAAATTTACTGGAAAAGGAGAGTAACAAAGTGTTTTGTAAAGCATAAATAGTAATCATTTCCACGTAATAGATAATTCAGCAGTGGCTTTGCCCAAATGCGACAGAGATTTGCTCTTCAGTAGAAATTAAGTTTGGCTTGTTCCATTTTCTAGCTTTTTTTTATAGAGCAATCCTTCTAACGCAGCCCTCTGTCTCCAGAGCTGTGAGAGAGAGCAGTTAAATCCCTATAAAAAGCGATTAGGAATGGCAAATAAACCACCATGGATTCTTCAAAAAGCAGCTCGGTAATGCCTTTGCTCCCTTATGATCTCACGGAAGCTTTTTTATTTCTTTTTGTAAAACGTATAAAGAGCCAACGTGAAACCAATTGCGTTTTCTTTATTTATTTTTTTTTCCCCCACGGGTCTGACATAAGAGTGAGAAAAGTACCCAAAGAGCAGTGATTTGTACAGATTATGCCACGTGCGGCTTTATTGCGGAACACACACAAAAAAATAACCTGCTGAAGGTCGTATTAATAACAAAAACTAGGCTATGGAATACAAAGGCAGTAAACTTGTAAGGAGATAGAGCACTCATAGATCCGTGTGGCATTCGCACCTCCGGATTTATGGTCCTGGCCTGTCACCAACGTTTAACCCTAGCTCTCCGCTGCCTGGCCAGAATTCCTCAACCCTCAGCTCACAAGCTGCTTTCTCAATTCTTAATCACTCATGAGTAATATTTTCCAGAAAATTTAGAATCTAATTCTAGGAATTATGAACTTAATTACCCGGAAGTAAAAGAAAAAAAATGGATGTAGACCTCCAAGAGACATCTAGCAAAGGACTGAAGTGCTTCAGTTATTAGCTGAGGGGTTTGCTTACACATAAAAAGCCCTACTTTAATTCGAGCGTGCTGGCTGTGCAGGTGGAATAGCGCATTCCCTCAAAATAATACTGTGACTGGAGCTGCTAAAGAAAAATGTAAGTGCCACTCCTACATTTTCATGGGATGAAAACCTGGGAAGCGATCCATTAGCCTGATAGGGTTGGACTTCTCGTGTTGGTTGACCAAACTATTAGCTACCCTGTTTCATCTCCTTAAGCACGAATATATAACGTGGGTAAAAGCCCAGAGCCAAGTAAGTAACCACTAAATTACACTTTAAGGTCTTAATACGTAGACTTAGCACCTTTGCTGTGAGGCCAGGCTGAGAGAGTTGGGGGGGCTCAGCCTGGAGAAGAGAAGGCTCCAGGGAGACCTTAGAGCCCATTCCAGTCCCTAAAGGGGCTCCAGGAAAGCTGGGGAGGGACTCTGGATGAGGGAGGGGAGCCACAGGAGGAGGGGGAAGGGTTTGACACTGACAGAGGGGAGATGGAGCTGAGATGTGGGGAAGAACTTCTTTGCTGTGAGGGTGGTGAGAGCCTGGCCCAGGTTGCCCAGAGAAGCTGTGGCTGCCCCATCCCTGGAGGGGTTCAAGGCCAGGTTGGAGGGGGCTTGGAGCAACCTGGTCTGGTGGGAGGTGTCCCTGCCCAGGACAGGGGGTGGCACTGGATGGGATTTAAGGTCCCTTCCCACCTGAACCATTCTATGATTTTATGATTCCATGATAGAGGACAGCCTTTATTTCCTGTGCGATCCCAGAAACACGCTCTGCTTTATGCAAATACGACTCACCGAGTTTGCCTGCGAGGGAGCTGGGTGTAAAACTCGGGCAGGAACAGATCTGTTGAGATAAACTTCAAATCTCGCTCAACCTGTTCATTTCCACTGCTTTTCATACAGATAAGAAGCCACACGCAGACTGAAAAGCTGTAGGGAGAGGGGAAGGGTTTGATTTGAATTCCAGCCCATTGTATTCACAACAGCGTTTCTATTTATCCGTATAATCCCTGGTAGGTCACCGGGCACTTCCAGCCAGAGAACACTTAAAAGCAGTTGTACGGAAATACAGTTAGAAAGGTCCAAAAGCTGGACTGCAGTAAGATATGCAGGGGACATGGTTGTAAATGTAACGTGCTAGGGATTATTTTGGTTCTTTTCTGGCAGAAAACGTTTGGAATTTCCTAAAATAATATGAGTATTGGGAATTTCTGCCGCTCTTTATGTTGCCTCCTCTGTGCAGTGATCTTCAGGGCAAGGCAGCGCCTTGCAGCAACTCTTTTTCTCTGGAAGAGGCAGAATAATTTATAGACAGGGCCTGAAATGAGAAGGGCTGGAGAAATCCCAGCTGATTTCTGATGCCCAAAGTTGTCGTCGTGCCGATAAGACGGTGTTGGTCCAACTGCCCGGGAACGTGGGTCTGAAGCAGAGTAGATTCAGGAATTGATTGAGGTTTGAAGGTTGAGAGGGAATCAAGGGATGGAGGGGGGTAGGAGATGCAGGTGGCCGAGAGTTTGGGGAAAACTTCTCAATGGAAGGAGCAGCTTCCAAAAATAACAACCCCCGACTACGAGGACTTGAAGGTTTTGCCAGATTTTTCCATTTAATAGCAGGACAAAGCTGAGATCTGAAGCGGGGTTAAGTCAGAATACTTTTTTTTTTTTTTTTTGGTTTAACAGCTCATGAACGGTCAGTGTTTGTGACAGCTTGAAAAAGGTAAAATACGTGAAAGGTAAAAATAGGGACTCTGGTGCTGTGATTTTTGAAGAGGATCTTGTGGCTTTAGGAAAGATCCTGGTGCCTTTCACTGAATGTCACAAACCTGGGCCTGCCCTGCTTAAATTAAGACCATTGAAAAGCTCATCTATTTTAGTGCCATACTTTCCAAACCCGTAGTGGTTAACTTCAGTACAAATTCCACTTAAAACAATCACTTTGTTACCAGAAGACTGTGCTTTCTTTTAAAAGAAACGAGTAGGTTGTGTTCTCAAACGGCAGTAGATAAAGGAGCTGTTTTGTGTAGGCTTGTTAATTGTCCTGGTTACTCTGCTGGATCACCTACCCCGGCCACGGGATTCGAGATAAATACCTTTTACAGGATTTTAATTGGTGCGTGATAATTAAATTAATATGAAAACCAACTTGCAGTTGAACTGGGTTTTTGGTTAGGACATGCCCACACATACCAAGTCTGAGCACGTTAAGTTTCTTTTGGCTACGGCGATGGGGCGGGAGGGCGGGGGGTGAGTAGTATATTCATTAAAATATTCACTTCAATGAAAGAAATATTCATTTCAGCTATTCCCAAACTGTTTGCTACATGCAGTCAAACTGCTCGACGTATGATGACGGAGCAAACGTCCTACAGAAGGTGGGATCAGGTCCACGCGTTTGCAGAGGGAGGAGTCATTTTTAAATGGGAAAGCCCAGTGCGAGCCCTCCTTCCGGATGTGGAAAACAAGCGGTTTGTTTTCCGTCTGGACCTCAAATGACATAAATCCATGGATCCCGCTTTGTTAATCAGAGTCTTAATCAAAGGGCGGTGGAAGGTTGAGGTTGGCTGCTCTTTTTTTCTCCATTGTGGAACCCGTTCTGCTTCATTCAACCGGCCAAATCTCCGGCAGAAACTAAACAGCAACGTCTTGTGTCCCAACGACAAGGTTATAGAGTAATTGTCTTTATTTCCTGCTACCTCAATGATTATCTAAAGATTTTTGTTTATATTTAAGAGTGTTTGAGTCTCAAACCACTGCCAGAACATATAATGTGAGTATTGTGGGAGAACACAGCAAATGCTGGACTATAGAAACCCCTACGTAGCTTATCCTTCATTTTTCCTTACTAACAGTTCCAAAGAAATATTTAACTTTCTATTACAGTCAAATGTTTCTGATAAAGTGGGTTTGCTTTTTTTTTTTATTTATTTTCAGGAAAACCTCAGCTCTGGTATAAAGCAAATCAGTTTCTTCCTGCCAGAGTTATTTCCTAATGGAAATGGGGACGGGAAGGAAAACAAACGTACAAGGAAAATTGCTTTGTAACCAGCCTAGACTTGCAAAGCATCATCTCAGAATACTGCGAATAATATTAATACATTAAAATGAGGACAGACTGATAAAGGGTATTTTTCGTATGAATCACTATGTACACCGAACACTAATCTGCAATGATAATAGCCTTAATTGTCATTATTGCAGGAACAATCCTTAACCCAGCCTTCCTCAGGGAGGTCATTGCCTAGAGTTAGATCGGTGCCCACATAGATATGATACATCTCTCTATAATATCTGTCTATGATATATATAAATATATATCACGTGTATAGTGTATAATATATTACAGAGAAATATTTCCACCCAGGATTATGTTAGCTAAAAATCCCAGAGTCTTGAATCACAGGGAACATATAAGCAGAATATGGTACTAGAGATTTTTTTTCTAAGGATTCATTTGGCCCTTATTGAGCCTCCTAAAGTAAACACTCAAATTATTCCACAGAATCCCTCAAGAGCATTAAGTCAACAAAAGGCCGTGTGTCTCCAGATATTTGCTGCTGGCGATAGCACACCACAAACAGAAGCCAGAACCAGGATTTCCACCTGATGTTTATAAAACGTAATCTTGCCTCAGCTACCGAGCTCCTCTGGGGAAGGTAAGGAGGTCCCTGCTGAGTATTTTCACATTCCTTTCACGTCCTTCAGTTCAAAATATTTTGACTGAAAAAAAAGCAAAGGCATTTTCTTTCCAAGGGTGTTTGTCCTTACACCGCAGTAACGACCCAGCACAAGCCAAATCAAAACTGAGTAAGGTCAGACCCTTCACTTCATTCTCCGCTGCGAGGAATTCTGACAAGAGGATTTTTTTTTTTACCTTTAGAGTATGAAATACTCTTTTTCAAAAGTATTGTGTCCAGTTCTGGGCTCCCCAGTTCCAGAAGGACAGGGAACTGCTGGAGAGGGGACAGCAAAGGGCTACAAAGATGCTGAGGGGCCTGGAGCATCTCTCTGCTGAGGAAAGGCTGAGGGACTTGGGTCTTTTTAGTCTGGAGAAGAGAAGACTGAGGGGGGATCTCATCAACACCTATAAATACTTCAAGGGTGGGTGTCAGGAGGATGGGGCCAGTCTTTTTCCAGTGGTGCCCAGGGACAGGACAAGAGGGAACGGGCACAAACTGGAACATGGGAAGTTCCATCTCACCATGAGGAAGAACTTCTTTGCTGTGAGGGTGGCAGAGCCCTGGAAGAGGCTGCCCAGAGAGGTGGTGGAGTCTCCTTCTCTGGGGACGGATGGCAGGAGGGCAGGGATGCAGGGGGGGAACCGGCGGCCCCTCGGGGAGCTCGGAATAACCGCAGCATCACTCAGATGAAGGGAAGTTGGTGTCTGCTAGAGATTCCGATTTGTGCTTAAAAGCCACGTGGCTTCTTACTCCACCTTTCATGCCGTTTGTAGTTGAGAAGCAGCTGAAATTTAGCCAAAGGGTAAGCAACAGCTTGAATCACACTTTGCTGTTAGGAGACAAATTATAGTGATAAATTTCGATGTTTCTTGATAGGATCGGAGCTTGAAAAAGAAAGAGGTGTGATCAGAGCAACGGGAAGGGGAGGAAGAGCTGATTAATTAGCTCAGTGTCGGTGGCTGTCATTGCTCAAGCTGGCGCGGAAACAACGTTACGGTGAGGGGGTTGGAGGAGATGATCTCCAGAGGTCCCTTCCCACCCCTCATCATTCCGTGATTCTGTTTGAGGGAACTCAGGAGAAGGGACGAGAACAAAACTTGGGAGAGACAGAGTGAAATCGGGGGTTTCCTGAGGCGGGGAGGGGAGATGCTGCCTGCGTGTTTTGTCTCTTCACAAAATGGCTTTGAAAAAGGCCGGCGAAGCTCTGGCTCCTGCAGGGGACACGGGACCGACGCGCTTTCCAGTCACAAAAATCACAGCAGGGAGCTCCGCGCCTTAAAATAGACACAGGCATCTATTTTAGCAGCCGAAAAGGTTACCAGCTCCGACACAGCCCTGCCCAGAGCTTGTGGATTAATCAGCCGAGGGAAACACCAGCACGCGGCCCTTGCCTGTCACGCAGAGAGATGTGACACCCCCCGTGTGTCCCCGTCTCACGTTTAAGGGACAATAGCGTTTTCAGGGTGGCCAATACGGCGGGGAAAGGGATTTCTTTTGCTCCTTTGTGCATCCTTGGGGGGGTTTCCCCCACTGTATCGCTGACAGCCTCTGTGCTCAAGGGGCTGTGACACTTCCAGCGGGTGATTAATAGAACCCCCACCAATATTAAATATTGCTGTGGAGACCTGCCCTATTGACACCTGGGATTTTGTCTCCCTCGGTCCTTCTCTCTTTCTTCCAACCCTTTTTTCCATTTTCTGATTTTTTGGAGGTTTATATTAGTCTGCCTGGTCAAATGGCTATACCCGTGAATATCCCAAATAACGATGGAGAGGGTTTGTTGGATTTTTTTTTTTAATTTGCCTGTTTGTGCTATGGTCAATGCATCTTCCTTTCTTTGACAACTAAAAGTCCTCCATGTGTTGAACGGCGATGCCGACCTCGTGTTTGGTGCCTCGGTGCTGGCTGCCAAGAGGGATCCTAAATAGCTGGGAAGTCTTACAGTAAACGTGAAATGGAAATTGGGGCTCACTGTTTCTCTGGGCAGCTTCTGTTGGCTAAAAATAAGTCATTTCATTAAAACTTAGCTGGTAAATTTAGGCCCTGGAAGTGTAGGCAACACAAGGCAAAATTTAATATCTAACAAGTCACTTGTGAGCCAGGGAGGAAAGAAGCCGTTTAATGTTTGAAAAACATAAAAACACCCCTCTTTTATCCACCGCCGCCCTGCAAACTTCATTAATTGTCATTGTAATTCTCACAGCACCTCAAATACACGGGCTTTGCTGTCCCGAATATTGGCATCAGGGTCAGATCAAAATAAGCTTCTAAGCCAAAAGAATCAGAGGTGCCTCATCCAATTAGCTTGTCTAGAGCTCCAATTAAAATTTTACTGCAATGAGTAGACAACAAAATAAAGATATTTCCGGTATCTTCGGAAGTGTGGTGGCCGTCAGCTAAAGTAAAATGGAATTTTGTTTTGGATGTAAATTGTTGTCTTCCCTAGGAAAGGGATCGATCAAGAAAAATCTCTACCTGAGTGAGAAAAAAGCAGAGAAAAATGTGATCCAAAAAATGTTACACCGGTCCTTTTTTTCAGTACGAAAAAGTGTTAATGGGAGAAGTGGGACAACTGATATTCTTCACATTATCCCATGATTTTTTATATAAGATGGTTTTTGCTTTTGAGAATGGAGAGGGCCTTTTTTTTTCAGTGGTATAGAAAGTAAATCTGAGTAACTGCATTGGTTCTAAATTCCTTTAATTGGCAGTGGTTTCTAGCCTGGTCTCTACAGCTATACGACTAAAAAAAATGCTATTTTTTCATGAAATGGGTAGTAATTGAAGGAACTCTCTCTGGTCACTCCATGGTAGTGGAGCACTCCCATAACCGCATACACAGAATTAGGTGTTTTCTGAAATACTGGGCGGGGGGGACAGACTTTACCTTTTAGAAAAAAAGCTTTGGTAAATTGTGCAATTCTTCCCAGAAATTGGTTCCCGCAGAAAATTGCTGCTTGTCCTATTTATGTTTTTTAGTGATGTTACTGATACTAAGACCGGTTATAAAATACTTTTATAATAGTTTGGGTTTTTTTTTTTAGAATAGGTAAATATTATGAATCGCTTTGAGCATATTTGCAAAGAGTTAATTACCATTTGTGATGTTACGAAGCTGTTCTTGGGGTGTAAGAGAGAAACTGTAGTTTAAATCAAACATAGAATCATAGACTCACAGAATGGTTGGAGTTGGAAGGGACCTTAAAGATCATCGAGTTCCAACCCCCTGCCATGGAGGGGTGGGGGGGGGTTGTTTGAACAAATATGTTCAAACCTTTTCGGCGTGTTCCCATGCGAGGACACGGGGCAGAATTGCAAGAGATGATACTGCTCCTTCTTTTGATCATGGATCAGTCCTCTTCAATATTTTCATCAAGGACCTGGATGAAGGGATGGAAAGTACCCTCAGCAAGTTCGCTGACGATACACAACTGGGAGGGGTGGCTGACACAGCAGAAGGCTGTGCCGCCATCCAGAGAGACCTGGACAGGCCGGAGAGTTGGGTAGAGAGGAACCCGATGAAATTCAACCAGGGCAAGTGTAGGGTGCTGCACCTGGGGAGGAATAACCCCCTGCACCAGGACAGGTTGGGGCTGACCTGCTGGGGAGCAGCTCTGAGGAGAAAGACCTGGAAGTGCTGGTGGACAACAGGATGGCCATGAGCCAGCAATGTGCCCTTGTGGCCAAGAAGGCCAATGGCATCCTGGGGGGCATCAGGAAGAGTGTGACCAGCAGGTGGAGGGAGGTCATCCTGCCCCTCTGCTCTGCCCTGGGGAGGCCCCATCTGGAGCACTGGGACCAGTTGTGGGCTCCCCAGTTCCAGAAGGACAGGGAACTGCTGTGGCAGGGGGTTGGAGGAGATGATCTCCAGAGGTCCCTTCCAACCCCACATCATTCTGTGATTCTGTGGATCGTTGCAATCTCACCACGAAAAACAAGCAGCCTGTGAGTAGCCATCACCTATAAAATATGAACAAGCTGGAAAGAGTTTGGAGTCCCAGTATTTGGTAAGTAAACCGAGGAGCAAATGAGCGTAATTATGCTAATCAGAAAGCCCATCTCCAAACAGTTTGTAAAGCAGTAAAGGCATCGAGCCGAATACCCAGAGAGAGATTTGCATTTTCCGAGCGAGCTCATGACCCCAGAAAAAGGTGTTAATACAGGAATGGTCACAGCAGCAAATTATTCTCAGACTTAATTCCTTATTATATTATTATATTATATTATTATAAATATATAAATATATATATTATAAATAAATATATAAATATATAAAATATATTTAAAATATTATTAATATTATTATATATTCTTAATTCTTAATATTCTATAAAAATTCTTAATATTCTATAAAATAATAAAATATTCTTATATTTTTATATATTCCTTCCAACAGTTTGGCGACGGAAGGCAGAAAGCAAAACAAACCCACAGTGAAGTTTCCCAGTCTTTACTAAAGCGTATTCCTATGATAATTTACTTACGTTTTCCATAGATTAACAATAGGGCTTCAGGAAGTAAAGCGGGGTTGGATACAACTATTGCACAGTTCTAAAGACGAGCAGAGGAAACTCCTGCCCCCAAATTACAGGAAAACTAGCACTAAATTAGCAAACGATTGCTGTCTGGCAGAAAAGCGGGGGTTTTTGCCAAGGCAGGACACTGGGAATGCGATTCTGTATCTCAACTCTTGTAGCAGTAATTATCTCTGTAATTACTTCTGCATTGACCGAGAGAGGGCATCCTTCTCCTATCCAATCCTGACACGGATACTGAAATAATAAAAGCTTTTCAAGAACCTAGTTAATTTTTTTTTTGAACTATTCTATTGCATTTTAACTAAGACTTTTTGAAATATAAAAGACGTAGCTGTTTAAAAAGCAGACTGCTGCTCAGTCCCCGAGTTTTTGGAGACCTGCGACACAAATTCCTCAGCGCAGCCTTTCGTTTAGCGCCTGTACGGTTTCAGTCAGCTACGCTCCATCTCCTCTATCAGGAGTAAATAATCCGCATGGGTAAGAGCCTGCTCCTTTTAAATCACTTCCTTAACTGCAGATTTTTTTATTTATTTAGGAAAAACAAGGTAGGGCATTTCTGGGTGTTTCCTCCTCCGGGCAGCTTTCTAGCACAAATGTGAAACTACTGATTTTCCGTATTTTGGATACTATTTCCTCCCGCGGTGGGACATCGGATAAATCTTTGGCGTGCGAGTTCAGCTTTGCTGGCTGGAAAACAAATATTTCCACTTTGGTGGCGTCGCTGTCTATTCTAAAAGCACATTGTGCCCGTTTTTTTAAGGCCTCTCCCCTTTGATAGGGCCTTTACCAGCCTGAGCAGGCGACGGGAACTGCTGCAGCTTCAGCGCGCTCGAGCGGGAGCTTACTCACGAGTCTCAAGTTGGATTTAGAAGCTTAAAATTTTGGGGGGGAAAATCATCTATAATCCTCACAACTTCCTGTTGGTAACGCAATTATCTATCCAGCGTATTCCTGCTGCGACCACTTCCGAATATTTTTACCTCTACTCTGGATAATTAATACCGGTTAAAGAAACTTGTCTGTAACTTAAGGGTGATAAAACTGCCAGAATCTCTCTCAGCCCCATTCCTGCAGCAGACACCACCGTGTTCTCCAAATCAAGCTGTAACCTCAATTTCTAAAGATGTTTACCTACCAAGGGAAGAAAATTTAATTACAGTTACAACACAACTGAGGAACATATATAAGAACAGTGTAGCCCGCTCACTGCTTGCCTAAAGGACTTGCACCAAAATAATCTGAGCGTATTACTCTTTAATTCTGGGAAACTAAAATATTAAATACATCATTTTTGTCACAGCGTAATTTGACTCATTTGCATAAGGAGTGAGTTCAAGATCATAGAATTGTCCAGGTTGTGGTTGGAAGGACCACAAAGATGCTGAGGGGCCTAGAACATCTCTCCTACGAGGAAAGGCTGAGGGACTTGGGTCTTTTTAGTCTGGAGAAGAGAAGACTGAGGGGGGATCTGATCAACGCCTATAAATACTTCAAGGGTGGGTGTCAGGAGGATGGGGCCAGTCTTTTTTCAGTGGTGCCCAGGGACAGGACAGGAGGGAATGGGCACAAACTTGAACATGGGAAGTTCCATCTCAACATGAGGAGGAACTTCTTTGCTGTGAGGGTGGCAGAGCCCTGGAAGAGGCTGCCCAGAGAGGTGGTGGAGTCTCCTTCTCTGGAGACATTCCAAACCCGCCTGGACACGTTCCTGTGGGACCTGCTCTGGGTGACCCTGCTCTGGCAGGGGGTTGGAGGAGATGATCTCCAGAGGTCCCTTCCAACCCCATAGCATTCTGGGATTCTGTGATCTTTAAGATCATCGAGTCCAACCATCAGCCTAACTCTGATAAAAACCATCACTAACCCATGTCTCTCAGCACCATGTCAACCCGTCTTTTGAATCCCTCCAGGGATGGTGCCTCAACCCCTTCCCTGGGCAGCCCATTCCAAGGCTTAATAACCCTTTCCGTGTAAAAATTCTTCCTAATATCCAATCTGAACCTCCCCTGGCGCAACTTGAGGCCGTTTCCTCTTGTCCCGTCACCTGTGACTTGGGAGAAGAGACCGACCCCTGCTCCCTACAACTAAACTTGCATTTTGGGACTTTAAAAGTGAAGCAACGTCTAAGAGAAGGGCAGGAATCCAAAATATACTTGAAAAGAACTGGCATTAGCTCTAACTTTGTCCTGTCTGTTGAGCAAACGTAAGTTAATTCGTCCTTGAACCTGGAACGTGGGTTCTGCCTAGAACGAGGCAGAGAAGGCACGTGTGAGCAGCTTGGCTGCCGCAGGATCTGCGACCCAGGGGTCAGGAGTTTGTGCCAAACGGCGGAAACGAGAAAAAGACTTTGGGTTGCGAACCAGAGGTTTACAATAAACAATGGAGGAAAAAAAATTTCCAAGAGGAAACGTAAAATAACCTGACACGTCCTTGGGTCAGCCGGTGGGCGAGAGAAGTAGAGAACAAATACTAAAATTCACGCCAGGAATACAAATCTCCGCTACATCCTTCCTTCTCTTCCCTGGCTTCCCCCTCCCCTCTCTTAAATAAAGACGAACACTTCTTTATTTAACACAACATCCTCTGCTCGGTGCTGTATGTGCTTTTTGAACTCTGCGACGGACACCACAGTTTGCCAGCGAATCTCTACCATAAAAATCAAAGCTTTCTTCTCCTCCGCCTCTCACTGGTATTTTAAGCCAGTGGTAAAAGTGAAAACTAATAAAATACCTCGAAATTTTCAGACTGCAGGAAGGAGTACAGCTAAGAGCCTTCTACACTTTAAGCTCTGAGAACCTACAGCTGACTTTGTTAGCAGCAATATCCTACAATCCTTAGTTCCCTTCATTATTTCTGTACCCCAAATATCAACTGCTACGTCCCGACGGGCAGGAAATGGAGAAGGGTTGTTCACTAAAAGCAGACAAAACAGGGTGGAAGCGGGTAGAAGAGTTTCAATGTAAAATCTGCAAATATAACAAGGAAAATACCACTGGTTGCGATACTCACTTTCTGTTGGCGTTTCACAATTTCTCTGCGTGGCTGAGCCACACCAACGCAGAAGCCAGCAATGAAAAATGTATGGTCCTTGCCAGAACATACGACATCTCACCTGTCACAGAATCACAGAATTGTCCAGGTTGGGAGGGACATTTCAGATCATGGAGTCCAACCATCAACCCAACACTGATAAAACCCATCACTGACCCATGTCCCTCAGCACCACGTCTGCCCGGCTTTTAGATACCTCCAGGGATGGAGCACCTCCCCTGTGAAGACAGGCTGAGAGAGCTGGGGTTGTTCAGCCTGGAGAAGAGAAGGCTCTGGGGAGACCTCACAGCAGCCTTCCAATATCTGAAGGGAGCCTCCAGGAGAGCCGGAGAGGGACTCTTTGTCAGGAGATGTAGCGACAGGACAAGGGGTATTGGTTTTAAATTGGAAGAGGGGAGATTTAGATGAGATATTAGGAGGAAACTCTTTCCTGTGAGGGTGGTGAGGCACTGGAACAGGTTGCCCAGGGAAGCTGTGGCTGCCCCATCCCTGGAGGGGTTCAAGGCCAGGCTGGATGGGGCTTGGAGCAACCTGCTCTGGTGGAGGTGTCCCTGCCCATGGCAGGGGGGTTGGAACTCGATGATCTTTAAGGTCCCTTCCAACTCTAACCATTCTATGATTCTATGATGACTCCACCACTGCCCTGGGCAGCCTCCTCCAACTTTAATAACCCTTTCAGTGTAGAAATTTTTCCTCATATCTATCCTAAACCTCGCCTGGTGCAACTTGAGGCCGTTTCTTCTTGTCCCATCGCCTGTTCCTTGGGAGCAGAGACCGACCCCCCCTGGCTACACCCTCCTTTCAGGGAGTTGGAGAGAGCGAGAAGGTCTCCCCTCAGCCTCCTTTTCTCCAGGCTGAACACCCCCAGCTCCCTCAGCCTCTCCTCATAAGACTTGTTCTCCATCATAAGACATGTTCTACAAATGGCTGAGGTTGGAGGATACCTCTGAAGGCCATCCTGGTCCATCCCCCCTGCTGAAGCCGGGCCACCTATGGCTGGTTGCCCAGGACTATGCCCAGATGGCTTTTGAATATCTCCCAAGGATGGAGACTCCACAACCTGCCTGGGCAGAAAGTGTTTCCTCATGTTCAGAGGGAACCTCCTGGGTTTCAGCGTGTGCCCATCACCTCTGGTCCTGGCACTGGGCACTGCTGAAAAGAGCCCGGTTCCATCCCCGTTGTGCTTTCCCTTCAGGTATCTATACACATTGATAAAATCCCCCCCCAACCAACCTCTAGTTGTAGGTAACTGCATTTTTTTAAAATCCTTATTGATAATACTTAACTGACAATCCCTCATGTTGTTCCAGCCCTAGGAAATGTCTTTTTATGATGCCTGGGAAATCTCCAAGAGAACATTATGAAGGAACGGCCAAGTAGTCCACGACTTGAACAGCTTCAGATTCGCGTCGGCTCCTTGGCAGATCAGTTCATACCAGCTTCTTTAATAAACGTGCCTTTTATTCTTTCACAGGGCAAACTCCTCTATTACCTGAAGAACCACGACTAATACTTAATCACTTGTTAGTGCTAACAATTAGCGCTAAACTTACGTGAGGCGCGGAAATGCAAGACGTTTCAGTGCATTTCTTGCATTTCATTGAAACGCAAGACACTAATTCCCTGGTTTTATCGGTATTTCAGGTGTTCGTGGAAACATTGGAGCCGACGCATTTTTGTTACGGGGAGGATCGCCAGCGCTCGTTAGGATGTCCAAAACCAGACACAGCTAAAAACTCTTCTTGGGACCTTTGTCCTTTCCACACTATCGCGTTACAGGCAGTAAAAAAGCAAGACACCACCTACGCTTCTAACCCTTCAGCAGGTGACTTCATGTTGCGTATGAATTAGGGCTCCTCAGACATCATCCCTCATTTATCTCGACTTTAAAAAGAAACCTAAGCAGCCTTACTCCAGTGCTAACGCAGGGACGCGGCTCATCACGTAAAATCATTAGAAAAACCCCGCTTTTCCCTCTGAGAAGCCCCACAGCCCCGCAGCCCGGGCCCGGCTCCCCTGCGGGCGGGGAGGCCCGGCTCTGATCCCGGGCCCGGCGGCGGTGGGGCGGGCCTGGCCCAGGCCCCGGCCCTACCCCTGACCCCGGGCCCCATCGGGGCGGCGGTGGGGAGGCCCCGGCCGTAGCCTTGAACCCGCGCCCGTAGGGGGGGAGGCTCGGCCTAGGCCCGGCCCCGGCGGGCGGAGCGGAGGTGGGGCGGCCCGGCCCAAGCCCTGACCCCGGGCCCAGGCGGGGCAGCCCGGTCCAGGCCTGGCCCGGGCGGGCGGAGCGGAGGTGGGGCGGTCTGCCCCGGCCCGGGCCCTGACCCCGGGCCCGGCCGTAGCCCTGACCCCGGGCCCAGGCGGGGCGGCCCAGGCCCAGGCCCGTCCCCGTCGGGCGGAGCGGAGGTGGGGCGGCCCGGCCCCGGCCCAGTCCCTGACCCCCGGGCCCGGCCAGGCCCCGTCGGGCGGAGCGGAGCCGGCGCCCTGCGGAAGAGGGAGGGGAAGGAACGGCAGAGGCAGCGATGGCAGCGAGGAGCTCGGCCGGGGATGCCGCGCTCCGGCGGGCGGCCGAGCAGTGGCTGCAGTGGGATAAGGTGAGGGGCGGCGGGGCCCGGCTCCTCCCGCTGACGGAGGGGGGCGATGGGGCCGCAGGCTTGTGGGGAGGCCGGGGGGGGGGGGTCCCGTCATGGCAGCCCCCTCTGCTGCTTAGAAACCCCCCCGGCTGCTCACTCCGTGCATCGTCGCTTTCAGCTGGGTTGAATTTGGGTTTCCCCCTGGGTTGAATCTGCCCCATCCCTGGAGGGGTTCGAGGCCAGGCTGGATGGGGCTTGGAGCAACCTGCTCTAGTGGAGGTGTCCCTGCCCAGGGCAGGGGGGTTGGAACTCGATGGTCTTTAAGGTCCCTTCCAACCCAAACCATTCTATGATTCTATGAATTTCCTTTTTTAAAAAAAAGGGCCTGTGTTGTTCCTCACTACTTTTTCTTGTAGGGGCGGCTGGTAGACTTTCGGATTGTTAAAGGCGAGAGTACTGTGCTGTCTGTCTCCCAGTGGTAAAAGCCCCCAGGCACCTCCATATTTTTATTTATTAAAATGTTGTTTCCAAAAGGAATGCGGGCTTGCTTCAAAGCCACTGGGAAATGCAGAATCTGTCCTCTCTTTTTTTCCTGGTGTTGTCACCCCAGTGCGTAGTGACCCTCCCTGTTCGTAAAATAACTCCTGCATCTTCAATATTGTCTGCTTTCATGGGTTTTCCTCCCTTTTCCTGCTATTATCGCTTAGGAACACTTCAGCACGCGTTATTTCCCTTCCCGTTAAGGTGTTTCAACATCTTAAGACTTATCTTTGCGTCCTTCAGTTTTGGTCGGGACAGGGGTATACGCAGAGGTAAAATCCTCTGGGTATGTCTATATTCCCTGTCTAAAGCAGCGCCTTGCCGTAGTGGTGCTCGGGAAATGCTTACGTAGCTCCTTGCCCCTGCAGTTCCCGCTGAGGTACAGGTCCATACTCCGTATATGGATTTATTTTTTGCCCCTATACATGAAATTTGTTGGTTTTGCTGTATTGGCACACACTGGCCGTTGCCCCCTTTGGTCACTTCAGTGACTGCCCTGGGCTCAGCACCTTCCTGGGTTTTATGCAGCCCACGTGTTTGTTTGGTCAGGGGTCTTCTGCTTATTTCGAGATGATCGATGAAAACGCAGAATAATTCTCTTTTTTTTTTTTTTTTTTTTTTTTTTCAGTATTCCTTCCAGGTTCTAGAGGACATTATGAGAAGTACCTCAATTAGTTGTAATTCTTCATTACAGACCATTTGACTGGTTAGCTGACCTGTTAGGCAGCTCTTCTTCTATTAATGATAATCTAGAAATGCCAGCGTATGATATCAAATATTGTGTCACTCTTGTGTATTTTTGTGTCTTCTGTGTCTTTTTTTCCTCCCAGTTTAATTGATTTTGAGAAAAGAGTCTGGTTTTAAAGGGTCTCTTATTTCCGTATCTAATGTTAGTTACATTCCTGTCTTCTGTGGAATGATTGCGCTTTCAGCTGGTTATTCCAATTATTTTATGAAGCCCTCTTG
Source organism: Numenius arquata (assembly GCF_964106895.1). Lineage (NCBI taxonomy): Eukaryota > Metazoa > Chordata > Aves > Charadriiformes > Scolopacidae > Numenius > Numenius arquata. The sequence continues at coordinate 69,262,563 of NC_133580.1, forward strand.
GAATCTAATGGAGCATCCCTTCTAGTATCCTGGGGGGCATCAGGAAGAGTGTGGCCAGCAGGTGGAGGGAGGTCATCCTGCCCCTCTGCTCTGCCCTGGGGAGGCCCCATCTGGAGCACTGGGTCCAGTTCTGGGCTCCCCAGTTCCAGAAGGACAGGGAACTGCTGGAGAGGGGACAGCAAAGGGCTACAAAGATGCTGAGGGGCCTGGAGCATCTCTCTGCTGAGGAAAGGCTGAGGGACTTGGGTCTTTTTAGTCTGGAGAAGAGCAGACTGAGGGGGGATCTGATCAACACCTATAAATACTTCAAGGGTGGGTGTCAGGAGGATGAGGCCAGTCTTTTTCCAATGGTGCCCAGGGACAGGACAAGAGGGAACGGGCACAAACTGGAACACGGGAAATTCCATCTCACCATGAGGAGGAACTTCTTTGCTGTGAGGGTGGCAGAGCCCTGGAAGAGGCTGCCCAGAGAGGTGGTGGAGTCTCCTTCTCTGGAGACATTCCAAACCCCACCTGGACACGTTCCTGTGGGACCTGCTCTGGGTGGACCTGCTCTGGCAGGGGCTTGGAGGAGATGATCTCCAGAGGTCCCTTCTGACCTCATATCATTCTGTGATTCTGTGATCTCTACTTTTGAAATATTAGCTCCTTGTTAAGTCATGTCTTTGACTCAGTAATAACCCACCGTGTGCAACACCCGCTGCTGATTGCTCAAAAACGACGAGGTATTTTCATTTCTCAGGGAGCTCTTACGTGTTTGGATTGAGTAACAGAAGAATCCAATATAACCCTTGTCCATTTACTCTGATATTAAAAAAAAAAAAAAAAAAGGGTTCCTTTTTGATGTGTAGAGATGGGTTAATATTTAATAATGATAAGCTGCCCGTTTCTTACAAAATTATAGTTTGCCAGAGCAAGCCCGAAGACAGTCCTGCTGACTTAAAAGGAAGTTTCTACCTAGATGACAATTACTGAGCTCGTTACCAGGCTATTTTTGTCATGGTATTCATTACAGAAGTACTGTATTTTTCATTCTTTCCATTAGGGATCGTACAATTAGGGATAGAAGGCAGCTTCTGTTTTCATTACAAATACAGCCTGTTTAGTCAGTAGCTGCCCCTCTGCTCTAAAGCCTTTGGGGGCGGGGGGGGGCTCCTGCATCGGTGAAACCTCTTTGGGGCCTTTAGATTCGGGTAAATAACTCCTGTGTTGCAGGTGATGTCAAAGCAAACTGCATATTAACCCCGTGTTAAAACACTGTACTCACAGAAAGCGCTATTTTCGTGCTCTCATCCAGTTCTGTTGGAGAGCAGAGAAAGCATAACCTGAGAGAAGCAGCAGCAGGGAAGGAAAAAAGCAGCGCTTCGTCCTTCAGATACAATGGGCTCCTTCCGGATCTGTGAGGATTTGGGTTTGGCTTTTTCTTCTGCTTAAAAAAAGCTTAGTTGGTTTTTATTTTTTTTTTTCCTTAGCTGTGTACAATGGCATCAAAACGTCCCTAAAATTGAAACAAAATGGGAACGGTCTGTTATTGGTGTTACAGCCTCTCCTCTCTCCGACACCGATCCAAACGTGTGCAGCATCTACCCAAAGAGATGCTGCTTTCAATGGGAAGAGTCAGCTCCTGCCCGCAAAGCTTTTCAACAGCCTGAACTCAGAATAGTTCCCCCGACCTACGTTATTCTGTAATAACACAGAATTAGATTTATTCTGTAACCGTACAGAATTAGGTCGAGCCTCCTACAAGGAAGTGTCTGTCACAGCGTTCTTGGACTGGTAAAGTGGCAATTCTGAAACTGGAAATCGGTGATTCAGGGGTACCCAATTGCTTACTGCACCCAGGAAACCCAATTTTGTTTTCTTTAACGAGTCCAGCTTATTCTGCGTTATATAGGTTGCTCGTTTGCACCAAGGGCTCTCCAGCTTTTGGAGTAAGGGGAGACCTTCTCGCTCTCTCCAACTCCTTGAAAGGAGGGTGTAGCCGGCGGGGGTCAGTCTCTTCTCCCAAGGAACAAGCGATGGGACAAGAGGAAACGGCCTCCAGTTGCTCCAGGGGAGGTTCAGGTTGGATATTAGGAAAAATTTCTACACTGAAAGGGTTATGAAGCCTTGGAATGGGCTTCCCAGGGCAGTGGTGGAGTCCCCATCCCTGGAGGTATCTAGAAGCCGGGCAGACGTGGTGCTGAGGGACACGGGTTAGTGATGGGTTTTGTCAGTGTTGGGTTGATGGTTGGACTCCATGATCTGAAAGGTCCCTTCCAACCTGGACAATCTATGATTCTATGAGTGTTTATCTAAACTCTGGTGTATGTCCTGCAGCAGCAGGTGCGGAGATCAGTGTTTAGGGCATCCAGAGCCTGGTCTCAGATTGGTTTCCAGAATGCTTACACCTTTGTACACAAACTCATTCACGTTCCTACTGCTGTGCACATTCTGGAGCTGCAGAAGATATATATTTTATAACTTTTTTGCCTAGGATGATAAGCCTTCCCTTGCTGTAAGCATACCTCAGTCATCCAGTGAAGTCTGTGGCTTTTATGAGGTCGTTTGGTTGGTCAGAAATCAAGGCTTATGCCCGTTTGGAAATGCTAATCTTTGTCCTGCGGCGTAACGTGTGTGTAATCACGCGGTGACTAACCCGGGGAGCGCGCCGCCTCTCCACATAGCCCCGTTGCCCGGTGCCTGGAGTGGGCCATCTGGCCTCTCGCCTCATCGCTTCTCGAGAAATCAAATATTAAACTCCACAGATCCCGCGTTACCGTGACTGAGACGTCAGGGCATTCAGGGGCTTGACGAGTTCCTAAGGTTGGGAACAAAAAGAGTCGATACCGATAAAGAATCAATATACAAGAGTAATATATAAATATGAGTAACACACCAAGAAAAAGGAGTGAGACTTAGAAATTCCTCACTGTTCACAAGGGGTTCTGATGTGGCCTTTCCATCGCCGCTGCACAGTCAGTTTATTTTGCTTATTTATTTAAGAATACATTTACTTATTCATTTAAGAATACATGTATTTATTTACTTAAGAACTCAACTCCATCGCAATATTGCAAATTGTCATCTTTATCAGCTAACCAGCCTGTTTAATTTTTGCTGCCGCCTCTGGTGTTAGCCAGGTTTGGGACGAGCTTATGATTTTATATTATTTTTTAAATTCTACTTGCAGCGCTGTGGAAGTAACAAAGATTTCTGAATCACCGGTTTAACTTACTTTCTTATATGTTAAGAGTTGTTCTTGTGATGACGAAAATTCTCTGAACTGTCGAGGTGCTTTTTCATTTGTTCTTGGTTTGTCTTTAAAACAAGAAGATATTAAAATGGACATCTTGGAAATGTTTTCACTTCCTAAAATGTGGTATTTACACTGCTGTCACCGCAGGAGATAAATCTAAAATAAGTAACACCTGAGATGGTACTGACTTAAAATTAGGAAGACGTAGCAGGAGTTCTGGTGTTCTGGAAGCGATGTTCTGATACTGAAATAACCCGGGAGAGAGGGTGGGAAAGAAAGTCAGTTCTGTTAAAGAGTTAAAGTTACTAAAACCAAACCAACCAACCAACGTTTTTCTAAAATACCTGAATTTTGTATCTACAGAATCCCAAAACATCCGCGATAGTGAAGCAGGTGCTCGCTGAAGGAAATGCCGGGGAGCTGCAGAAGTACTTTGGTTCGCGGATGGAGTTTGGCACGGCCGGGCTGAGAGCTGCCATGGGAGCAGGGATTTCCCACATGAACGACCTCACCATTATCCAGACGACCCAGGTGCCGCCTCCAGCCCTTTATCTTGCTTCGCTCACTTTAAAATAAGTTCTCATCTGCCACATTTGGTTTGTGCTTGAACTTACCCACAGACACAGTCAAGCTCAAGTGGGTCAGTTAGTCCTGATGTAACAACTACCAAAAAAACCCCCAAAGTAGCCGACGTTTGCCTGAGCTTTGTGTATGTTGGACATAAACTTACATAAATGCAGTGAAGATATATACACATATATAGATATGCATATATCTAACATATATATATGTAAGATATATATGCACATAGGTCCTAAAGTAGATTTGCTCGGGGAGAGTTCAGAAACACAGAATCACAGAGTGATACGGGGTTGGAAGGGACCTCTGGAGATCATCTCCTCCAACCCCCTGCCACAGCAGGGTCACCCACAGCAGGTCCCACAGGAACGTGTCCAGGTGGGTTTGGAATGTCTCCAGAGAAGGAGACTCCACCACCTCTCTGGGCAGCCTCTTCCAGGGCTCTGCCGCCCTCACAGCAAAGAAGTTCCTCCTCATGTTGAGATGGAACTTTCTATGTTCAAGTTTGTGCCCATTCCCTCTTGTCCTGTCCCTGGGCACCACTGAAAAAAGACTGGCCCCATCCTCCTGACACCCACCCTTGAAGTATTTATAGGTGTGGATCAGATCCCCCCTCAGTCTTCTCTTCTCCAGACTAAAAAGACCCAAGTCCCTCAGCCTTTCCTCAGCAGAGAGATGCTCCAGGCCACTCACCATCTTTGTAGCCCTCTGCTGTCCCCTCTCCAGCAGTTCCCTGTCCTTCTGGAACTGGGGAGCCCAGAACTGGGCCCAGTGCTCCAGATGGGGCCTCCCCAGGGCAGAGCAGAGGGGCAGGATGACCTCCTTCCACCTGCTGGTCACACTCTTCCTGATGCCCCCCAGGATGCCATTGGCCTTCTTGGCCACAAGGGCACATTGCTGCCTCATGGTCATCCTGTTGTCCACCAGGACTCCCAGGTCTTTTTCCTCAGAGCTGCTCCCCAGCAGGTCACCCCCAACCTGTCCTGGTGCAGGGGGTTATTCCTCCCCAGGTGCAGCACACCCCAAACCTTCAATGACTGCAGCCTGGAGTGGTGCTGTATCATGTCCTAAACAGGTGAGATTCAGTTAAAAACCAGAGGAATTTCAGTTAAAAAACTGAAATATTGGCCAGTTGTTCCCTTCCTCCTCCAAGACCGAACACAACTAAATTGTATCTCAAAATCTGTGATTCGGACTTAATCACGTGAACTGTTTCTGTCTGGAACTGGTTTTCTGATTTTTCGAAAAGTCCTTAAATGTGATGTTGTCCAGCTTCACTCTATTGATTTGAAGGTTTCTGATGGCTTTTTTGGTGTTTATTGGTCCCAGACAAACTGAAGCCCAATCCAGTTCAGTGAGATGTTCTGTGCCCTCACCTTTAGGAGATGTCAGCATCTTCGCCATCATCTAATGCAACGATAAATTAATTATTAAGATGGGGTTGATGAGGTGGGTTTCTTGTTGTTTTCAGGGGTTTTGCAGATACCTTGAGAAGAATTTCAGCGACCTGAAAAAGAGAGGAGTTGTGATTGGGTTTGATGCTCGTGCCCACCTTTCCAGCGGAGGTAGTAGCAAAAGGTACTTTTTAGGCTTTGTTTTGTGGATGTCGTGTGTGACCCATTATGGTTTTTATACCTGCTTGTATTTTCTCTTTCTGTAAAGGGAATTAAGGTGAGGGATTTATAGTATTTTTATGTTCTTCTATCCCAAAGAAGTTCTTGGAGTTGTGCTTTGTGTGTCGGGAATAGTGAGGAAACATTTAAATTGGGTCCGTATAATAATTTGGGAGTTATTTATATGGGGTTTTGTTTTTGTTTTTATTAATTGGAGCATATGTGGGGGGAAAGCTGTGAATTCTAAGAAACTAGCTGGTGAGAAAATGAATATATTTCCTGGGCATCTTTTCTTCCTGTGTAGGTTTGCGAGACTTGCTGCTAATACCTTCATCAGCCAAGGAGTTCCAGTTTATCTCTTCTCTGATATAACACCAACTCCTTTTGTGGTAGGTTCCTCTAGTGTTTATTTCTATATTCACACAATTTCTGTCAGATATCTTACATTAAGCAAAACGAGACAAACCCCTTTTTAACTTTTTAAGCTGTACCTGCAGTGAGCCGTATGCCTATTTAGCTATATTTAGTTTACAACTGTCTAGATTGCTGGGAAGTTCGAGGTCTGAAACATGCACACACATTTAGTTTTGTGATTTTTTGGGGGTTGGTTTTGTTGTTTTTTGGTTTTTTTTTTTAATTATTTCTTTTTTCTTTTGAGGGGTATTGAATCCAAAGTAGCTTTTTTAAACAGCAGGTCGTTGGAGGCCAACGATATTCCATCGGGAGGGTCGTTGAATGTGTTGGTGAATGTGCATTTTCACCATCAGATCACTAGGTGTCAGTGCTCTAGAGCAATAAAGAAAACCCCTACTTTTGTACTAAATCCAACAGCTGGTCCCGATACCAGTAGCTCCAGTGAGTGTGGGGTGAAGATTTGGATGTAGCGTTCTTGTACTGATACAAATTTGGCAGATTTAGGGTCAAATTCTTCACAGTGAGGCTTAAAGCAGGGTTGCAAGAACTGCAGTTGACTGCGTTCCCTGTTAAAGAGCCAGGAATAATCTCAACCTGGACCTGCAGTCACAAAAAACGCTTTCTTTTCAATTCACTCCGTCTGTTTTGGAATCTTTTATAAGAGCTTTCTCCAAAACAATTCTCTTCTGAACCACGATGGAGCAAGTTGCTCCATGGGCTGCTCTCAAAAGCTGGTATGGATGAGAGACTACCCCAGCTGTATGATACCTAATGTCATCACCCCAACTCTCCGCTCAGCGGGATGGAATTAGTGCACACGCAGGAGAATAACTAGAATATTTTATGCATTCCACTTCCACTAACCTTCTCTTCTTGCAGCCGTACACAGTAACTCATCTGAAGCTTTGCGCCGGAATTATGGTTACGGCTTCCCATAACCCCAAACAAGACAATGGTTACAAGGTACGTTCCTTATATGATCTATTTTCTGGCTTTTTTCAAACATTATTTTCCATGTAGAGACACTAATATAGTTCCTATCATGTTATAGACCACATTAATCGATAGTTTGATCTCTTCTAGATGTAGGTTTTGAAAGCTAGTAGCGTGTATGCTAATATCATAATTAAAATGTTGGCTCTAAGAAGCAGGAAGATAAGTAATACCATATTGCCATAATTGCAGTGTGCCCAGGTGGCCAAGAAAGCCAACGGCATCCTGGCTTGTATTAGAAACAGCGTGACCAGCAGAAGTAGGGAGGTGATTGTCCCCCTGTACTCGGCACTGGTGAGGCCACACCTGGAGTATTGTGTCCAGTTTTGGGCACCTCAATACAGGAGAGATATCGAGGTGCTGGAGCGGGTGCAGAGGAGGGCAACGAAGCTGGTGAAGGGCCTGGAAAACAAATCATATGAAGAGCGGTTGAAGGAGCTGGGACTGTTTAGTGTGAGGAAGAGGAGGCTGAGGGGAGACCTCATCACTCTCTACAGCTACTTGAAAGGACACTGTAGAGAGGTTGGTGCTGGTCTCTTCGCACAGGTAATTAATGACAGAACAAGAGGGAATGGCTTCAAGCTCCAACAGGGTAGGTTTAGACTGAACGTTAGGAAAGAATTTTTCACAGAACAAGTGGTCGGACACTGGAACAGGCTGCCCAGGGAGGGGGTTGAGTCACCATCCCTGGATGTGTTTAAGAGCCATTTAGATGTGGTGTTGGGGGATATGATATCGGGAAGAACTTTGTAGTGTAGGGTAGATGGTTGGACTCGATGATCCCAAGGGTCTCTTCCAACCTGGACGATTCTATGATTCTATATTTTAGAACACTTTAAAATATTAACTGACCTCTTTTCGAAAGCATTAATCATTTCTCCAATACGTGATTTAAAAAGATCTCTTTAGTTTTTCAAACCCAGAGAATTAAAAACACTTAAAACCTAATGAGTTGCTTCTACAAAACGTTTTGAATAAATTCCAGGAATTTCTTGTAGTGTATTTTTCTTTTGCTAAGGGACACAGCCATCAGTGTGACGTTTTCCTGTGACAGAAATCTGCTTTTCACTGGAAAAAACCCTGGTTGAGCTGCCTGTTCGCCGACCATCCTGTAGCCGGACTAGTAATACACAGACTGTTTCTAAAATACAAAAATCAAAGGGTTTTTTGTCGTCTTAATAGAAAAACAAGGCATTAGCAGGGATGATCTCTTGCCGCCTCTCCCTCCAGAAATTCATGTCTGTTTAAAATCGCTTTTTTTTTTTAAAAAAATATTTCATGTATTGATCCTGATAGCTTGTTTAGATATTTTATCCGTTACTTTTTTAACCAACTTCATTTTTTCTTCATATTTTGTTATTTGGGCTACGTACATACATGGCTGTAGGTATCTTTCCTTAAAACTTGTGGTCTGTGAACCATCAGTAGAAGGAAGTGCGCAAACAACTGTCAAAAAGCAAAACATAATAAGGAAACCTCTTCCTGGACGTGTAAATAATCGACAAAAAGGGAGAAGACTACAAGTAATGAACATCTTGAAATGTAGTTGAATTTGTGCTGGCTGTTGTGCTGCCGGGGGCAGCTGTCAAGTTTTTGTGCTTTTCCCCTTAAATTTTTTTGGTGGTAAACGCGTTTCACTTCCGCATGCTTTTTTCCTTTTTGGAATTATTCTATATATAATGATTCATAGAATCATAGAATGGTTAGAGTTGGAGGGAACCTTAAAGATCATCGAGTTCCAACCCCCCTGCCCTGGGCAGGGACACCTCCACTAGAGCAGGTTGCTCCAAGCCCCATCCAGCCTGGCCTTGAACACTTCCAGGGATGGGGCAGCCACAGCTTCCCTGGGCAACCTGTTCCAGTGCCTCACCACCCTCACAGCAAAGAATTTCCTCCTAATATCTAATCTAAATCTCCCCTCTTCCAATTTAAAACCATTACCCCTTGTCCTGTCACTACACTTCCTGACAAAGAGTCCCTCTCCGGCTCTCCTGGAGGCTCCCTTCAGATATTGGGAGGCTGCTGTGAGGTTTCCCTTCTCTTCTCCAGGCTGAACAACCCCAGCTCTCTCAGCCTGTCTTCACAGGGGAGGTGCTCCATCCCTCTGATCATCTTCGTGGCCCTCCGCTGGACCTGTTCTAACAGGTCCATGTCCTCCCTGTGTTGAGGACTCCAAAGCTGGACACAGTATTCCAGGTGGGGTCTCACGAGCGCAGAGTAGAGGGGTAGAGTCACCTCCCGTGACCTGCTGGCCACGCTTCTCTTGATGCAGCCCAGGATGGGGTTGGCTTTCTGGGCTGCCAGTGCGCACTGCCGGCTCATGTTGAGCTTCTCATCCACCAACACCCCCAAGTCCTTCTCCTCAGGGCTGCTCTCCAGCTGTTGTACCTAAAAATCTGGAAGAAATTATGTGAAATGGCACGGGCGAGTTATCAGTGCCGAGGCTGGCAGACGTCCCAAGGCTGATACTTGAATCTTTTCAAGAAATGAACTGGGTCTTGGTTTGTGTTTCGTTACAGACTTTGTTATCTTCTGAGCAAATGGATCGGCTTTCTTTTTTTTATAGAACAAAAGATGGGATGTGAGAGGAAACACAGAATATGAGCAAGGGAATGCTCTGGGTGTACTTAAGCCTAATTTGCTGGAATATTCTACTGAATGCAGCGCACCTAAGCCAACAAAAAAAATAACAAAGCTGTCCTACGATACTAATTACCAAATAACTCACCTTATTTATTCTTTAGGTTTACTGGGAAAACGGTGCTCAGATCATTTCCCCTCACGACAAAGGCATTTCTCAGGCTATCGAGGAGAACCAGGAGCCGTGGCCTCAGGCGTGGGACGAGGACGGGATCGACGGCAGCCAGCTGCTCCAGGATCCCTACGCCAGGGTCAATAAGGAGTATTTCCAAGACATACAGAAACAGTGCTTTCACAGGTAACTCTGCTCACAACACGGGAGACGCGCTGCTGGTGGTTTGCTGCCTTCCCAGTCTCCGGAGCTGGTTTCAATGCCAAAATTGGGGATGAAAAGTCAGATCAGTTGTATTTGTTCTCCGCTCGCCTCCTTTGGGGTGCATAGGTTACACTATCTTTCTTACCCCAGTGATTTGCACGTACCGGGACACGAGATATCAAGAATGACTCATATTGCTGAAAAAAATGAGGCTAAGCCCATTTTCAAGCCATTACCTTTAAAATCCAACCTCTCTAATTTATAATTTTAACAGTGATAGAAAATACTGAGTCGTACCTGCTTCCAAATGCAGTCAATTTTGTGCATAATCATAGAATCATAGAGTGGTTTGGGTGGGAAGGGACCTTAAAGCCCCCCCAGTGCCACCCCCTGCCCTGGGCAGGGACACCTCCCACCAGAGCAGGTTGCTCAATCATTCTTCCGTATCCGAGTTTACTGTTAATCTGTTTAATTTCAGGAATATAAACAAGGAAACAAATTTGAAATTCGTTCATACTTCCGTGCACGGCGTAGGTCATAAATTTGTGCAGTTGGCCTTCAAGGCCTTTGACCTTAGCCCTCCCTTTGCCGTTCCGGAGCAGAAGGATCCCGATCCGGAATTTCCCACAGTCAAGTATCCAAATCCTGAAGAAGGCAAAGGGGTTCTGGTAAATAGATATTTTTTATTTTTTTTATTAGTTGCAATATCTTTCAGCGTTTCCTTTCTGCCGGTAGTTGTGGCTATAAATATTGGTTGAAGGCCTGTTTTGTTTCTCTTTTCAGAGCCTTACATTTAGTGAAATTAATTGATATCATTTTATTGAGGTTTATGACTGGTTTTGAACCAGTCAGATGCTAATTAGCTATAACTTTAAAGCAATTTGTTCTGTGCTTTAACGGAATGGGCAGCATCTGCGTGTACAACAGAGTGATACGGTTCCTCTTAACAAATAAAATAAGAATTAAAAGGGCTGGTTTCTAACACGGTTAGAATTTCTACTACGAGCGTTTCTGCTGCACTTGGTTATTGAAGGATCCTGGTGAATCTAAGGAGCTTTAGACTTGGGCTGCAGGAGCAGAGTGATGTAGGTGAAGTTAAATAGTGCATGAAGTTAAATATCTGCCAGGCTTGAAGTTCATCTTTTTTTTTTTTTTTTTGCAGGGACACACTGTGATTTGGGGTGGTTGAGATGAAATACATGGGGAAAATTATTTTAAACCTATAAAGAAGGTGCAAATATTATTTGGGAGTATTAACACTCATCCGGTCTCGCTTACCTCTTTTCCAGACGTTGTCTTTTGCTTTGGCTGAAAAAGATGGGGCAAAAATCATTTTAGCAAACGATCCCGACGCCGATCGACTTGCAGTGGCAGAGAAACAGGAGAGGTACGGTAATAAAGAAATCCAAACCATTTACAGTTGGTTTTTTTACTTAAAGGCTAGGCTTCTTTGGGGGATCCTGTGCATCCTGTGTCTCAGAGGAAGACAGAATAGTCACAATTCATAGATTCATAGATTGGTCCAGGCCAGAAGGGACCTCCAAAGGTCATCTAGTCTGACCTCCCCGCAGTCAGCAGGGACACCCCCAACTAGACCAGGTTGCCCAGGGCCTCGTCGAGCTTCACCTTGAATATCTCAAGGGAAGGGGCCTCAACCACCTCCCTGGGCAACCTGTTCCAGTGTTCCACCACCCTCATGGTAAAGAACTTGTTCCTAATATCCAATCTAAATCTCCCCTTCTCCAACTTAAAGCCATTGCCCCTCGTCCTGTCACTGCAGGCCTTTGGAAACAGACCCTCCCCAGCCTTCCTGTAGGCCCCCCTCAGGGACTGGAAGGCCGCTATGAGGTCTCCCCAGAGCCTCCTCTTCTCCAGGCTGAACAACCCCAGCTCCCTCAGCCTGTCCTCACAGCAGAGGTGCTCCAGCCCCCTGATCATTTTGGTGGCCCTCCTCTGGACCTGCTCCATCAGGTCCATGTCCTTTCTATATTGAGGGCTCCAGACCTGCACACAGTACTCCAGGTGAGGTCTCACCAGAGCAAAGTGGCAGAATCACCTCTCTGGATCTGCTGGCAACACTTCTTTTGATGCAGCCCAGGATGTGGTTGGCCTTCTGGGCTGCGAGAGCACATTGCCTGCTCATGTCCAGCTTCTCCTCCATCAGCACCCCCAAGTCCCTTTCCTCAGGGCTGCTTTCTAACACCTCATCCCCCAGGCTGGATTTACACCAAGGATTGTTTTGGCCCAGGTGCAGGACCCTGCACTTGCTTTTGTTGAACCTCATGAGGTTCATCTGGGCCCACCTCTCCAGATCCCTCTGAATGACATCCCGTCCCTCTGCTGTATCGACAACACCACACAGCTTGGTGTCATCTGCAAACTCGCTGATGGTGCTCTCAATCTCTCTGTCTATCGTTGATAAAAATGTTAAACAGTACCGGTCCCAGCACGGACCCTTGAGGGACACCACTTGTCACTGCTCTCCGTCTGGACTTCAAGCCACTGAGTACCACCCTCTGGGTGCCACCATCCAGCCAATTCCTTATCCACCGAACAGTCACTGAACAATGGTCATTTTTGGACTGAAAACACATAGAGATGTGAGAGGACTGTATGGAGCAGACCACAGTGGGGGCTGAAATAATGATTAATATTAGACACTGTACAGAAGCCTGGATAAATATGTGACACTTGCTGTGCTTGAGGCACGCACGGAAGCACGTGAATTGTGATTGTTTTGTACCTTCTTAAAGGGAGGTTTTCAGTTAGAAATTTTTAACCGAAGACTGATAACCATTCTTTCGTACTGTGTCTATTAAATAATAACTTGAATATTCAGGAGAATCTTTATGGTTCCCTGATAATAGGGAACCGATTCCTATTGTTCCCTAGGAATAGGGAACATCCCTGTTCTTTAATATGAGCTCCTTCTTTCTCAAATACTCTTACTTCACTATTCAGGAGATGATTTGGGCCTCTCTCGCTCAGTTTCCCACTCTGTGCATAACGTTATGTACCTGCAGTTCACCTTAAGCTTCTTCAGGGCTTGGTCCTTCTCAGTATCATCATTTGTAGCCTCCTCTTTAGGGACCAGCTTTATGCCTGCGTTATTTATCTATGTATGTCCTGAAAAAGAACGGAAACACAGAAGGTAAACTCGCTCAAACCCAGTCTTCTCACCAATTTTTCGTATGTATGGAATATGTAACATAAAGAATCATAGAGTCATAGAATTGTCCAGGTTGGAAGGGACCTTTAAGATCATCGAGTCCAACCATCAACCTAACTCTGATGAAAACCATCACTAACCCATGTCCCTCAGCACCACGTCTGCCCGGCTTTTAGATCCCTCCAGGGATGGTGCCTCAACCCCTTCCCTGGGCAGCCCATTCCAAGGCTTCATAACCCTTTCAGTGTAGAAATTTTTCCTAATATCCAACCTGAACCTCCCCTGGAGCAACTGGAGGCCGTTTCCTCTTGTCCCATCACCTGTGACTTGGGAGAAGAGACCGACCGCCCCTGGCTACACCCTCCTTTCAGGGAGTTGGAGAGAGCGAGAAGGTCTCCCTTCAGCCTCCTTTTCTCCAGGCTTCAGAGGTGGCAGTGCTTTATTTGGGCTTTCGGGTTCTTTTTTTACCTCCTTATCCTCACAGCATGAACTAAGGAGGCTGCTCTGCCTTTAGAGGACGGATGGACCCACGGGCACTGCAGCGTTTTTGGCCGTGGTGGCTGGAATTTCCTTATTTTAACATTTTTTGGCCTGTGCCCAGCCTCAGTTGGCAATTCAGCGTTGAGGAAAAAGCATAAAGCAGCTGTAGTTTGTGCTAGTTATGGGTTAAAACAAGCAATGGAGAGGGGGTGTTAGTTTATTGTATTCATTGCCACCGAGAGCACGGTGCTCCTTCTGTTACGTCTTTGCTAATTGTTCAGCCCGTCTTAGTTGTCTCCTAATTTTCGGTCCTGTGTCCTCCTCTGGGGCTTCTGCTGTAGCCGTTGGTGCACTAATCGAGCGTCGGTACGGGCTCCTACAGTCTCTGTGCTTCTTCTTTGACAGAACCTCCTGCTAGAGCACGCTCTCTCAGCGCTCCCGCACTAAGGTGTCGCTGGGCGTTGCTTTGGGCGTCACTAAATGCGGGAGACTGGCTCTGCTTCTCTCTCACAGCAGGTACCGTTTCTCTAGGTCTTGAGGGGTGGGGGTTTTTTTTGTCACTGTCTTTGTCCCCTTTTGTGACCGGGGAATTTTTGGGGCAATTTTGACATCCGTCTTTTCCCTTTTCCCTTCGGTTTTTCTCGTTCTAGCAACACGTCAATGTTCATCTGTTCATCTTCTTTTTTTCCTTTTTTTTTTCACCTGTTTGAGATTTTTTTTTTCCAATCTTCCTCCCTGACCGGTGGGTGTATCTTGTGATGAAATCAAAGGGATTTGTCACCGAGTCCGCTAAAAACACTGATCATTTCAGAGTTGTATTTCTGGGTCTCTGTGCTTGTCTTGATCATTGATTTTACCGTTTTGTCTGCTGAATATTTTCATTTTACTTAAAATCTGCTGGAAGTATCGCTGTTTCATCTTTGGATAAACTCAAAATCTGGTAGGTACGATGGAGGAGGAAGGCAACTGCTTCGGAATTCTTTGGGGCAGGAATAGTTCTGTTTGTTCTTAATGGTCTTGTGTTCCTGTTACTTGGAACTCGGATGCAGTGGTTTTGTTTGCTGGAATCCATGTGTGAAAGAACCAGTAGGTTTATTTTCCCAGTATTATCCTTTGAATTTATATACTTTCCCTCTTTTTTTTTCTTTTTTTTTTTCCCCTCCATCCAGTGGTGAATGGAAAGTGTTTTCTGGCAATGAGCTGGGAGCTCTTTTAGGCTGGTGGATCTTCACTTGCTGGAAAAATAACAACAGGGATAGTCGTGCTCTTAAAGATGTCTACATGTTATCCAGTACGGTCTCCTCCAAAATCCTGAGAGCCATTGCACTAAAGGAAGGGTTTCACTTTGAGGTGAGCGTTTATAGGTTATTCCATGTTCTTTTATTTGCTTTCCTACACAACCTCACATCCTTGTCAAACATTGTCAAACTCGAGAAGAGTGTGACCAGCAGGTGGAGGGAGGTCATCCTGCCCCTCTGCTCTGCCCTGGGGAGGCCCCATCTGGAGCACTGGGACCAGTTCTGGGCTCCCCAGTTCCAGAAGGACAGGGAACTGCTGGAGAGGGTACAGCAGAGGGCTACAAAGATGATGAGGGGCCTGGAGCATCTCTCTGCTGAGGAAAGGCTGAGGGACTTGGGTCTTTTTAGTCTGGAGAAGAGCAGACTGAGGGGGGATCTGATCAACACCTATAAATACTCCAAGGGTGGGTGTCAGGAGGATGGGGCCAGTCTTTTTCCAGTGGTGCCCAGGGACAGGACAAGAGGGAACGGGCACAAACTGGAACATGGGAAGTTCCATCTCAACATGAGGAGGAACTTCTTTGCTGTGAGGGTGGCAGAGCCCTGGAAGAGGCTGCCCAGAGAGGTGGTGGAGTCTCCTTCTCTGGAGACATTCAGAACCCACCTGCACACGTTCCTGTGGGACCTGCTCTGGGTGCCCCTGCTGTGGCAGGGGGTTGGAGGAGATGATCTCCAGAGGTCCCTTCCAACCCCACATCATGCTGTGATTCTGTGATTGCTTTTATTGTTAATGCCTTTTTTTTTTCTCCTCGCCGCTGTAGGAAACGCTGACAGGTTTCAAGTGGATGGGCAACCGTGCCAAGCAGCTCATGGACCAGGGAAAAGCTGTTCTTTTTGCGTTTGAGGAAGCTATAGGTAAGAAACAGAATATTACATTCCAGTGTCCAGTAAAACAGTGAAAGCAGGACCATTGCAAAAAAAAATGGCAAAAAAAAAAAAAAGTAAAAACTCCCCACATTATACTCGTAAACTGGAAAGCCATGAATAAAAGCGATGACTTTGTGAGAAGGGAACTGTAAAGCGATAATGCTATTTCTTCAGTGTCTCAATACCTGAAAACCAGAGAAAATGTGACTGATTTCAAGGATAGTTACCAGTGAATTGTATGGAATGCTGTTTGAGACAAAGCGCCGTATGGGCATTGCTCCCGCAGCGTGGCATTTCTCTTTCATGAGAGCTCCAAAAGCACTTGGGAGCATGTGGCACTGACAGGACACAAACCTGTCTCTATCTTGAAATTCCATTAACTATCTTGCTTATCAAAATTAACACTCATGAGAGGATAAAATTTTTCCACTTTTGGTTCAACTCTAAAATGTCTGTACTACAGTAATGTGCGTTTCTCCTTTAAAAGATGTTGGTTTGATTAATTCCCCCCCCCCCCCCCCCCCCCCCCCATTTTATCTTATTTCCTTATAAAAATATATCAATTATTTATCATTTGCTTTGCGTAGGGTATATGTGCTGTCCTGCTGTTCTGGACAAAGACGGTGTCAGCGCCGCTGTCATCACTGCGGAGATGGCCAGCTTTTTGGCAACCAGGAATTTGTCTCTGTCGCAGCAGCTGAAAGCTGTCTATGACGAGTGAGTGCTTAATTTTCAGATTTTCTCCATTCCATATGCCGGGGTTAATAGGGACTCAATGGCAACCTATAGTACGTGAAGAAATAAAAATTGGGTTATTGTACTATTAATAAAATTCTGTGTTAATAGTAATCTCCTAGAACGCGCTGCCGCCTCACGGGCATGAATATATTCATGACTTTTGTGTCATTTTAAGGTATTTTAAAAATAATATTACCTTATTAATTCTGTCCCGCTTGCAGGGCTGCTTATGATGAAAATAATTCTAGTTGGCTCTATACTCAGGTGTTTTATTGTATTATTCTGTCTTTTTTTTTTTGATGGATACTATATGTTGATTGTTCTTCTGGCTCCTGAATATTGAGATTTCAGCCGATTATGCAGAGGTGCTGTGACTGTTTGGCCCTAAAGAGCTGAGTTATCCCTCTGAGAGCTTTTAACATGAGGCGCTGCTTTTATTTTGTTCTTTTTTAACGTGTTCAAAGACCTACAGAAATCAGTAGCAGAGAGACACGGAAAACTCCAGCCTCGGTGCTTCTTGTTTTCCAATCTTCAGATCTCTCCTTTTCGCACAGCGCTGGCCGTGCTTGTTTCATCCCCCGTTTAAGAAGGAATCAAATGGCAAAGACTTTGCTAACATATAAATAAATGGTGGAATTTATCAGCTATTGTATGTGACAGAAGTTTAGGTGGGTTCAAGAAACAGTAATAGGATGAGGAATTAACGATTAGAGCTGCAAATATAGCATCTGATCTGAGAATTTCCCTTAATTACTAGTAGATGCAAGTGTATATTCAAAGAATTATTCTTTTCTGGCTCATGCTTCTTTTTTTAATACTCATTCAGTAAACACCTGGTTCAGGTTGCCCTCAGAAAGAGAATATTTAACCAAGTGGAACTTCGCTGTGCCACAGGGCTGCTGTGGGCGTAGCCACTGAAGGGGAATCTAAAAATCAGAGTTTATTTAGCACAAACGCAGTCGGTAGATGCACCTCAAAGAAAGAGGTCAGCGCAGGTAGTCACTGTTTGTGGAAAAGCTACGGAGACAGGGAAGGATACAAATCATAGAATCATAGAATGGTTCGAGTTGGAAGAGACCTTAAAGATGACTTATTAAATTTGACTTATTAAATTGATGCTTGATAACTAGAACTGGAGGGCGAAGGTTCTTGTTTTGTTTTGGGGGGTTGTTTTGTGTGTGTTTGGGGTTTGTTTGTTTGTGTTAGTACAGAGCTGCAGTTTTCTCCTCCTTACGACTTCATTTTTCATCCGATTTGTCTTGCGAGTTGCTGTTGAAGCAGAAGAAACTCTGCTCTGTATTTTGGAGGTACAAAAGTGGGGTCTGTTCCCAAAGAAGTAAATGGCGATTGGGAAAAGGATACAGTCCTGGCAGGCTCATCACTTCTTCAAAATGTAGAGATTTAGATTAGATTGAGATGAGATCTGGGGAAGAAATTATTTTCTGTGAGGGTGGTGAGAGCCTGGCCCAGGTTGCCCAGAGAAGCTGTGGCTGCCCCATCCCTGGAGGGGTTCAAGGCCAGGTTGGAGGGGGCTTGGAGCAACCTGGTCTGGTGGGAGGTGTCCCTGCCCAGGGCAGGGGGTGGCACTGGATGGGCTTTAAGGTCCCTTCCAACCCAAACCATTCTGTGATAGTAAATATAGGACGGGTTTTACAAACTCCCTTAGGGGATTCTCAAGAGTGATTTAACAGCTATTGACCTTCAAGATGTCCATTTTGGCGTGACCCTATTTAAGGAACCTCATGGGCTTTTAGCGTGAACATTCTCGTACTGACAAAATATTCTGCCCTTCAGATTTTCCCTGGCATCGAGGATACTCATCAAGTGTTGATCGTTAGTAAGGACTCACTTAAACAACCAGTTCAGGCTTGTGTGCTTTCCAACAACATCCCATTTTGAAAAGTCAGTGTCTGCAGGTCGTTTGTCTTTGATGGAGATTCTATTACCTGGCAGCAAACAGATGAGGCAAAGAGATGATGTTCGGAACAGTTTGGTTTAGTAGGAACACTTTAATGGGAGCGCAGCTTC